>NC_067402.1:220000692-220317567 GCF_016432865.1 Antechinus flavipes
TGGACAGAAAATGCCATCTCCAGCCAGGAAAAAGAACTAACAAGACTGAATGTAAATCAACACATCCCATATGCATCTCTTTTTTTCTGTTTTTTTCCTCTCTCTCTCTCTCTCTCTCTCTCTCTCTCTCTCTCTCTCTCTCTCTCTCTTTTTCTGTCTCTCATAGTTTTCCTCCTTTGCTCTGATTTTTCTCTCCCAACATGAATCATAAAGCAATGTGTGCTAATAAATAAATAAATATACCTCCCCAATAGAATATCTGTTTGAATCGAAGGCAAAACTGTTCAGCATTATAATAATATAAGGCTGTGCTCCAACCCTAGATGCTGAAGAGGACAATGTTGATCAGTTCTATCAAGATCTACATCTTCTATAACACCAAAATTGTTGTTCCATTTATTACAAGGGATGAAATGCTAAAGTGGGAAATGAAAAAATAATTGAATTAATAGACAAGTTCACCCCAGGGTTCAAAATGTAACAGATTTTACTGTACAATTTTATCAAGATAACTGAAAGGTCATAGCAAAAATTCCTTTTCAACAGTCCAAAACATGACTCCATATATTGATATCACCAGATGGTCCATATTGAAATCATATTGATCATATGCCATGTAGCCAAAGCTAGAGATCTCTATACGGTAACTTAGAAAAAGATTTGGAGATGATTGTGCTGCAGCTCAGATCAAGAACTTCCCATTGCAAAATTCATACTTAAATTGAAGAAAGTAAAGGAAAACATAAGACCATATAGTTATGACCAAATAACATTCCTTGTAAATTTGAAGTAGAAATAATAAATAAATTTAAAGGATTAAAACTGATAGAGTGCCTGAAGAGCTATGGACAGAGAGGTTCGCAATGTGATAGAGAACACAGCCACAAAAAAATTCCAAACAAAAAAATCCCAGCAAGATAACAAAATGGCTATTTGAGGAAGATTTACAAATAGCTGAGGGAAGAAGGAAAGCAAAAGGTAAAGTAAAAAGGTAAAGATATATTCAACTGACTGCAAAATTCCAGAGAATAGCAAGAAGAGATGAGGTTTTCTTAAATGAATAACACAATGAAATAGAAGAAAACAAAGAATGGGTAAGATAAGAAATCTCTTTGAGAAAATTATAGATATCCAGAGAATGTTTCTTTATAATTTAATTTTATTTTTATAAAGCCTTTTATTTTCAAAACATATGCACAGATAATTTGACAACATTGACCCTGGCATAGCCTTGTGTTTCAGGTTTTCTCCTCCTTCCTCCCTCTCCCCTTCCCTAGATGGCAAGCATGTTAAACATGTTAAAATATATGTTAAATCCAAATGTTTATACACATATACATATTTACACAATTCTCTTGCTGTACAAGAAAAATCAGATAAAAAATAAAGTAAATGAATAAGAAAACAAAATGCAAGTGAACAATAACAAAAAGAGTGAGAATGTTATGTTGTGATCCACATTCCATTCCTACAGTCCTCTCTCTGGGTATAGATGGCTCTCTTCATCACAAGATCATTGAAACTGGCATTACTCATCTCATTGTTGGAAAAAAGTCATGTTCCTCAGAATTGATAGTTGTATAATATTGATGTTGTCATATACAATGAAATCCTGGTTCTGCTCATTTCACTTAGTGTCAGTTCATATAAGTCTCTCCAGCCCTCTCTTTAAATCATCCTCCTGTTCATTTCTCAGAGTAATATTTCATAACATTCATAGTAACTTATTCAGCCATTCACCAACTGATGAGCATCCACTCAGTTTTCAGTTTCTTACCACTACAAAAAAGGCTGCCACAAACACTTTTGCACATGTGAGTCCCTTTCCATCCTCTAAGAACTCTTTGGGATGTAGGCCCAATAGTAACACTGCTGGGTCAAAGAGTATGCACAGTTTGATATCTTTTTGAACATAGTTCCAAATTGTTTTCCAGAATGGTTGGATCCATCCCCAACTCCACCAACAATATATTAGTGTCCCAGTTTTGCCACATCCCCTCCAACATTTGTCCTTGTCATCTTAGCCAATCTGAGAGATGTGTAGTGGTATCTCAGAGTTGTCTGAATTTATATTTTCCTGATCAATAATGATTCAGAGCACCTTCTCATATGAATTGAAATAGTTTTAATTTCTTCATCTGAAAATTTTTTCATATCCTTTGACCATTTATCAATTGGAGAATGGCTTGGGTTCTTTTAAGTTTGAGTCAGTTCTCTATATATATTTTAGAAATAAGACCTTTATCAGAACCCTTAAATGTAAAAATGATTTCCCAATTCATTGCTTCCCTTCTGCTCATGTTTGCATTAGTTTTGCTTGTACAAAAACTTTTAATATAATCAAAATTATCTATCTTGTGTTCAATTATGAGTTCCAGTTCTTCTTTGGACACAAACTCCTTCCTTCTCCATAATCCTGAGAGGAAAACTATCTTATGTTCTTCTAATTTGTTTATAACATCACTCTTTATGTCTAAATCACAAACCTATTTAGATCTTATCTTAGTACGTGGTATTAGGTATGGGTTGAGCGCTAATTTCTTCCATATTAGTTTCTAAATTTCCCAGCAGTTTTTGTCAAATAGTGCATTCTTATTCCAAAACCTGGGGTCTTTGGGTTTGTCAAACACTGGATTGCTATAGTTATTGCCTATTTTGTCCTGTGATCCTAACCTATTCCACTCATCAACTATTCTATTTCTTAGCCAGTACCAAATGCTTTTGATGACTGCTGCTTTATAATATAGTTTTAGGTCTGGCGTAGCTAGGCCACCTTCATTAGCATTTTTCATTAATTCCCTTGAAATTCTTGACCTTTTGTTCTTCCAGATGAACATTGTTACTATTTTTTCTATATATGTAAAATGATTTCTTGGGAGTTTGGTTAGTATGGCACTAAATAAGCAGATTAATTTAGGCAGTATTGTAATTTTTATTATATTTGCCCGGCCTATCCATGAGCACTTGATATTTTTCCAATTGATTAGGTCTGACTTTATTTTTGTGGAAAGTGTTTTGTAGTTGTGTTTGTATAGTTCTTGACTTTCTCTTGGCAGATAGATTCCAAAATATATTATACTATCAATAGTTATTTTAAATGGAATTTCTCTTTGTATTTTTTGTTCTTGGATTTTGTTAGTGATGTATAAAAATGCTGAGGATTTATGTGGATTTATTTTGTATCCTGCAACTTTGCTAAATTGTATATTATTTCTAGTAGTTTTTTAGTGGATTCTCTAGGGTTCTCTAAGTATACCATCATATCATCTGCAAAGAGTGATAATTTGGTTTCCTCATTACCTACTCCATTAATCTCTTTGTCTTCTCTTATTACCAAAGCTAATATTTCTAACACAGTATTGAATAGTAATGATGATAGTGGGCAGCCTTGTTTCATTCCTGATGTTATTGGGAAGTGTTATGGACCAGAACTCTGAACTTGAAACAAGGAGCGAGGTCAGTGGAATTGATGAGAAAATGGTTATCTAGTTTAGCATGGTTCAGTATGATTGATCTAATCTTACAACAAATAATGGTTTCCTAGTGATATAATGATTGGTTTATACTCAGTGTGGATCATATAAGCAGGGACTGAAAGCCACAGAAGAGAAGCTTTCAGAGGGCAGAGAAAATAGGTGAGAGCTCAAGCTCTCGGAACCAAGGACAGACATTCATTCGATCTTCAATTAGGCTATTGGTGGCAGGCTCTTCTCCTGCACTCCCCCCACTGAGACCAAGGCCAGTCTGAAAGGCTCTCCAGAAAGCTGCCCAGTCCCCAGAAGAAGATAATAAAGGATCTGGACTTTAACCCCTGGCTACATGTGTGGTGATTAATGAGCTGAAAAGAAGGCTGCTCCCAAGACCCCTAGAAACCCCCAGGAAAACCAAATCAGAGAACATTATAGGGAAGAGTTCTAATTTGTCCCTATTACATATGATGCTTGCTGGTGGTTTTAAATAGATGCTACTGATCATTTTAAGGAAAAGTTCATTTGTTCCTATACTCTCTAGTGTTTTTAATAGGAATGGGTGTTGGATTTTATCAAATACTTTTTCTGCATCTATTGAGATAATCATATGATTTCATCATCATCATTTCAATAACCAAACTAATTGATATAGTTGATTATGCTGATAGTTTTCCTAATATTGAACCAGCCCTGTATTCCTGGTAAAAATCCTACTTGGTCATAGTGTATTATCATAGGGATAGCTTTCTCTAATCTTGTTGGTAATATTTTATTCAAGATTTTTGCATCAATATTCATTAGGAAAATTGGTCTATTATTTTCTTTCTCTGTTTTCACCCTACCTAGTTTAGCTATCAGCATCATATCTGTGTCATAAAAGGAATTTATTAGGACTCCTTCTTTCTCTATTTTTTCAAATAGTTTATATAGTATTGGAATTAATTGTTCTTTGAATATTTGGTAGAATTCACATGTAAATCCATCTGGCCCTGGGGATTTTTTCTTAGTGTATTAATTAATAGCTTGTTCTATTTCTTTTTCTGAAATGAGACTATTTAAGTAATTTATTTCCTTTTCTGTTAACCTGGGCAATCTACAATATTTTTTTGTAGATATTTCTCCATTTCATTTAGATTATCAAATTTATTGGCATATAGTTGGACAAAATAACCCTAATCCTAACTCCTTATTATTGCTCTAATTTCCTCTTCATTGGTGAAAAGTTCTCCCTTATCATTTTAGAGACTAACAATTTGATTTTCCTAATATTGGAGCCTAATGTTGAGAAAGATTGAAGGCAAAAGGAGAAAGGGACAGTAGATGATGAGATGGATAGATCATGGAAACAATAAACATGGAGAGGCTTTGGGAGAGAATAGAGGATAGAAAGACAGGGAATGTTATGATCTATGGAATCACAAAGAGTCAGAATTGATTGAACAACTGAACAATCAGTCTCTTACTGCTTTGAGAGAGATACAATTCTTTAGCTAAATCTTTAAAGGTTTGTATGTTTTGACAGTTCCTTAGAGTGTAAATAAATGGGTTCATCACAGGGGTGACAGATATTGTGAGTATTAACACCACCTTACTCAAAGCCACTCTTTATTTTGCAGAAGGCTTTATGTACATGAAGATACAATTCCCCTAAATGATGGAGACAACAATCATGTGGGAGGAACAAGTAGAAAAGGCCTTTTGCCTTTATTGAATAGAAGGGAATCTGAGAACTGTTCTGATAATGTAGCATAGGACAAAATCACCAAGAATAAGGTGAGGATGAGTGAACACAGCAAAAATTAAAATCACTCTCTCTATGAATTCTGTGTCTGAGCACATGATTGTCAGCAAAGGAAATGCATCTCACATAAAATGATCAATGAGATTGGAGTTATAGAATTCCAGCTGGAGCTTTAGGCTAAGTATGGGAGGATGATCATCAATCCAGACAACCAGGAACCCAACAAAAGCTGGTTACAGATTTTGCTGTTCATAATAATTGTGTAATTCAGGGGTTTGCAGATGATTGCATAATGATCATAGGACATAGTGGTCAAAAGAAAGAACTCTAGTGATCCAAGGAAAAGGGCAAAAAATATTTGTTATGGCACAGACATTATAAGAAATTGTATTGTCCCCAGTTGACATACTATAAAGGTATCTGGGAATACAGGAAGTTGTGAGTGACACTTCTATGAAAGGGAAATTTCTCAGGAAAAAATCCATGAAAGTTTTCAGATGGGCATCCACTAAGGTGAAAGTTATGATGGTCAAGTTTTCAATTATACTCAACATGTAGTTGAGAAACTGAACGATAAAAAGCAAAACCTGTAGCTGTTGGTCATCAGTCAGTGCCCGCAGGATGAATGTTATCTCTGTATGACTTTTCATCTCTCCCCATTACAATAATGCTTGCTAATGGTTTTAGATAAATAATGCTTATCACTTTAAGGAAAACTTTATTTTCTTCCTATGCTCCCTAGTGTTTTTTTTTTTTTTTTAACAGAAATGGATGCTGTGCTTTGTCAAAATCTTTTTTTTTTTTGCATCTATTGAGTTTATCATGTGATTTCTGTTAATTTTGTTATTGATATGGTTAATTATATCAGTAGTTTTCTTGATAATTAAACAATCCTACATTCTTGATATAAATCTCACTTGGTCATAGTGTACTATCTTGCTGATAAGTTGTAATCTCTTTGTTAATATTTTATTTAAAATTTTTACATCAATATTCATTAGGGAAATTGGCCTGTAAATTTCTCTCTCTGTTTTAAGTCTTCCTGGTTTAGAGGTATTTGGAGAGGTTGGGGGAGAGCTTAGAGTAGATCGTGCCTTTTCTCAGGCATCTTACCTTTGCTTCCCCTAAAGTTCTTTCTTAAATAATTTTTTTTTGATTTCTCTGTTTCCTTTTTTGTTTTACTGAACATTGTGTTGTTGAGTTTCATTTTTTCCCCTGATTCTCTCTTATTGAGTCAGTTCCAATGATGTGCCTCTATTTTATTCAACCAGTTGTTTTTCATGACTGCTGCTTTATAATATCATTTGATGATTAGAAGTACTATTCCTCCTTTATACCTACCTCTTTTCAGTATTTCTCTTGATACTTAACTCGTTTATTTTTCCAGATCAATTCTGTTATCTCTTTCTTAATTTGGTATAGCAAATAAAATGCAAATTAAATTTGGTAGCATTTTCATTTTTATTATATTGGCATGGCCCAAATCTGTGCATTGAATATTCTTTCAAGTATTTTTCTGCAAGAAACACTTTGTAATTGGATCTATAAAAATATTTTGTGTGCTTTGGCAACTTGATTCCCAGATACTTTATATACTTTGTAGTGAATTGGAAAGCAATTTCCTTTTTCATCATTGTTTTGGATTTTGTCATCATATATAATGCTGATGATTTTTCAGGATTTATTTTGCAGTCTTTAACTTTCCTGAAGATATTAATTGTTCTAATTTTCATCTGTGCTGATTCTCTAGGTATTTTCTAAATAAAACATTATATTAGCCTTTTGCCTTTACAGCTTTAATTTTTCTCTTGCCTCACTACTATTGCTAGCATTTTCAGAACTATATCAAGTAATCATAAGGAATGAACATTTCATCTTGTGTTCCTAGTTTAAATCCAATTTGGTTATGACGAATGCTTTCTTGGATAAATTATTTTAGTGTGGTATGATTTTATTTACAATTTTTGAATTGATATTCATTAATAATATTGAGGTATAGTTTTCCTGTGCTTTGTTCTCTATGGTTCAAGTATTAGGGCTATAATCTAAATCTGTAGGGATGCATTCTCAATTTGTGAGAATACTCTATGGAGTACTGACGGTAATTGTTCTCTAAAACTTTAATAGACTTCTGTGAATCAGAACTACTTATTTTTCAGTTTGTCAATTCCTTTATTGATAGTTGCATTTCCTTTTCTGAGATTTACTTGACACCACTATTTAATTTTCTGTTAGTTTGAGCATCATTTTTGAAGGTCTTTCTATTTCTTTTGTGTTATAGAGTACAGATTCTATTTTTTTTTTAACATTTCTTCTGGCTTTGTTGTGATTTTACTTTTTTTTCTATTTTGTTAATTTGATATTCTGATATTCTTTGTATAATATTTACTAAAGGTTTTAAATTTTATTATTTACCCAAAGCACTAGATTTTAAACTCCTTGATTACTTCTTTTTTTTAAATTTCTAGCTTATTTATTGCTCCTTTAATTTTTAGTATTCTTCCTTTGTGTTTTTTTAGATTATTTGTTGAATTTCTCATTTAAAAATGTATATTTAGTTTATCAATATTCATCTTTTATGGTTAAAAATTATGTATTTGGGTCAGCAGGATGAATACAGAGAGGACTGGCGAGACTTACATGAACTGATTCTAAGTGAAGTGAGTAGAACTAGGAGATCATTATATACTTCAACAACAATACTGTATGAAGATGTATTCTGATGGAAGTGGATTTCTTTGACAAAGAGACCTAACTCAGTTTCAACTGATCAATGATGGACAGAAGCAGCTACATCCAAAGAAAGAACACTGGGAAATGAATGTAAACTATTTGCATTTTTGTTTTTCTTCCCGGGTTATTTTTACCTTCTGAATCCAATTCTCCCTGTACAACAAGAACTGTTTGGTTCTGCACACATATATTGTATCAAGGATATTCTGCGACATATTTAACATATATAGGACTGCTTGCCATCTAGGGGAGGAGGTGGAGGGAGAGAGGGGAAAAATCGGAACAGAAGTGAGTGCAAGGGATAATGTTGTAAAAAATTATTCTGGCATGGGTTCTGTCAATAAAAAGTTATTATAAAATAAATAAATTAATTAAAAAATATGTATTTGAAGGGATTCCTCCCTCCCCCCAAGAACTATTTTAGTTGCATACCAGAAATTTTGGTATGTTGTTTCCTCATTATTATTTTCTTTCACATAATTATGATGTTTATGACTTGTTCTTTGATTCTTTAAGATTACATGATTAAGTACTCCTTTGGTCCGTTTTTTATGATTGCTCAACTGATTATTAATTTTATTGCATTGTGATCTGTAATGGATGTATGTATTATTTTTGTCTTTTTGTATTTATTTGCAATATTTTTGGTTCCTAATATATATAATTAATTAAAAAACCCAACAATTTTATGTCATGTTGAGAAATATGTATATTCTGTAGCAATTCCTTATATTATTCTATAAGTCTTTTAATTATCTTTTCTTTCTTCTTTTTTTTATGTTAAACACCCACATATGAATTTATTAAATTCAAAGTCTGTGTTGAGGGAGAAGGAAAGAAATGAGAAATGGATGTAGGGTTTGCAGGAAAATTCCAGGGCCTCAACCCCTTTCTATTTTACCTCCCCACTATGATGAAATGGTTCATGATTACAGATTCTGGAACTGACGTAGGGACAGACAGACAGACAGGGTCATCCTTGCTCATGTTCAACCTCAACTTTCTCTCCCTCTCCCATCACATTGGGGGCATACTCCTGATCCATCTGTACTGGGTAGGGGAATAGAGTCACAGTGAGCTGGGGTGGGAGATGGGAAGCATATCAATGGCCAGGAAAACCAGGAGTAAGAAGCCAATCCTTCTTCTTGTCCTTCCCTGGCTTGTGGGTGGGCCCTGGTCCTGGCCAAGGAGGGGGCCATTCCCACTGGTTGTTGCTGGCTTCATCAAGGCTGCCTCCATTGTCTGCACTTCCCCATTCAGGTCAAACTCATTCATCCATGTGGGATCTACCTGGTATATCCACCACTGATAAAGGTGGATGAAGAAGACTATTATGGTACACTGCAGGCATCTTGATGACAAAGGCAAACAAGTTGTCGATATGAAAGCACTGAGGACTTTATATATTAGCATGCACCAGGGCAGATGGGCCACAGACTTGAGCTGATGATTGATAAAGAGCTGGGATGTTGGGAGGAAGCCAAAGCTCAATAGGAAGCCATAGATCATATTAAGCAGCCCCCACTACCAGCCTTTGTGCTCCATGTACAGGAGTCTATACACAGCATAGCAACCCAGGATAGGGAACAGGATCTATGAGAGGTATCTGAACACCATTTCACCATAAATTTTGGCAGAGGATACCAGCCACCTGCTTCTCTTGGTCCAACTGGACACCCATGACTTTAGTTGTCTTCCACAGGTCAATAAGAATGCCAGTGAAGATGCTGACCTGGACCACAAAATTTTTCTCATTGTCAAGGACATAGAGAAGGACCAGGAAGGACTGGAACACACCAAAGAAGACTGAGCTGATGGAGAGGCCCTCCAGGGATTGCTGGATGTTCCAGAACAGGATGTCATTTTTGAATGTCAGGAACTCAAAGATGCTGTGGATGATGGAGATGATGATGGTGAAGTCTAGCATGTAGGGGTTCATCTCCATGAGGGCCACCTTGACCAAATCTTGCTCCTTGTCCGACTACTCATACAGGTACTCACCCAGGAGGGTGAGGCGGCAGTGATCTGGACTGTGTAGAGCTGCCAATGCCAAAGGGTCAGGGGACAGAAGGAGAGGCACAGTGGAAGGTTGGCCAGTTTGTCATTGATGAGGTAGTAGTCTCTCTGCAGATTCCAGTGGTCGCTGAAGTAGATGATGGGGTAGTAATCTCTAGTGACTGCCTCAAACTGCACTTACTGGTCCAGTGGTGGCCCTTCATCCAGGGCATGTGGTCATTCTGAAGTTCAGATGTCAATGGAAGATGACCTCCACTGAGTCAAAGTCTTCTGTTAACTTAATCATCTCTGCATTTGCTTCCCTCTCGCCTGTCAGCAGGTCCTTGGTCTTCTGAAATTGTCATTGTTTATACTTATCGATCATTCTCATACCTTTGAGAACGAGGGGCCAGGCACTTGTTACAAAGCTTTTTATGGTGAATTTTTATTTTTGTTTGTCTGATATTTTTGTTTGTATTATTATGACTTCTGTTTTTGGGGGCTTACCTGATGTATAGTAAAATTTGTTTCCAATCTCTTATTTTTATTCTATGCTTATTTTATTTTGTAAATTGTTTTTTATAAGCAAAAAAGTGAGCTTTTTGAAAAGTGCATTTTAATCACTTTTGTCTTTTATTGTATTGTTTAATCAATTCATTTTTAAAGTTATGAGAATTGTTTATATTTTCTCCATTTGCCTCTAATATTGTATTTTTATTCATATTTACAGTTTTCCCTTTTAATCTATCAGTGCAGTCCTAAATCTTTTCTGTATTTAAGCTTAATCTTTAGGGCAACCCTATGTCAACTAGCTTTTTTCCCTCACTTTCCTCCTTCCACAATTGTCTTTCCATTTGTTATGCTTTTCCCTAATTTTACTTTACTTCCTATCATCTTTCCTTCTTGCCTTTATCTTGTTATTAATTTCTTCCCTCTTCCTACTGGCAGCCTCAGACATTTGTATTGGCTGCTATAAAAAAGATAAAGAACAATTATATGTGATGTTTTAAAGGATGTCCTTTATTTCACAACAGAAAATACAAGCAGAAAACACTTAGTCCTATGTTAATAAGAAGGCAAGATAGTTTTCCTGACCACACTATTACCCCCAGGAAGTTGTATTTGAATTATCTAGAGAAATGAATTTTCATTTTTCAGAGAGCAGAGAAAGTCATAAGATTACAGAATCATAGTATCACAATGAAAGGAACATTATAGACCATTTAATCCTCCTACCTCATTCCATTTTATAGATGGTTAAGATTTCTAAAGATGGAAAACAGAGATTGCTAGAAAATGAACTCTCCCTCCATAGATCCTTTATAGAATGTATTCATTTCCAGTGAATGAATGAATGAAAAAGCATTTAGCAAACACCTAGTCTATACCAAGTACTGTGCTTAAAAGTAGAGACACAAAAATATACAAAATACACAAATAACATAAAATAGGATAATCTCAGATCTGAAGGAACTGATATTGAGCAAAGGCAAATTAAAAATAGGAGTGGTGGCCAGGGAAGGATGGTTTAATATGAAAAGTCAAAGGGATAGTGATAGAAACCATAAAGGAACAGCTTTTTCAATGGCAATATCAAAATTGGTTGCATAATCCAGAAAAAATAATACTAAATTTGCAGACAGAGGTCCTGAGCTTGGAAACTTTCCTCTTTTATTTACTGCCTTGTATGAAATTGGACAGGTTATTAAAAAACTTCTGGGCCTTGGTTTCTTGATAAAATGAAAAAGTTGGATTATATGGGCTTTAAGATCCATACTGGTGACTTGCTAGTGATGAAAAAATGGAAAATCCTTTTCCAACCATTCTTATCTGTCTGAGAGTTTCAGTGAGTAGTCACTGGATTAGGAAAGAAATTGGATTGAGCAATGGGGACTGCAAAAGTAAATGAAATGCCAGAAAGCATTACAAATTCTTACAAAAATAGAGGGAAGGCCTATCTTAGTGTACATGCATAATACACTTCCCCATTTTCACATGTGTGTTGATATGTCTATATGTACATGTGAGTATATTTACATATTTTTCTTACTGTATGAGGAAATGGTCTGTGTTAAGATTAAACTATAGACTAAAGATAAGCTGACTTACAAGAAAAATTACCTAGGATTTCAGAATCCTAAACAGCGTTTTTTTTTTTTTTTTAATATTTGGCACCCTGAGTTTTAATTGTATAATTTGGCATCTTTTATTGCTTTGTGAGAATTGCAATCTTTTTGACTGAGTCTTTAAAGGCTTGTATGACTTGTTTGTTTCTCAGGGCATAAATAAAAGGGTTCATCACTGGAGCAACAGAGGTCATGAGAACTGACACTGCCTTGTTCAAATCCACTTTTTCATTTCCTGAAGATTTGACATACATGAAGATGCAGCTTCCATATGAGATAGAGACAACAATCATGTGGGATGAACAAGTAGAAAAGGCCTTTTTTCTTTGCTGGGCAGAGGGGAATTTTAGAATAGTTCTAACAATGGAGACATAAGACAAAACCACTAAGAGTAATGTAATAATGAGTGTTAATATAGCATCAACCAAAGCTATCTTTTCTATGAATTGTGTGTCTGTACATGAAATCTCTAGAACAGGAAATGCATCACAGCCAAAATGATCAATGACATTGGAATCACAGAAGTCCAATTGGAGGCCCAGGCTAAGAGGTGGGAGAATGATCATCAGTCCAGCTAGCCAAGAACCCAGCAGGAGCTGATTACAGACTTTGCTGTTCATGATAGTTGTGTAATGCAGAGGTTTGCATATAGCCACATAGCGGTCATAGGACATAGTGGCCAGAAGAAAGAACTCTGCTGCCCCAAGAAAAATAAGAATAAAGAGTTGTATGGCACAGGCACTATAAGAAATTGTATTATCCCCAGTTGATATGCTGTAGAGGTATCTGGGGATACAAGAAGTTGTGAGTGAGATTTCTAATACAGAAAAGTTTCTGAGAAAAAAGTACATGGGAGTTTTTAAATGGGCATCCACCAAGGTGAGGGTGATGATAGTCAGGTTCCCAATTATACACAGCATGTAGTTGAGAAATAGAAAGATAAAAAGTAAAACCTGTAGCTGTGGATCATCTGTCAGTCCCCTCAAAATGAATATTGTAATCCCGGAGTGATTTCTCATTCCTGACTTCTGTATTTTGATGAACCTGCACAGAAAAAAAAAGGAAGAATTTGGATCAGGAGTATAGGTTGGAGAGAAAGTAATGAAAGCAATGAGAATTAGAGGAAGAAGGTAAGCAAGTAACCTACACTTGCCCAGAGTTTCTGCCCATAACAATTGCTTCAATGTCTCAAGATGCTTTGCTCTCAAATTTGGCCCCTTGTCGAAATCTTTTATTTCATCCTTTTCTCAGAGCTTTTCATCCCTTCTTTCCTTAGCCACAACCTATAACACTGGATGTGGAGTTAAGAGATCTAATTTTATATTCTGTAGGTGGTATGTCTCAGTTTCTCAAAACTCAACTTTTCTTTTATGTTAAATGGGGGTTTCTAATACTTGCAGCACTTACCACCTGGGCTGAAAACAAAACACTTTCTAAATTTTAATATGAATTATGCTGATTTTTATGATTATTTTGTGGTAATTGGTGTTCCTTCATCTGCTCCCCACATCATGCCTTTGCTTTTATATCTATTATTTCTCATATCTGGTATTTTTCTTAATATCTTTTTCTAGGAGACTTCCTCAAGGCAGAGTTAGGAACATCTGACTTCGGAGAGTAAGCAGGGTTGGCCATAAGAAATATTGTCCTGAAGATGACAATTGTCTTTGGAGTCCTGTTCCCCTTTTCATGTACTTTCCCCTACTAGTTATTTTTCCAAATTCTTTAGTGACTCAGGACACAGGCAAGTCACCAGAATGGATATTAAAGTCCATACAGTCCAATCTTCTCATTTTATAAATAAACAAAGGCCCAGAAGTTTTTAAATAACCTGTCCAATTTTTATACAAGGCAGTAAATAAGAGAAGAAAGTTTTCCCCCATTTCTGTCAAAGACTTCAAGATCTCTGTGGATCTCTGCCCAATATCTTCTGAGATGAGTTTCAATATGGAGAGACCTACTCTTTAGGAGCTGCCAGAAGACCTCCTTTTGACTTCTTAAAAATTGTGTTATGCAAGCTATCTTATATCTCAGGGTCTCAGTTTCATTATCTCTTAAATGGGTGATTATTTTCTAGAAGATCTTTAAAATTCTTATGTCCACAATCCTTAAACCTTTGATAAGTGGATTAGCAATAAAGTTTGAATAGCTAATATTGTTTTCTTCCAAGGAATATTTTTGTTTTAATTAGTGAATGACTTGTTATTTTTGTGGAAAGAACTTCAATTCTTTCTCTCTAAAAAGCTTCTCAGAAAGTTTCCTGTTTATAATGATTCAAGTAACTTGATAGTTATGTTTTTCTGTTTTCTGTCTCCGTGTCTATGTCTGTCTATCTCTGTCATGAGATTATTTTTTAGATAGAAAAGTTGCAATTAGTTCATATTTCTGTGGAATTGAACAATAACCTCTTAAAGCAAGGATTCTTAGTTGTTTTTGTTTGGCAGCAAACAGCAGCGTTGGCAACATTGTGAAACAAACCTGTACTTCTCAAAGTAATATTTTAAGTGCATAAAATGAAATACATAGTTACAAAAGAAATTCTGTTGAAATATGCTTTAAAATATTTTTAAAAACAAATTCATGGAAAATAGTTTAGGAACCACTTTGTTAAGGCATTATCCCCTTATTATAAGGGATCCATGATTTTTAAATAAGGGATTTTCATCATGAAATGGAATTAAGTTCAATTGTAGAATTTCTATAACTGGTTGCCAGAGGGCCATTTGAGAGTGGTATCTTCCCTAAGAGGGACTTCTCCATCTCCTTCAGATGGCAGAAAGGCACCCATAATTCAGTCTCACCAAAGCTGACCCCATAATAATCTAGTGTCATAAGAGTGTAAAGTTTCATTGTCTTATTCTAATAAAAAAAGTGACATCTCAGAAATGGTTGTTGATTCTCTCCCCGAAATAACCAATGTAATATTATAAGTTTTTGATGTCTGAACTGGATAAATCTGTCCACTATATTTTTTATAGGGGAAATAATCAAAAGTAAATGTAATCTTCATAGAAACAAAATGAGAAAATTGACAATGTGAAAAATCTTTTCATACTTACATTTGTGCTTCATAGATAGTACAAGTGGTCAAAATAACCCCAAAGATCCTTGGTAGGGCTCATAGAGAAACAGTAGTACCAACAGGTGGCAGGAGCATAATGAAGCTATTGCCTAGATCATGATAATCCCTTGGAATGTTTAGCCTATGAAGTGAATCTATCAGTACATTTGCAATGAGCTCCAAGGAAGCTCATTTAGATTTGAATTCTAGTTGTTACTTGTGTTCTCTGAGACTTTGATAACCCTAAGTCTCAGTTTCCTCACCTTTAATTAAGGAAGTTGGATAGATGATCTCTAATATTTGTTATAGCTTTAATTCAAAGGTTCTAATTCTATGAATATTTTTGGTCATACTCTGATTCCTGGAACCTTATATTCACAAATAGTTCTAGTTGATTCTCATATTCCAGGACATCTTATGCTTTTGGGACATTTTTTTTTTGGGTTTCCTAAATAATTATAAAATGATTTTGTATCACAGATTTGTTCTCATGTTAAATGCCAGAAGTCTTACCCTGTAGCTAAAAGGAAGCTGAAACTTCTGGAAAGGAAATGCAATATTTAGACTTGACTGTGGATTTCAGAGGAAAAAGACTAACACATCTGGGTAAAGAGATATGCTTTCCTTGCTAAATTTTATTTGCTCTATCTATTGAAGGCCTTTGGGGAAATCAGTGAAAGAACAAACAAAAGGCTCCTTGGGGAATGAGGTTCAAGCATACTAATGAATCTACTACTTTATCAGCATTAAATTAAAAAACACATTAAAAAGCAGCTATGGGGCCTGTATTCACAAAGAGAGGAAGGTGTTATCACCACTTAAATACAGTATTCAAACCTCTGGCATGTCCATGATCCTGTCCATGTTATTTAAGGCACTTGTGTTAAATAAAAAAGGGGCAGTCTAAACCAGATAACAATGTAATTGGGAAATATTTAACAAGATTAATAAAAATACAGCAAAATACAGATATATTGTATAATTCAATCAATATGTAGGCCCACTCATTATATAAGGATTAATGTCCCTCTTTTCTTCTTGAGTTTGAGACCACTGATATAAGGAATCATTTTGAAGTTAACTTGGAAGAAAATCTGTAAGGGATTCTCTGGAGAGGTCAGATGCCAAGAGAATCCCAATCATTTTATATCCTAGCAAGGGTCCTCAAACTATGGCCCGCCGGCCAGATGCAGCAGCTGAGGACATTTATCCCCCTCACCCAGGCTTATGAAGTTTCTTTATTTAAAGGCCCACAAAACAAAGTTTTTGTTTTTACTATAGTCTGGCCCTCCAACAGTCTGAAGGACAGTGAACTGGCCCCCTATTTAAAAAGTTTGAGGACCCCTGTAATGAGGTGTTCTATTACTTCTTTCATTCTTTCTCTGCTAAACGTAATACCATGGTGCTACATTTATATTTCAATTGATTTGTAATCACACGCATTGGTTATTTCTTCCACCAATGCAGCTTGTAACTTCTATGCCTTCTTATTCTGTGGGAATCTTATCCTGGGTCTCCCATGGGTAATTCACAGATGAATATGTTAATACAGAAATTTTAAAAATTAGTGTTCCACCCTTAGCCTCTAGTCTTTCTTGTTGTTTAGTTGCTTTTCAGTCATATCTAACTCATTGTGATGCCATTTGGGGTTTTGTTGTTGAAGATATTAGAATGATTTGCCATTTCCTTCCTCAAAAAAGAGGAAGCACCTCTTGATGAGCTAAGTAGAAGATGAACAAAAATGGAGAAGAGTTGACTGTATGAAACTTAAAAACTGAAATCAGACAAAGGCAGTCATTGTAAAGAAAAGAAATAATAGATGGTAGCAGAATTGGCCAGATTTTGTTTCTGTTTTCCCCACTAAAGATCCCCATCCAGGAGTCCCATATTTCCTTTTTTCATTTAAGCTCTTTTAAGGAAACCTGAAATTTTTCATTCCATCCTTAAAACTCATACTAACTGCAAACTTTTGCAAGTAGGGGTATATTTTTTAGAAATGCAGTTACTAAAAGATTATTTGTGAAGAGAAGATTCTTAGAGAAGGAAAAATAATTCCAACTATAGCACATTGTAATTGGGAGCTACTCTCCCATTCACAAGGTAAGTTTGGATACCTAGAAAGTGACTAGTTCCTAAACCAGGCCTCTTCCACTGCTTCCCTAAATATTTCTCTCTCATTACTTGGCTGCTATTATTGCTTCTTTTATTTTGTTATTATTATTAAGAAATGCTAGATCAAATGCAAAATGTTTGTTTGGAATTAAAAACTTTTTATAACCTGGATCCCCTCTAACTTCCAGCCTATGTACAAATTATTCTCTATGTTGTAAGCTGATTGATTCAGTGATATTAATCTCCTGGATGTTACAAGAATAACATACTTCATTTCTTAGCTTTAAATATTTTCTCTAGCTGTCTCTATGCCTGGAATGTAGTCCTTTTAGCTACTGATTTCCGTAACTTCATTTAAGTACCAACTAAAATGTATTCCTTTCCTGGTAATTTTCCTTAAACCCTATTAATTCTAATTCCTTTTCCCCCTGTTAATTATTACCTGTTCATCTTGTAGATAGTTGGCTTTTTATATATTTCTTTGCATGTTGTCTTCCCAGTAGAATAGAAGATCCTTGAAAGCAGGGACAGTCTTTTTGTATGCTTAGTATTAATATAGTGTCTGGTAAATAAATATTATTGATTATCTGTTGGAGTTTAAAAGATTTTTGTGGCCTCAATTTTTGTTGAAGGATATTAATTTTCTCAAGTAGTATCTTTGCTGATTCTTACAGATATTACAAGTATACCATTGTATTATCATCAGATAGGGCTAGTATTATTTCTTCTTGACCTAACTTTATACTTTTAATTTCTTTCTCTTGTCAATAATGCTAGCAGCATTATTGCTAGCACTCCTAGAACTATATTACTATTTTATATAGAAAGCCTGGGAGTCAAGATGACCAAGTAAAAAGTAAATCATTATGACTTTCCCATATTCACCCCCAAACAACTGTAAAATACTGTCCCCAAACAAATCCTGGAACAACAGAACCAGCAAAAGTCAGAGTGAAACTCATCTTGGAGCCCAAAAAACTTGGAAGATCAGTGGGAAAAATCCATCTCACCTGAGTAAAAAGGGAGCACAGAGCTTTCCAGCAAATCCCAACTCAGAAAACTTGCCCAGTGTAGTGGATCAGGCAAATTCTAACACCAGGGCTCTCCACAGCCCTCGACATAGCCAGGGCAATGAGCAGACTTAACCTCTGAGAATTATTATATGCTTCAGTATAATTCTGGGCAAACTCCAGGGAACATTACAGCCAGTTATTAGGTCAAGAAAAAATAATATATATGGCCACAGTCAGTATTACACAGGACTTAATAGATGCAACATTAAAGAATCTGATGTCATTGAACATGATTTTTTGGAAGGAAAAGGAGCTAGTATTATAATCAAGAATTATTTATCCAGTGAAATTAAATATAATGCATCTGGTGGAAAAGTGATCATTTAATGACATAGAAGGATTTCAAGCTTTTATAAGGAGAAGACCAGAATTAAACTAAAAAATTGATTTTCAGTCAAAAAAGGGAAAAGAAACCATAAAGGTTGCAACAGAGCTAACCTGTTTATATTTCTATATATGAAGATGATACTCGCAATTCTTAAAAAATAATAGTACAGCTAGAAGGTATATACATAGACAGAAGATATGAATATAGGGAGAATTTGAGGAAATCACATAACAATAATTAGAGTACACAAAAAAGGAATAAATTGGGTGCAGAAGGAAGGAAGAAGCAGAATGGGGTAAATGATTTCTCATAAAGAGGCACAAAAGACATCCTGCAGTGGAGGGGAAGATGGGAGAGTGAGTGATTAGCATTGCTAGAACCACTGGCTTAAAAAGAAAATAATATGTACAATTGGTTGAAGATAGAAATCTATGTTACTCAACAGAGAGGAGAAGATTAAAAAAAAGAGGTAGATACCACACACCTATCAGATTGGCTAGAATGACAGGGAAAGGTAATGCGGAATGTTGGAGGGAATATGGGAAAACTGGGACACTGATACATTGTTGGTCGAATTGTGAACACATCCAGCCATTTTGGAGAGCAATTTGAAACTATGCTCAAAAAGTTATCAAACTATATATACCCTTTGATCCAGCAGTGTTACTACTGGGCTTATATACCAAAGAGATCTTAAAGAAGGGAAAGGGACCTGTATGTGCAAAAATGTTGTGGCGGCCCTCTTTGTAGTGGCGAGAAACTGGAAACTGAGTGGATGCCCTTCAATTGGAGAATGGCTGAATAAATTGTGGTAAATGAATGTTATAGAATATTACTGTTCTGTAGAAATGACCTGCAGGATAATTTCAGAAAGGCCTGGAGAGACTTACATGAACTGATGTTGAGTGAAATGAGCAGGACCAGGAGATCATTATATGACATTATATGATGATCAATTCTGATGGACTTGGCCCTCTTCAACAATGAGATGAAACAAATCAGCTCCAATAGAACAGTAATGAATTGAATCAGTTACACTCAGCAAAAGAATTTAGGGAAATGAGTGTGAATCACTACATAGAATTCCTAATCACTCTATTTTGTCCACCTGCATTTTTTATTTCCTTCACAGGTTAATTGTACACTATTTCAAAGTACGATTCTTTTTGTGAAGCAAAATAACTGTATGGACATGTATACATATATCGTATTTAACATATACTTTAACATATTTAACATGTATTGGTCTACCTGCCATCTGGGGAAGGGGGTGGAGGGAAGGAAGGGAAACATTGGAACAAAAGGTTTTGCAATGTTGAAAAATTACCCATGCATATATCTTGTAAATAAAAAGCTATAATAATAATAAAAAAGAGGTAGAGTGATGAAGAAAAGAGAGGGCAGATCAGGTAAGATGGTGAACAGAAGCAAAACACTATTATTCAATATTGTACAAAAAATGTTAGGTTTAACATAGAAAAAGAAAAAAATGAAAAGTTTTAAATAGCAATGAGGACATAAAATTTTCACTGTTTGGAGATATGAGAACTCTAGAGAATCAACTAAAAAGTACTCGAAATGGTTAACAATTGTAACAAAGTTACAAGACATAAGATAAACCCACATAAATGATCAGTTTTTCTTTTTAATATGACCAACAAAGCCCAGAAACAAGAGATAGAAAGACAAGTTCCATTTAAAATAATAAAACAATATAAAGTACTTGGGAGTCTATCTGCTAAGACGAACAGAGAAACTAAATGAATACAATTACAAAGTACTTTTCACACAAATAAAATCAATTCTAAGAAACTGGAAAATTATTTCCTTGTGGGTGGGCTGAGCCAATATAATAACAAAGATCTCATTTGGCATTGATTGCATTGTAGTGAAATGTAAAATAAGAAAAATGCCTCCTGCAAATGACCCATTGAGACTTTCATACCAGTCTGTCAACTGTTTGTAATCCTTCTATAATTTTTTATGCTTAGTATTACCATTTATATGAAACAATAAAATTGCCTGCTCTGTACTTTATCCATATTGATACTCTGGAATTTTTTTTTTCCTGAGGCAATTGGGGTTAAGTGACTTGCCCATGATCACACGGCTAGGAAGTGTTAAGTTATTTACAAGATATATGAGATTTGAACTCGGGTCCTCCTGACTTGAGGGCTGCTGCTCTATCCACTGCTCCACCTAGCTGCCCTGCTGGAATCTTAAAAATTTTTTTTTTCTTCAACCCTGGATCCTTATTGGAGACACCCCTTTAAAATTGAGCTTAAAATTTTTTTTTTAAATCAGGAGTCTAATGTAAGTCCTACAAGCCTAATTTCCCCATTGAGGAGAATGACAATTTCAAATCAATGAAAAATAAACTATACTTTGTCCTTCTTAGCAAATATGCTTAATAGTGTTATCTATGACTCTAAGATAATGAGCAGTTTAGAATTTCAAATTTTCTAGAAATTAAACTAATTAATACCTCCACCAATGTGTATTTCTTCATCTGTCTTCCTCTCTACTTATTTTCTCTCTTCCTAGCTCTCTTTCTTTTGGTCACAGGAATGTTTTTTTTTTTTTTTTCTCATACAGAAAGTTTATAATCATTTCATGATGTTGTGCAATTGAACAGTTATCTTACATAGGGAATCTTATCTTTTATGGTGTGTCATGGACTTCTTTGTCAGTGTTGTGAACCTCATGGAGCATTTCTCAGAGTAATGCTTATATATACATAAAATAAAATACACAGAATTATCAGTGAAATCCAGTAATCAATATAAACCTTTTATACAAATAAAATCAGATTTTAATAATTGAAAAAATATTAATTATTCAAGGATTAGGTGGGGCAACATAATAAAATCATCAATTTTATCTAATTTATCGAAAAATACCAATTTACAAATTCAACATTATCCCAATTAAATTGCTAAAATATTTTACAGAATTAGAAAAAATAATAACAAAATTTATTTGGAAGAAGAAAAAGTCATGAGAATTAAAGGAACTAATAAAAAATGTAAAGAAAGGAGATTTAGCAATACTAGATTTTAAACTATATTATAGGGAAATAATTATCAAAGCTATCAGGTGCTGGTTAAGAAATAGAAAGGTAGATAAATGGAATAAAATAGACATACAGTTTACAGCAGCAAATAAAGAGAATAATCTTGCATATGAAAACTGTAAACATTGTTGAGAAAACTGAAAAGCAGTATGGCAAAAACCAGGGATAGACCAATATGTTATACTATATATCAAAATGTGATCAAAATTGGCACATGACCTAGGTATAAAGAGATATTCCATGAACTTATGCAAAGTGAAATACACTTTGCACAAAATAATAGCAATAGATGATCAGCTGTGAATGACTGTGCTATTTTCATCAGTGGAATGATTCAAGACTACTCTGAAGGACTTATCATGAAAAATGCTATCCATACCCCAAGAAAGAACTGATTGTGTCTGACTACATATTGAAGCATACTTTTTAAAAAACTTTATTTTTGTTGAGTTTTTCTTTTGGGGGGGAGGGAATCAGATCTATGTTTTCTTTAGCAACATGACTTTTGTGGAAAATTTTGAATAACTTCACATGTGCTTTCTCAATGTAGGTGGGGGTGGGGAGGAAAAGAGAGAATCTAGAACTAAAAGTTTTAAAAACAAATAAAAACAAAATATCATTTTACATTTAATTGGAAAAATATTACATAAAAATGAAGAGAAATATTATGAGAGAATTAGAAGAACATGGAAGATATTTCTTATCAAACTTATGGACAGGTAAACAATTTATGAATAAACAACAAATAGAGAATAGTGTGATGTGTAAAATAGATTATTTAGATTGAATTAACTGAAAAAGTTTTTGTATAAATAAAATAAATGTAGCCAAGATCAGAAGAAAAGCAGAAAACTGGAGAAAAAAATTTTTAGATAGATTCTCAAAAATAACAAATGAGTATGATAAAATCACAACAAAAAGAATTATTAGAACTTATCTTCCACAACTTTATATATGCTTCCCTGCTAATCTTATCTGCATTGATTTTGTTTGTACAAAATCTTTTTAAACTTAATATAATAAAAATTATCCATTTTGCATTCCATAATGTACTCTAGTTTTTCTTTAGCCATAACTTCATTCCTTCTCCACAGATCTGATAGGCAGACTATCTTTTTTTTGCTTCTAATTTGCTTATAGTGTCACTCTTTATGTCTAAATCATGAACCCATTTTGACTTTATCTTGGTACAGGGTGTTAGATGTGGGTCAATGCTGAGTTTCTGTCATATTAATTTCCAATTTTCTCAACAATTTTATTTTCAAATAATGAGTTCTTATCCCAGAGGGATCTCTGGATTTATCAAACATTAAGTTAATAAAGTCATTGACTATTTTGATTTGTGAACCTAGCCTGTTCCAATTATTGAGTACTCTATTTCTTAGCCTGTATCAAATGTTTTTGATGACTGTTGCTTTATAATTTAGTTTTAGATCTGGTACAGCTAGGCCACCTTCATTTGTATTTTTTTCATTACTTCCTTTGAAATTTTGTTCTTCCAGAGGAACTCTGTTATTATTTTTTTCTAACTGTTTAAATAACTTCTTGGGAATTTTGTTGAATGAGTAGATTAATTTAGGTAGAATTGTGATTTTTACTATATTAACTCAGCTTCCCATGAGCACTTACTATTCTTCCAATTGATTAGATTTGACTTTATTTCTAATTGGGTTCATATAGTCTCTAACTTTGCCTTGGAATTTAGATTCCCAAACATTTTATATTATTTACAGCTATTTAAAATGGAATTTCTTTGTATCTTTTGCTGCTGTCTTTATTGATAACATATAGAAATGCTGATGACGTATATGGATTTGTTTTGTATCCTGCAACTTTGGTAAAGTTGTGAATTGTTTCTAGTAGTTTTTCAGTTGATTCTCTAAGTATACCATCATATAATTTGCAAAAAAAATGATAATTTGGTTTCCTCATTACCTACTCTAATTTCTTTAATCTCTTTCTCTTCTCTCATTGCTACATTTCTAATACAATAATTAATAGTAATGGTGATATTAGGCAACCTTGTTTCATACCTGGTCTCATTGGGAATGGTTCTAGTTTATCCCCATTTTATATGATGCTTGCTGGTGGTTTTAATTAGATTTATTGCTCATTTTAAGGAAAAGTCCATTTATTCCTATACTCTCTAGTGTTTTGAATAGGAATGTTATTGAATTTTTTCTGCATTAGTAAGATATTATAGAGATAATTATTGAGATAATAATATGATTTCTTATATGGTTTCTGTTAGTTTGGTTATTGATATAGTGAATTATGCTAATAGTTTTCCTAATGTTGTATCAGCTCTGCATTCCTGGTATTTATACCAGTAGTATTTATTACTTAGTCATGGTATATTATCCTGGTGATAACTTGCTGTGTAATCTCTTTGCTAATATTTTATTTAAGATTTTTGCATCAATATTTATTAGGGAAATTGGTCTATAATTTTCTTTCCCTTCCTGGTTTAGCTATCAGCACCATATCTGTGTCCTAAAAGGAAATTTGGTAGAATTCTTTCTTTCCCTATTTTTCCAAGTAGTTTGCATAGTATTGGAATTAATTGTTCTTTAAATGTTTGATAAAATTCACATGTAAGTCAATTTGGCTCTGGAAATTTTTTTTAAGGAGTTGATTAGTAACTTGTTCTATTTCTTTTTCTAAAATGGGACTATTTAAATAGTTTATTTCCTCTTCTGCTAATCTATATTTTTGTAAATATTCACCCATTTCACTTAGATTATAAGATTTATTTTCATACAATTAGGCAAAATAGCTCTTAATTATTGCTTTAATTTTCTCTTCATAAGTGGAAAATTCACTGTTTTTCATTTTGATACTAACAATTTGATTTTCTTCTTTCCTTTTAAAAATCATATTAAATTTAGGTTTTAATAAATTTATAGATCATAAAATCAACCCAGTTTTATTTATTAGTTCAATAGTTTTCTTTCAATTTTATTAACCTCCCTTTTAATTTTCATAATTTCAAATTTGGCATTTAATTGGAGTTTTTAAATTTGTTCTTTTTCTAGGTTTTTTAGTTGCATGCCCAATTCATTGGTCTTCTCTTTCTTTATTTTATGCAAGTAAGCACCTAGAGACAAAATCTTCCCCTGACAACTGCTTTGGCTACATCACATAAATTTTGGTATGCTGTCTCATTATTGTCATTCTCTTGGATGAAATTGTCGATTGTGTCAATGATTTATTGTTTTACCCACTCATTCTTTAGGATTAGGTTATTTAGTTTTTAATTAATTTTTGTTCCATTTTCCTCTAGCCCTTTAATTTTTATTACATTATGATCTGAAAAAATCCATTAACTATTTTGCCTTTTTACATTTGATTTTGAGATTTTTATAGCCTAATACATCGTCAATTTTGTGTAGATTCCATGCACTGGCAATAAAAAAGAATATTCCTTTCTGTCTTCATTCAATTTTCTCCAAAGGCATATCATACCTAACTTTTATAAAATCCTATTTACCTCCTTAACTTTTTTCTTATTTATTTTCGCTTTGATTTACTTGGTTCTGATAGAACAAGGCTTATTTAGTTCTGATGCAACAAGGTTGAGATCCCCCACTAATATAGTTTTGTTGTCTTAATTCTTCTTGCAGCTCTAATTTCTTCTCTAGGAATTTGGATGCTATGCCATTTAATGTATATGTTTAGTAATGATTTTACTTCATTATTTATGGTACCCTTTAGCAAAATATAGTTTTATTTCTTATCTCTTTTAATTAGATCTATTTTTGCTTTTGCTTGATCTGAGATCAGAATCATTACCCCTTCTTCTTCTTTTTTTTTCTTTTTTTTAACTTAAGTTGAAGCATAATAGATTCTGTTCCAGTCTTTTACTTCTTCTCTATATGTATTACTCTGCTTTAAATGTGTTTCTTGTAAGGAACATATTGTAGGATTCTGGCTTTTTATCCATTCAGCTATCTCCTGTTTTGAGGGAGAATTCTTTTCATTCCAATTCACAATTAAAATTACCAACTCTGAATTTCTTGCCACCTTATTTTCTCCATTATACTTCCTCTTTCCTTTCTCCCTTACTTTCTTTCCCAGTGTTTTGCTTCGAACCCCTACCTCACTCACCCTCCTGTTTTTCAGCCCTTCTTTCTTTCTTATCCCTTACTTCCCTTTCTACTCCTGTTCTTCCTTCTATTAACCTCCCCTTTCCCTTTTCTTTCCTACTTTCCTATAGTGTGAGAATTTCTCTATGAAGCTAAGAATGTCTGATATTCTCTTTGAGCCAAATCCAATGAGAATAAGGTTCACACAATGGTCATCCCTCTCCTTTCTTTTCCTCAATTATAATAGGTCTTTTTTGCCTCTTCATGAGATATAATTTATCCCATGTTATCTCAATTTTTCTCTTTTTCCAGTACAATCCCTTTTCCACCTTTAGTTTCTTTTTTATATCATCGCAATAAAGTCAAATTATCCCTACATCCTCTAAGTATACTCCTCACAGAGACAGTTCTCAAGTGTTAAACAAATCACCTTCCCATATATGTATGTAACCTTTTTACATTTTAAAAGAAACGTAGTTATTTTTTCTTTGCTTTTTACCTTTTTACGTTTCTCTTGAGTTCTGCACTTGAAGATCAGATTTTCTGTTTAGCTTGTTGTCTTTTCATCAGAAATAAATGAAATTCACCTATTTCATTGAATGTCCATCTTTTCCCTGGAAAGATAATGTTTAATTTTGCTGAATAGTTCATTCTTGACTGCAATTATAGTTCCTTTACCCTTTGGAATACCATATTCTAGGTCCTTTGATCTTTGAAAGTAGAAGCCGTTAGGTCTGGGTAATCCTGATTGTGTCTTCTTGATATTTGAATTGTTTCCTTCTGGATGCTTGCAATAATTTCTCCTTGATAATTCTGATATTTAGCTATGATATTCCTTGAAGTTTTCATATTGGGGTCTCTTTCAGGAGGTGATTGGTGAATTCTTTCAATGGCTATTTTATTCTTTGGTTGTAGGATATCAGAGCAGTTTTTCTTAATGGTTTCCTGAAAGATGTTGTCTAAGCTATTTTTTTCATCACAGTTTTCAAGTAGTCCAATAATTTTAGATTGTCTCTCCTGGATCTTTGTTTCGAGTCAGTTATTTTTCCAATGAGGTATTTTACATTTTTTTTTCTATCTAAAAAAAACATTTGTTTGACTGATTCTTGATGTCTCATTGAGTCATTCACTTGCATTTTTTCAATTCTAATTTTTAAGGAATTATTTTTTTCAATTAGCTTTTTAATCTACTTTTGCATTTGGCCAATTGAAATTTTAAGTGAGTTGTTTTGTTCATTGGATTTTTTTTCCATTTCACAAATTCTGTTTTTCAAGGAGTTGGTTTCTTTTTCCATTTCATCCAATCTACTGTGTAAATAGTTTTATGCTTTTTCCATTTAACTAAGTCTATTTTTTATTAAAGCTTTTTTTCAGAACATATGCATAGATAATTTTCAACATTCACCCTTGCAAATATTTGAGTTCCAAATTTTTTCTTCCCTTTCCCCCACTTCTTCTTCTAGATAGCAAGTAATCCAATATATGTTAAATATGTGCATTTCTTCTCTACATATTTCCACAATTATCATGTTGCACAAGAAAAATCAGATCAAAAGGGGAAAAAGAGAAAGAAAACAAAATGGAAACAACAGCAAAAAAGTGAAAATACTATGTTGTGAGCCACAGTCAATCCCCACAGTCCTCTCTCTGGTTGCAGATGGCTTTCTTTAACAGAAGACCATTGAAATTGGCTTGAATCATCTCACTGTTGAAAAGAACCACCTCCATCAGAATTGACCAACATATAATCTTCTTGTTGCTGTGTATAATGTTCTCCTGGTTCTACTCATTTCACTTAGCATCAGTTCATGTAATTCTCCCTAGGCCTCTCTGAAATCATCCTGCTGATCATTTCTTATAGGATAATGATTTCTTATAGAATAATGATATTCTATTACATTCATATGTAATATTCTATTACATTAATTACATTCATATTTTGTAATTTATTCAGCCATTCTCCAACTGATGGGCATCACTCAGTTTCCAGTTTCTTGCCACTACAAAAAAGGCTGCTACAAATATTTTTTGCACACATAGGTTCATTTCTTTTTTATAATCTTTTTGGGATATAGGCCCAGTGGAGAACACTGATAAATCAAAGGAAAGGCACAGCTTGATAGCCCTTTGGACATAGTTTCAAGTTGCTCTCCAGAATGGTTCACAATTCCACCAAAAATGTATTAGTATCCCAGTTTTCCCACACCCCCCTCCAACATTCATCATTTTTTCCTGTCATCTTAGCCAATCTGAGAGGTATGTAGTAGTACCTCACAGTTGTCTTAATTTGAATTTCTCTGATCAATAATGACTTTTTAAAAAATGACTTTTCCTTAGATAATTTTTGTTTCCTTTTCCAAACTCTCCTGCAAAGTTTTCACTTCCTGTCCTCGTTTTTCTTCTAACTCTTTTAAGATCCTTTTTGAATTCTTTCAAGTGAGCCTTGTGAGGTGGAAAACATCAACCTTTGGCAGTTCATCTGGAGATGTTTTGCTTTTAGTGTCCTAAGATTTGAGATCTGTTCTTCCCCATCTCCATAAAAGCTATTTATGATCAGAGATCTTTTTTGCTTTTTTGCTTATTTTTAAAGGTAGATGTTTGCTTTTAGGGCAAAGGCAAAATTGTTCCACTCTTCTTTGGTAGTCAACAGTAACTTAACATTGCCTTGGGGCTGGTGCTGCTGACTTCTTTTCTGTGATGGGTGGGCATGGCCAAGTCCTATTTTATTCTGTGATTTGAAGGTTCACTATTTGCCTTTTGTGGTTTTGTTGTATGTCTTACAGCTAGTCTGCTGATCCACTGGATTCTGGACTATGACAGAGTAGCCAATGCTGCTTTATTTTTACTGAAAACATCCTGGTAGATTTCCCTGCTGTTTAGAGGCCACTTCTCCCTGGGTCTCTGTGCTATACCTGTGCTCAGCCACCTTTCCATACCCTCTTTCTTCCCCTCCCCCTCTCCCCTTCCCTATGCCCAATTGAAACAGACCTTTCCTGAAGTTCTTCCAAAATATCTTCTGCTGGAAATTTGTTACACTTCTAAATATTTATATATTCTGTCAATCCAAAACCAGTTCAGAAGCTTGATCTCAAGTTCTCTTAGTTGATCTGAGAGAAGCCAGAAAGAGCTTAGTCAAAGTTCTGTCTACTTTCTGCCATCTTACCTCCCACCCCTGTTATATTTCTAGAACTATATAAAATTATATTGTGAAAAGTGGAATCATTTATCTATTCCTTTATTAATTAGGAAAGGTCATAGCATAACCTTGTTGAAAAGTCTTTGCTTTTAGATCCATTTTTTTTTCAAATTAAAAAAACATAATTCTATACAAATGCTTTAAAGAGAGAAGGAAATGGAAGAGAAGCAAGAAACTCACTTGGCCTTGAATGGATTCTAATCAGTGGAGGCAAAATATACAGTAAATTGCAAATGCTAGCTGCAAATGAACCAAGAAGACTTTCATAGTAGGCTTTCAACCTGACTGTGAACCTTTTACAATTCTTTATTGGTGACAATTACCCTTTATAAAAGGGAATAAAATTACCTGCTCCATGCTTGATTCATGTTTATACTCTAGTACCTTTTTAAAAATTTCATCTTTCACCTTCCTAGTTCAAGAGGACCCTTTAGAGTAGAATTTAACAGAATTTTTCATCAGCAATCTGAAGTAGGGGTAAAATTGAAAGACTAGGAGTCTGATTTTCCTACTGGGGAAAGTGACAACTTCAGATCAATGAAAACAATGTATGTTTTACCCTTAACAAATATAACTGGTATTGTTATCTTTGATCCAAGATCATGAACATCTTAGATTTTTGTAACTCAGTCTGAAATATTTGCCAGAAGAGTTGGACTAATTAATATCTCCACTAATGTGTATTAGTATATTTGTTTTCTCATAGTCCTTCCCACATTCATTATTTTATCATCTTTGCCAAATCACTGGATAGGAAATGAGACTTCAGAATCATATAAAACTATATTTCTTTCATTTTTTTTTGAATTCTCTCCCATCCCCTCCCCTTAAGTTGTGCTGTTGCACTTCTCCTTTCCCAAGGATTTCTTCAAGCAGCTGCAGATTTTGGTTGTGCTTTTGGCCATTATAAGAAAGATAAAGAATCTTTAATGAAATTGCTCAAATACATTCAAGCTAAATATATCTATTTTTAAAGGACACTCTTTATTTTATCACATGTTTAAAATTCAGAAATGATTTGCACCTGGGTTAATAAAGAAGCAGGACAACTCTTATGTCTACACTACTCACAAGTAATGGAAATGCACTTGAGTTGTGCAGAGAGGAATTTTCATGTCCAGTGAGCCACAACTGTTGTTGTATTTTTTGGAACAGTTGTATTATATAATATAGATTTAGAAATGGAAAGAATCTTGTACACCATTTCACTCACTTCCTCTTAATTATAGATGGTTACAGCAATCACAGATAGCTAGCAAGCAAAGTCATTTTTCATAGGTTCAAGTCAGCAAAATCTCTTTAGTCTGCTTCTACTCCCAGTGAATGAGTGATTAAATAACATTTGTTCATATCTAACTGTTTACCAAACACTGTTAGGAAATGGGATCACAAATGCAAAAATTACAAAGCAGAATAGTTGCTGACTTCGCAGAACATAAATCATAACAAGCAAACACAAGATAAATAAGTGAATAGTGGTTACAGAAGGAGGATTTAGATTTGAAAGTCAAAGGAATGGTGAATGAAATCATACAGGAATAAATTGACACACTTTTTTTTTTCTTGTAGCAATAGAAAATTTGGTCTGATAATGAGAGGCAGCATAGTCCACAGGAAAAGAGCATTGGATTTGGAATCCTAGGCCTTGGCTTCAAATTCTCCTTTTAAAATTTATTATCTTGCATGATCTTGCCTAAGATTTTAATTTCATTCAAGAAAATGACAGCAATGAGACAACATACCAAAATTTATGGGATGCAGCTAAAGTATTTCTTAGGGGAAATTTTATGTCTTTAGATGCTTACATGAATAAAATAGAGAAAGAAAAGATCAATGAATTGAGCAGGCAATTTAAAAAGCTAGAAAAAGAACAATTAAAACCCTCAATTAAATATCAAATTTGAAATTCTGAAAATAAAAGGAGCGATTAATAAAACTGAAAGTAAAAGAAACTATTGAACTAATAAACAAAAGTAAGATTTGGTTTTATGAAAAAAAAAACAACAAAATAGAAAAAAAAAACAAAAAAATTTTTAACTAATTTGATTAGAAAAAGGAAAGAAGGAAACAAAATTACCAGTATCAAAAAATATTAGCAAAGAGATTGTGGGAACTTATCACCAGAATAATACCCTATGACCAAGAAGAATTTATACATCAGTTAGCTGTGTGATATTGTGCAAATCACTTAAATCTGTTTGCCTCAGTTTCTCACCTTTTATAAAAATGAATGGTAGGCAGAAAGGGCAAACCACTCCAATATCTTTGCCCAGAACACCCCATATAGAGTCAAGAAGAATTGGGCATGACTGAAATGCCTGAGCAACCACAACAGCAACATTGTATTTTTAGAATCAATTCATAGAGTAAAAGGAAAATTTTTGTTCTTTTTTTTACATATACATTCATATTAAACATTTCTACATTAGTTATCTTTTGAAAGAAGACTCAAAACAAAAGGGAAATCATAATAAAAATCATAATAAATTTAAAAATGTGAAAATGGTATGGTTTGGTCTGCATTCACACTGTAAGTAGACAGCATTTTTCATCATGAGTCTGGTGGGATTGTCTTGGATCATTTTGTTGCTGAAAAGACTTTAATCTGTCATAGTTGTGACCAAAGATGAACTAGAGACCATTACTGATCACAAAATAGAAAATTTTGATCACATCAAATTAAAAAGCCTTTGTACAAACAAAACTAATGCAAATAAGATTAGAAGGGAAGCAACAAACTGGGAAAACATCTTCACAGTTAAAGGTTCTGATAAAGGCCCCATTTCCAAAATATATAGAGAACTGACTCAAATTTATAAGAAATCAAGCCATTCTCCAATTGATAAATGGTCAAAGGATATGAACAGACAATTTTCAGATGATGAAATTGAAACTATTACCACTCATATGAAAGAGTGTTCCAAATCATTATTGATCAGAGAAATGCAAATTAAGACAATTCTGAGATACCACTATACACCTGTCAGATTGGCTAAGATGACAGGAAAAAATAATGATGAATGTTGGAGGGGATGCGGGAAAACTGGGACATTGATGCATTGTTGGTGGAGTTGTGAACGAATCCAACCATTCTGGAGAGCAATCTGGAATTATGCCCCAAAAGTTATCAAGTTGTGCATACCCTTTGATCCAGCAGTGTTTCTATTGGGCTTGTATCCCAAAGAAATACTAAAGAAGGGAAAGGGACCTGTATGTGCCAAAATGTTTGTAGCAGCCCTGTTTGTAGTGGCTAGAAACTGGAAAATGAATGGATGCCCATCAATTGGAGAATGGCTGGGTAAATTGTGGTATATGAATGTTATGGAATATTATTGTTCTGTAAGAAATGACCAGCAGGATGAATACAGAGAGGACTGGAGAGACTTACATGAACTGATTCTAAGTGAAATGAGCAGAACCAGGAGATCATTATACACTTCAACAACGATATTGTATGAGGATGTATTCTGATGGAAGTGGATTTCTTTGACAAAGAGACCTAACTGAGTTTCAATTGATAAATGATGGACAGAAGCAGCTACACCCAAAGAAAGAACACTGGGAAATGAATGTGAACTATCTGCATTTTTGTTTTTCTTCCTGGGTTATTTTTACTTCTGAATCCAATTCTCCCTGTGCAACAAGAGAACTGTTCAGTTCTGCAAACATATATTGTATCTAGGATATACTGTAACATATCTAACATATATAGGACTGCTTGCCATCTAGGGGAGGGGGTGGAGGGAAGGAGGGGAAAAATCGGAACAGAAACGAGTGCAAGGGATAATGTTGTAAAAAAAATTACCCTGGCATGGATTCTGTCAATATAAAGTTATTATAAAATAAAATAAAATATTAAAAAAATCTGTCATAGTTGATGATTGTACAATGCTGCTGTTACAGTTTACAATGGTTCTGCTCACTTCATTCAGCATCAGTTCATGTAAGTGTTTCCAGGTTTTTTCTGAAATCCACCTCTGCATCATTTCTTATAGAACAACAATATTCCATTAAGTTCATCTATAATCTGTTCTACCATTCCCCAATTGATGGACATCCTTCTCAGTTTCCAATTTTTTGCCACCATCAAAAGAACTGATTTAAATAATTTTGTTCATGTGTGTTCTTTTCCTTTTTTGGTAATCATTTTGGGATACAGATCCAATAGTGGTATTGCTGAATCAAAAAGTATGCAGTTTTATAGCCCTTTGAGCATAGTTCCAAATTGCTTTCCAGATCAGTTCACAACTCACCAACTTTGCAATGTGTGCTTAATCAAGGGAAATAATATAGGGTTTATGATTGATGCCTTTTGGTCTTCTGATGTGTAAAATTACAGGCAAATTTCAGATCTCCACAATAATAATTAGCAGGTCAACAAATGATGCTGATAATTTTAAGATGATGTGAATATATTAACTTTAAAGTTTAACTGACAACTTCTAAATGATTGGATATATTAAAGAACTAACTAATTAACTAACATATTAATGAATGAAAATGGCCCAGGTAAGAATTTCCTCACAAAACTCAAATGAGTACTTAAATTCCTATCCCTCTCTATGAGCATTTTTTCATCTCCACTGGGTCCATGCAACCTAGTGATTCTAATTCTAATCCATAGCTATGTGAGTGATACTCTCTGTTTCTTTCCCTCTCCAAACTCTTCCTCCTACTGTTTATCTTCACCAACCATTTTCTGTTCCCATGCTGTCTGCCTTTGTATTCATTTCACCATTTGTCTCAGCACTTTTTTTACTTTTATTCCCCCAACATCCCCACCCTGTGTGCCTATTTGAAATGTGATTACCACCTCATTTCCTGCTGCCAGACACACTTTCCTTGAGAGTGCTACCCAAACAAGTGCTCCTATTTCATAATTTCTTAAATCAATTATTAATTCATTATGAACAAGGCCTAGACAATTCTACTTAACCTATCTATAAAAAAGATTTCATCTAAGTGTGATATGAAACTACTAGGAATGTTACAAATTTGGTTATACCCTATGTGGCTTAAACAAATGAACAAACTACTTCCTTTCAAAATAGTTTATGGAAGGCTGAGTTGTAATTTAGGTATTTGAATCTAGAAGTAGGATCCAGTTTTCAGGGAAAGGTAGGATATGGGGTACAATGTTTGATATAATGATTATGAAAGTATTATTAATATTAAGAGGAAGACAATAGAATTGCTGTAGTAGTTAATGGGTACACTAAACAAATAGTGTATTATATAATCAAGGAATCAGGACATGTTAAACAATGAATTAAATAAGGATCTCCCATTTGTTATCCATTCTCCATGTAGGTTCTAAAGAAATATTCTTATTGAACAAGATCTATGTCATTGTTCTGTTTGAATGAGACTGAAGTTATATTAACAGACAGTGTTAGACTTCCAGTAAGAAACTCTAGAATACCACAATGGCTCCTTCAACAGATTTATATCAAAATGAAATAAATGAACCAAATAATCCACCTGGAACTAAAATAAAGGATACACTTAACCATGTAGTGCCTAGGTTATGATATCCTAAGGAATGGAAGACTTACACATTGAATCTGTAAGTGAATTTGCATTGGTTAGGTTTTACAGATTTACAATGAGCTGAGCCAAAAATTGAATGGAATGAAGATAGAAAGAGTGCATGTGTTTGAATGTCTCCTGTTGATTTTTTAACTTATTAATCTTTATAGCCAAGTATAATTCAGCTTGTGCTACATTCTTGTAGAACTCCATGGTGTATCAAAAATCAAACATATGGGCAAATCAAAGAATAATGAGGAAAAAAGATGGAGGTTAAAGTAGATGTAAGATAAGAGGCAGTATCCAAGACAGGACTGAGGAAATAAATGGCCAAAAAAGGAAGTGGGATTGTCATGTAGTGTCACAAGTGAACAGCCTAAATGTTGCACTTATCCCCCTGAAATATTAAAACGCATGGGAAAGTCCCAAGGAACCTTCCTTAGAATTTCTCCCCAGTTAAGCATCACAGCCTTCCTTTAGTTCATGTAAGTGAATAAAATAAAGTAAATAAAGATAGCAGAGGCCTTTTCTATTGTAGGACTCTCAGTATTTGAGCACTCTCTATTTTTTTTCTTGAGCACTATTTCTAAGTCTATGATGGCACCTTCTTGTCTCTGTGGACATAATTCCCATAGCTGTTTATCTAACATTAAAAAAATTAATGTTGATTATATAGTAAATTCCTTAATTATTTTGAACTTCAATCCCAAAGGAATCTATTATTTGTTCTCCCATTTGATCACCAAACACCTTTAAAAGATTGAGTGGATAAAAAAATTAGGAAGAAAAACCTTTCTCCTTACTCAGAACTGTCAGACTTTTTCCTGTAAAATTTACAAAAACAGGTGTGTATATTGCCTTCTATTCCCAGAATCCCAGATTCCTTTTAGTTCTAGGGCAAGATTTTTAAGTTTTAGTCAGAAGTTAGGAGACAGAAAGGTGGCCTAGGACCATTAAGTAGCTTTGGAGAGGGAAATCAGTCACAGAGATACTTTTGAGTTTGAGATTCTAGGAACCAGATTTAGGTGTGTCCTTATATGTCCAAAGAATTGGGGTCTTGAAGTAAGATTATAAATCAAAGAGATTATAAGCAATGGCTATAATTTAATTCTAGTTGAGCTTCCTAGGAACTCAGTGCAATTTTCCTGATGGACTTAATTCATGGCTAACCATTTCATGGGATGTCTTGATTTAGGCAATAGTTCACAATGTTTCCCCTCCTTCCCTCCACCCCCTCCCCTAGATGGCAAGCAGTCCTATATATGTTAGATATGTTACAGTATATCCTAGATACAATATATGTTTGCAGAACTGAACAGTTCTCTTGTTGCACAGGGAGAATTGGATTCAGAATGTAAAAATAACCCGGGAAGAAAAACAAAAATGCAGATAGTTCACATTCATTTCCCAGTGTTCTTTCTTTGGGTGTAGCTGCTTCTGTCCATCATTTATCAATTGAAACTCAGTTAGGTCTCTTTGTCAAAGAAATCCACTTCCATCAGAATACATCCTCATACAATATCGTTGTTGAAGTGTATAATGATCTCCTGGTTCCGCTCATTTCACTTAGAATCAGTTCATGTAAGTCTCTCCAGTCCTCTCTGTATTCATCCTGCTGGTCATTTCTTACAGAACAATAATATTCCATAACATTCATATACCACAATTTACCCAGCCATTCTCCAATTGATGGGCATCCATTCATTTTCCAGTTTCTAGCCACTACAAACAGGGCTGCCACAAACATTTTGGCACATACAGGTCCCTTTCCCTTCTTTAGTATCTCTTTGAGGTATAAGCCCAGTAGTAGCACTGCTGGATCAAAGGGTGTGCACAGTTTGATAACTTTTGGGGCATAATTCCAGATTGCTCTCCAGAATGGTTGGATTCGTTCACAACTCCACCAACAATGCATCAATGTCCCAGTTTTCCCGCATCCCCTCCAACATTCATCATTATTTTTTCCTGTCATTTTAGCCAATCTGACAGGTGTGTAGTGTTATCTCAGAGTTGTCTTAATTTGCATTTCTCTGATCAATAATGATTTGGAACACTCTTTCATATGAGTGGTAAAAGTTTCAATTTCATCCTCTGAAAATTGTCTGTTCATATCCTTTGACCATTTATCAATTGGAGAATGGCTTGATTTCTTATAAATTTGAGTCAGTTCTTGTGGTGAGCTTTTTCTTCTTAAAACGCAGCCAGGTGATAAAAGTTAGCCCGGTTAGCTTAGAGGCCTATCTCTTCCAAGAGCTCTCTCCAAATGTCTTTAAATCCAAAGGTCTGGTCCTTCAGCCTCTCCCTCTGCTTTCTTCAGCCTCCAGCCAGCTCCAGTCTTCATGTCATTCCGGTGAAATCTCGACTTGTAGCGTCTTCCTCTCTCTCGAGCCTCTTCGACTGGCCCATTGGCCTATTTATGCTCCTTCCAGAGAGAGGGATTATGGGTAGTTCTACTTAGTACCTTGTTTCAGGTTCTGCCCAAAACATCTTTTTGTAAGATTAGATCAACTCTAACTACTTAGCAGTTAGTAAGGATTCCAACATCTCCCTCTTTCTTTTGTTTTAAAACATAGGGAGTTCCTGAGGGGGTACACATAAAGCCATCAATATGGGCCAGAACTTTGTAACAGATATACATGGTATACATAAATCCATCAATATGGGAGGCATTATACATAATTTACAAAAGCACACAGCAATATAACACAGGCTAGTGGTAATGTAACAACATAAATCGACCTGAAAATTTACAAATGTCCATAAGTCCTTGAAATAGTCCATAAGGAATCCATTGTTCATTAGTTCATGCGCCAGGAATCTAATAATTCCTGTAAGCTCTGAAGTACTGCAAAAAGTCTCATCAACAATTTTTCATCTCAGGGAATCCAGTGATTCTTGCTGGTTTTTCAGGAACTGAAAGCTGAAGATTTTAAAGTTCTTTTGACAGTCTCATTGTTAGCCATCTGATTCCTTTTCCACCTGTGGAAATATAAGCAGATCCTCTTCCCCAAGCAGTTAACCTATCTAATTCTCTTCTGTTTACCACTTTTGGGATTTCTCCTCATCATCTGGTAATTACATTGGAGCTGTTTGCATTGGATATTGTCTTGTTGTCTTAAAAGGCCTGTATTCTTCCCAACTGTAATCCTGATTGCTTTTCTGTTGGTTGATGACATCAGAGTTCTGAATTTCTAAAGTCTCTCTGGGTGTAACCTCAGCTGCTATCATGCCCCACCTATCCTTTGATTGATACTTTAGAGCTGGGCCCTGCCTCTCATTCCTCTGGGTCAATATACATTTAGAGGCCCAGTGAAAGCCTCTGTTACATTTTGGACATGGGGTTTTGGGTTTTCTCTCACCCTGTCTTCTCACTCTATCTCCATATCTACAATGAGCTCTCAAATGTCCAATTTTTCCGCAGTGAAAACATCGACGAGTTTCTCTAGAATTCCTCTGCCAAGAAGGACCTTGTCTTTCCATGTTCATCATAGTCTGGGCATAATAAGCATTTGTGCCCACTGTGGCACAGCATCTAATGATTTCCTCTAAAGGAGCATCTTTGTCTAGCCCCCATATAATTCTTTTGCAAACCTCATTGGCATTTTCCTTAGCCAAATGTTTAGTCATTATTTCTGTTGCTGCATTGTCTCCAATGGTTCTTATTACAGCTGTTTGTAAACGTCCCACAAAATCTGCAAAAGGTTCATTGGGACCTTGCTCTATTTTTGTGAAAGCATTATTTCCATCTTTCTGTCCAGGGAGAGAATTCCAAGTTTTTATGGCAGCCTTAGAAATTTGCTCATAGACTGTTATGGGATAATAAATCTGTTCTGAACTCTCTGCATACTGACCTTCACCAGCTAGTTGGTCAAAAGTGATTTGTACAACAGCTCCTTTTTGCCTATTGCGTTGGGCTTGAATCCTACATAATTCATGAAACTCCAAAAGCCACAATAAATTTTGTCCCGGTTCTAGACAAGTTTTCGTTATGGATTTCCAGTCATTCGGGGTTAGGATTTCATTAGACAAATTATCCAGTAACATCTTCACATAAGATGATGTAGCCCCATAAAGAGTGCAACCTTTTTCAAATCTTTAATTTTTTCCAAATTAAAAGGAGTGTATTTTCTCTCTTTTTGACCTGAGGAGTTGAGGAATCATCTAGAGAACAATCACACTATTTAATAGACAAAGAAACTGAGACTGTTCCAGATGCAATGACATGTATAAGGTAATAATGTTTAAGGAGCAGAGGCTGATTTTGAAAGTTTTCTGGTTTCTAATGGAGATCTTTCCAGAAATTGCAGCTCCCAGAGAGTAGATTCCTGCAGAAACTCAGCTTCCAAAAATTTTGTCAGAAAAATTGGACAAAGACCTTTCCACATCCATGATCTTTTGAGAACTAGGACAGAAAGGAGAAAAATTCAGGAGCCAGGGTGACTGAAAGAATGAGAGACACAAAACAACAGTGAGAAATACGTGGACAGGGAAGCAGAAGGATGCCAAAGACAATTTGTGTCTTCTGCCCAATATTTCTCATGTGGTCAGCCTTGCTTGTCCTCTGAAATCAGATGTTCCTAACTCTTCCTTGAAGTAGTCTTCTAAAAAAAGATAACTGGGCAAAATAAGTATTGGAGGGTATAGATGGATAGGCCAAGTTGAGATATGGGAAGCAGAAGAGGGAATTCCAATTAGCATTGAATCATAATTGAAATAAGCATGACTAACATATAGAATTCAGTAAGTACTTTCTTCACAGCAGGGCTAGGCAGTAAGTCTTTTTTAAAAAAATTTTTAAAATTTTATTTTATTTAATAATAACTTTATATTGACAGAATCCATGCCAGGGTAATTTTTTTTTTACAACATTATCCCTTGCACTCGTTTCTGTTCCGATTTTTCCCCTCCTTCCCTCCACCCCCTCCCCTAGATGGCAAGCAGTCCTATATATGTTAGATATGTTACAGTATATCCTAGATACAATATATGTTTGCAGAACTGAACAGTTCTCTTGTTGCACAGGGAGAATTGGATTCAGAATGTAAAAATAACCCGGGAAGAAAAACAAAAATGCAGATAGTTCACATTCATTTCCCAGTGTTCTTTCTTTGGGTGTAGCTGCTTCTGTCCATCATTTATCAATTGAAACTCAGTTAGGTCTCTTTGTCAAAGAAATCCACTTCCATCAGAATACATCCTCATACAATATCGTTGTTGAAGTGTATAATGATCTCCTGGTTCTGCTCATTTCACTTAGAATCAGTTCATGTAAGTCTCTCCAGTCCTCTCTGTATTCATCCTGCTGGTCATTTCTTACAGAACAATAATATTCCATAACATTCATATACCACAATTTACCCAGCCATTCTCCAATTGATGGGCATCCATTCATTTTCCAGTTTCTAGCCACTACAAACAGGGCTGCCACAAACATTTTGGCACATACAGGTCCCTTTCCCTTCTTTAGTATCTCTTTGGGGTATAAGCCCAGTAGAAACACTGCTGGATCAAAGGGTGTGCACAGTTTGATAACTTTTGGGGCATAATTCCAGATTGCTCTCCAGAATGGTTGGATTCGTTCACAACTCCACCAACAATGCATCAATGTCCCAGTTTTCCCGCATCCCCTCCAACATTCATCATTATTTTTTCCTGTCATTTTAGCCAATCTGACAGGTGTGTAGTGTTATCTCAGAGTTGTCTTAATTTGCATTTCTCTGATCAATAATGATTTGGAACACTCTTTCATATGAGTGGTAAAAGTTTCAATTTCATCCTCTGAAAATTGTCTGTTCATATCCTTTGACCATTTATCAATTGGAGAATGGCTTGATTTCTTATAAATTTGAGTCAGTTCTCTATATATTTTGGAAATGGGGCCTTTATCAGAACCTTTAACTGTGAAGATGTTTTCCCAGTTTGTTGCTTCCCTTCTAATCTTGTTTGCATTAGTTTTGTTTGTACAAAGGCTTTTTAATTTGATGTGATCAAAATTTTCTATTTTGTGATCAGTAATGGTCTCTAGTTCATCTTTGGTCACAAATTTCTTTCTCCACAAGTCTGAGAGATAAACTATCCTATGTTCCTCTAATTTTTTTTTATAATCTCATTCTTTATGCCTAGGTCATGGACCCATTTTGATCTTATCTTGGTATTTGGTGTTAAGTATGGGTCCATGCCTAGTTTCTGCCATACTAATATCCAGTTATCCCAGCAGTTTTTATCAAATAATGAATTCTTATCCCAAAAGTTAGGATCTTTGGGTTTGTCAAACACTAGATTGCTATAGTTGAACCTAACCTTTTCCACTGACCAACTAATCTATTTCTTAGCCAATACCAAATGGTTTTGGTGACTGCTGCTTTATAATATAATTTTAGATCAGGGTACAGCAAGGCCACCTTCATTTGATTTTTTCTTCATTAATTCCCTTGAGATTCTCGACTTTTTATTGTTCCATATGAATTTTGTTGTTATTTTTTCTAGATAATTAAAATATTTTCTTGGAAGTCTGATTGGTATAGCACTAAATAAATAGATTAGTTTAGGGAGTATTGTCATCTTTATTATATTCGCTTGACCTATCCAAGAGCATTTAATATTTTTCCAATTATTTAAGTCTGACTTTATTTGTGTGGAGACTTTTTGTAATTTTGCTCATATAATTCCTGACTTTCCTTTGGTAGATAGATTCCCAAATATTTTATGCTATCAACAGTTATTCTGAATGGAGTTTCTCTTTGTATCTCTTGCTGTTGGGTTTTGTTGGTGATGTATAAAAATGCAGAGGATTTCTGGGGATTTATTTTGTATCCAGCTACTTTGCTAAAATTATGAATTATTTCTAATAGCTTTTTAGTAGAATCTCTGGGGTTCTCTAGGTATACCATCATATCATCTGCAAAGAGTGATAGTTTAGTTTCCTCATTGCCTACTCTAATTCCTTTAATATCTTTCTCGACTCTTATTGCCGAGGCTAGTGTTTCTAATACGATATTAAATAATAATGGTGATAGTGGGCAACCTTGCTTCACTCCAGATCTTACTGGGAAAGGTTCCAGTTTTTCCCCATTGCATATGATGCTTACTGATGGTTTTAAGTATATGCTCCTGACTATTTTAAGAAAAAGTCCATTTATTCCTATGCTCTCAAGTGTTTTTATTAGGAATGGATGCTGGATTTTATCAAATGCTTTTTCTGCATCTATTGAGATGATCATATGGTTTTTGTTTGTTTGGTTATTGATATAGTCAATTATGCTAATAGTTTTCCTAATATTGAACCAGCCCTGCATTCTTGGTATAAATCCTACTTGGTCATAGTGTATTATCCTGGGGATGATTTTCTGTAATCTTTTTGCTAATATTTTATTTAAGATTTTAGTATCAATATTCATTAGGGAGATTGGTCTATAATTTTCTTTCTCTGTTTTCAGCCTACCTGGTTTAGGTATCAGTACCATGTCTGTGTTGTAAAAGGAGTTTGGTAGGACTCCTTCAATTCCTATTTTTTCAAATAGTTTATTTAGCATTGGAGTTAATTGTTCTTTAAATGTTTGATAGAATTCACATGTAAATCCATCTGGTCCTGGGGTTTTTTTCTTAGGGAGTTAATTGATAGTTTGTTCTATTTCTTTTTCTGAGATGGGACTGTTTAGGAGATTTACTTCTTCTTCTGTTAGTTTGGGCAAGCTATATTTTTGGAGGTATTCTTCTATTTCATTTAAGTTGTCGAATTTATTGGCATAAAGTTGGGCAAATTAACTCCTAATTATTGCTCTAATTTCCTCTTCGTTAGTGGCGAGTTCTCCCTTTTCATTTTTAAGACAAACAATTTGATTTTCCTCTTTCCTTTTTTAAATCAGATTTACTAAGGGTTTGTGTATTTTGTTGGTTTTTTCATAGAACCAACTCTTAGTTTTATTAATTAATTCAATAGTATTTTTACTTTCAATTTTATTGATCTCTCCTTTTATTTTTAGAATTTCAAGTTTAGTATTTGACTGGGGATTTTTAATTTGTTCCTTTTCTAGCATTTTTAGTTGCAAGCCCAATTCATTGACCTTCTCTTTCTCTATTTTATACAAATAGGCCTCTAGAGATATGAAATTTCCCCTTATTACCGCTTTGGCTGCATCCCATACATTTTGGTATGATGTCTCATTATTATCGTTTTCTTGGGTGAAGTTATTAATTATGTCTATGATTTGCTGTTTCACCCAATCATTCTTTAGTATGAGATTATTTAGTTTCCAATTATTTTTTGGTCTACTTTCCCCTGGCTTTTTGTTGAATGTAATTTTCATTGCGTTATGGTCTGAAAAGGCTGCATTTACTATTTCTGCCTTACTGCATTTGAGTTTGAGGTTTTTATGTCCTAATATATGGTCAATTTTTGCTTAGCTTCCATGAACTGCTGAAAAGAAAGTGTACTCCTTTCTGTCTCCATTACATTTTCTCCAGAGATCTATCATATCTAACTTTTCTAGTATTCTATTTACCTCTTTGACTTCTTTCTTATTTATTTTGTGGTTTGATTTATCTAATTCTGAGAGTGCAAGGTTGAGATCTCCCACTATTATAGTTTTGCTGTCTATTTCTTCTTGCAGCTCTCTTAATTTCTCTTTTAAGAATTTAGATGCTACACCACTTGGTGCATATATGTTTAATATAGATAGTGCTTCATTATCCATGCTACCCTTTAGCAAGATATAGTGCCCTTCCTTATCTCTTTTAATTAGATCAATTTTTGCTTTAGTTTGATCTGAGATCAGGATGGCTACCCCTGCTTTTTTGACTTCACCTGAAGCATAGTAGATTTTGCTCCAACCTTTTACCTTTAACCTGCATGTATCTCCCCGCTTCAGGTGTGTTTCCTGTAAACAACATATTGTAAGATTCTGGCTTTTAATCCATTCTGCTAACCGCTTCCTCTTTATGGGGGAGTTTACCCCATTCACATTTTTGGTTAAAATGACCAATTCTGTATTACTTGCCATCTTGTTAACCCCGGTTTATGCTTTTCTCCCTTCTTTCCCCTTCCCCCCCTTCTCAGTATTAAGCTTGTGAACACCACTTGCTTCTCACAGCCCTCCCTTTTTAGTATCCCTCCCTCCACCTTAGAGTTCCTCCCCCTATTTTACCCCTTTCCCTCCCAGTTTCCGTATTCCCTTCCACTTAGCTTATTCCTTCCCTTTTCACTTCACTTTTTCCTTCTCACTTTTCAATGAGGTGGGAGAAGTTTCACCATAGATTGAATATGTCTAAAATTTTTATCTTAAAGACAATTCTGAAGGCAGTAAGATACCCACTATATTCATCCCCCTCCATTCTTTCTCTCAGATATAATAGGTTTCCTTTGCCTCTTCATGAGATGTAGTACCCCCACTTTACCCTTTTTCTGGTACAATGTCCTTTCCACATCTAGTTTCTAAAACAAGGCATACATGTATTCTTTATACATCTTTATAGCTGAAATATAATTCCCAAGATTAATCTTTACCTTTTTAGATTTCTCTTGAGTTCTATATTTGTAGATCAAACTTTTTGTTAAGTTCTGGCTTTTTCATCAAAAATAGGTGAAATTCATTTGTTGAATGTCCATCTTCTTCCCTGGAAAAAGATGCTCATTCTAGCTGGGTAAGTTATTTTTGGTTGCATACCAAGTTCCTTAGCCTTTTGGAATATCATATTCCAGGCCCTTCGATCCTTTAGTGTGGATGCTGCTAGATCCTGGGTGATCCTTATTGTGGCTTCTTGATACTTGAATTGGGTTTTTCTAGCCGCTTGCAGTATTTTTTCCTTCGTCTGAGCGTTCTGGCATTTGGCCACTATATTTCTTGGTGTTTTGATTTTAGGATCCCTTTCAGCAGGTGATTGATGAATTCTTTCAATGTCTATTTTACCCTCTGTTTCTATGACTTCTGGGCAGTTCTCTTTGATAATTTCCTGGAAAATAGTGTCCAGGCTCTTTTTTTCATCATGCTTTTCTGGGAGTCCAATGATTCTCAGATTGTTTCTCCTGAATCTGTTTTCCAGGTCTGTTGTCTTCCCCAGAAGGTATTTCACATTCTTTTCCATGGTTTGATTTTTTTGGATTTGCTTGACTGATTCTTCTGGTCTCCTCGAGTCATTCAATTCGATTTGTTCAATTCTGATTTTCAATGAAGTATTTTCTTCACTCACTTTTTAGAAATCTTTTTCTAATTGTCCAATTGAGTTCTTTTGTTCTATGGAATTTTTCCCCATTTTTCCCATTTTGTTTTTTAGAGAGTTGTTTTCTGTTTCCAGTTCACTAATCCTATTTTTCAAGGATTTTATTTCTTTATCCAGTCTCTCTTTAAATGAGTGGGATGACTTCTCCAGGCTCTTTTGCCAAGCCTCCCTCTCCTTTTCCCGTTTTACTTCTAGCTCTCTTGTGAGAGCTTTTTTAATTTCCTTTTAATTTCCTTTTTTAATTTCCTTTTTTAAATTAAAAATTTAATTTTTTAATTTAATTTAATCTGTGCTGAGGAACAGATGATCTCCTCCTTTGGGGTTTCACCTGGAGATAGTCTGTTTTTAGTTTCCTCAGGATTTAGAGTCTGCTCTCTATCTGTATAGAAGCTGTCAAGGGTTAAAGTCCTCTTCAATTTTTTGCTCATTTTGTCAAAGAATCAAAGACAAACTAGCAAAGAAACAAAAGAAAAACCCTTAAATGGAGTCTGCTTTTTTGGGGGGAGGGGCTGGGTGGTGTTACTGAGCTTCCTCTACAGATTGCGGGGGCAGCAGCGAGGCACTAGCCAGACTGTGCTGCGCCTGTGCTCTGAGATCCCAGAGCGTGCTGAGTCACTGTGTGTGTGTGGCGGGGCCAGGTCCCGGGAGACTCCAGCTGTTTGGGGTTGTATTCTTCACCTCCGGTGTTTTCAGCTTCTCTGCTGGGTTGCTGACTTGCTGCCAGGGCAAAGTATCCAATCCTGTAGCAAAGCTCTCCCCGCAGAAACGGCTGCAATCACTCTCCACCTGCTCTCCAGTCTGCTCCCGTGCTCTCACTGCCACTGCCCTTAGCCTGCACCTGATCTAAAACCGTCCCCACCCTCGAGCAAAAACAGATCTTTCCTGGCGACTCTCAAGAATGGCTTCTCTTTGTAACTATTTGTGGGTTTTTTTCAGTCAAGCATTAATTCAGAGGCTTGTAATGAGATGTAGGCAGTAAGTCTTGAAAATACTTCATTTAGCAGAAAAGGAGTTGAATGACTTTTACTTTGTCACATAGCTACAAGTACTACATAAATGTTAGCTATTATTTTGTTAATTATTATTATTATAACCATTATTCATTATTATCCTGACTCCATGTTCAGTGCTCTAGAATGGCCAAGGAAAGAAAGACTGAAGGAAGGGCTTTGTGTGAATACAGATAAAATAGAAAAATTTGACAGAAGACCATATAAGGGTGTTGGAATCCTAGTGTTAACTCAACTTGAAACAAGGTGATAACTCAAGGGAGATATTAGAATCCTAGTGTTAACTCAATGTAATTGATACAATGCTTGTATTCACACCTTTACTCATTGGAGTTCACAAGTATGGCAGTTTCACAAAGTAAACTTTGTAACTTTGTGAATTCACACCTCCCTTGAAGCTCTTAGGGCCAAAGAGCACTCTGGGAGAAAACCCATAATCTCTCTATCTCATATATCACAGTTCCTCTCTCTCATATATAAGAAACAGACAGAGGCTCTCAGGGAGAGATTCCTTCCATTTTCCACTTGGCTAGCTGGTAGCAGGAGAGAGTTCAGCTGAATTACATTGGAGAGTGCACTCTGGGCCAGACACAGAGCACTTTGGGAGAGCCAGAAGCCCTCTCTTGAAAGCAAGAAAGATTCATTACAACTTTTACCTTGGTGCTGGCTGGAGGCAGAGGCAGAAGCAAAGGACAAAGCTGCAAGAGCTCTTTGTAGGCAAGACAGATTCAACTTGGTGCTGGCTTGAGGCTGAAGGAAGCAGAGGCAGAAGCAAAGGACAAAGCTGAAGGAGCTCTCAGAACCAACCAGAAAGATAGGCCTTTAAGTATTTAGCTGTCCGGGCCCAAGGAAAGAGACAAGACTTGGAAGGAGAAATAAACATTTGCATTTTTACCAGCTGGCTGCATTTGAGGTAATTATTGATCTGAACTGATACTTAGGCTGCCTTCAGAAAACCTCCCCTGAGAAACCTGCTTTCTCCCAGAGAGAACCATCATCTTATATTATATTAAAGAAGAAAAACACCACATAAGGGAGTGCAAAAAATATTAATTCCCAAGAGATATTGAAATGCTACCAGAGAGATTTGCTAGAAGGATAGAAATTATTTATCTTTCTTTTCTCACCACTTTCCATCACTATCCTCATTTTGTGCCAACATTCTTCTTTTTCATGTGCAGATCCATCAGAATTCAAAAATAAGGAATGAGAAATCACACAGGAATAACTTTATTCATCCTGCGAGGACTGACAGATGACCCACAACTACAGGTTTTGCTTTTTATATTTCTGTTTCTCAATTATACATTGAGTATAATTGGGAACCTGACTATCATCACCCTCACCTTGGTGGATCCTCACCTGAAAACTCCTATGTATTTTTTCCTTAGAAACTTTTCCTTCTTAGAAGTCTCATTCACAACTTCCTGTATTCCCAGCTACCTCTACAGCATATCAACTGGGGACAACACAGTTTCTTATCATGCTTGTGCCATGCAACTATTTTTTGTGCTCTTTTTTGGAGCAGCGGAGTTCTTCCTTTTAGCTACCATGTCCTATAACCGTTATGTGGCCATCTGTAAACCTTTACATTATACTACTATCATGAATAACAAAGTCTGTAATCGGCTCCTATTGAGTTCTTGGCTGTCCGGACTAATGATTATTCTCCCTCCATTAAGCTTGGGTCTCCAGTTGGATTTCTGTGACTCGAATATTATTGACCATTTTACCTGTGATGCATTTCCTGTGCTAGAGATTTCATGCACAGATACAAAGTTCATAGAGAAGATAGCTTTGATTGATGCGATATTAACACTCATCATCACCTTATTGTTTGTGATTTGGTCTTATGCCTCCATTGTGAGAACCATTCTGAAATTTCCCTCTGCCCAGCAAAGGCAAAAGGCCTTTTCCACTTGTTCATCCCACATGATTGTTGTCTCTATCTCTTATGGAAGCTGCATCTTCATGTATGTCAAATCTTCTGCAAATGAAATGGTAGCTTTGAACAAGGTGGTATCAGTTCTCATGACATCTGTTGCCCCTGTGATGAACCCTTTTATTTATACTTTGAGGAATAAACAGGTCAAACAAGCCTTTAAGGAATTAGTTTAAAAGATTGCAATTTTCATAAAGCACTAAAAAACTGACGATTATCAAATGTTAAAAGAAAGTCAGTCTTTTATTCTATAATCCATTGTAATTTTTCTTGCTTATTATCCTTTGCTATAATCAGCAAAGTTTAATTTTATGCTAACTCATTTTGCCATGCAGCTAGTAGCTTCCTTGTCCCCTGCTGATAACCATCTCACTGTCTCCCATTTTGTTGGAATTTATATTGCTTTCTGTATCTCATTCACTTTTCCTCTAGTCTCTGCTACTCCTCTAACTTACTGACTCAAGCTCATCCACACTCTCAGACAGATTGATATGATAGATGAAGAGCTGGACTTAGAATTAGGAAGTTCCAGATTAAAATTCTTCTTCAGAAATTGACTATCTCTGGGACCTTGACAAGTCACAGAATTATAGATTTAGATGAGTAAGAGACCTTTGGGGATATTTAGTCTTTCTCTTTCATTTGATGGGCAAGTGACTTGTCCAAAGTTATCCAAGGTAATAAAAGACAGAGATGGCATTTCAATCAAGGCCTCTGACTCCAAAGCCAATTTTCTTTTTCACTGTTGTAAACTATCTTTCCCTGGAATCATAATCAAACCAACTCTGCCACTGCAGAAGGAAAAATTCTGTCCACTTATAGTTTTGGAGTTACACTCTTCATCCCATATACTTTCTACAAAAAAACAAACAAACAAAAAAACATTTCTCTGTGGCTACCATCCCTCTATATGTGTTATTTCTTTGCTGTTAGAATATAAGCTCTTTGAGAGTAGAATCTATCCTGGTTTTTTGTTTTTTCTATTAGTAGTTCAATTCTCACCATTTTTCCCATTTTGTTTTTTAGAGAGTTGTTTTCTGTTTCCAGTTCACTAATCCTATTTTTCAAGGATTTTATTTCTTTATCCAGTCTCTCTTTAAATGAGTGGAATGACTTCTCCAGGCTCTTTTGCCAAGCCCTCTCCTTTTCCGTTTTACTTCTAGCTCTCTTGTGAGAGCTTTTTTAATTTCCTTTTAATTTCCTTTTTTAATTTCCTTTTTTAAATTAAAATTTTAATTTTTTAATTTAATTTAATCTGTGCTGAGGAACAGATGATCTCCTCCTTTGGGGTTTCACCTGGAGATAGTCTGTTTTTAGTTTCCTCAGGGTTTAGAGTCTGCTCTCTATCTGTATAGAAGCTGTCAAGGGTTAAAGTCCTCTTCAATTTTTTTGCTCATTTTGTCAAAGAATCAAAGACAAACTAGCAAAGAAACAAAAGAAAAACCCTTAAATGGAGTCTGCTTTTTTGGGGGGAGGGGCTGGGTGGTGTTACTGAGCTTCCTCTACAGATTGCGGGGGCAGCAGCGAGGCACTAGCCAGACTGTGCTGCGCCTGTGCTCTGAGATCCCAGAGCGTGCTGAGTCACTGTGTGTGTGTGGCGGGGCCAGGTCCCGGGAGACTCCAGCTGTTTGGGGTTGTATTCTTCACCTCCGGTGTTTTCAGCTTCTCTGCTGGGTTGCTGACTTGCTGCCAGGGCAAAGTATCCAATCCTGTAGCAAAGCTCTCCCCGCAGAAACGGCTGCAATCACTCTCCACCTGCTCTCCAGTCTGCTCCCGTGCTCTCACTGCCACTGCCCTTAGCCTGCACCTGATCTAAAACCGTCCCCACCCTCGAGCAAAAACAGATCTTTCCTGGCGACTCTCAAGAATGGCTTCTCTTTGTAACTATTTGTGGGTTTTTTTCAGTCAAGCATTAATTCAGAGGCTTGTAATGAGATGTAGGCAGTAAGTCTTGAAAATACTTCATTTAGCAGAAAAGGAGTTGAATGACTTTTACTTTGTCACATAGCTACAAGTACTACATAAATGTTAGCTATTATTTTGTTAATTATTATTATTATAACCATTATTCATTATTATCCTGACTCCATGTTCAGTGCTCTAGAATGGCCAAGGAAAGAAAGACTGAAGGAAGGGCTTTGTGTGAATACAGATAAAATAGAAAAATTTGACAGAAGACCATATAAGGGTGTTGGAATCCTAGTGTTAACTCAACTTGAAACAAGGTGATAACTCAAGGGAGATATTAGAATCCTAGTGTTAACTCAATGTAATTGATACAATGCTTGTATTCACACCTTTACTCATTGGAGTTCACAAGTATGGCAGTTTCACAAAGTAAACTTTGTAACTTTGTGAATTCACACCTCCCTTGAAGCTCTTAGGGCCAAAGAGCACTCTGGGAGAAAACCCATAATCTCTCTATCTCATATATCACAGTTCCTCTCTCTCATATATAAGAAACAGACAGAGGCTCTCAGGGAGAGATTCCTTCCATTTTCCACTTGGCTAGCTGGTAGCAGGAGAGAGTTCAGCTGAATTACATTGGAGAGTGCACTCTGGGCCAGACACAGAGCACTTTGGGAGAGCCAGAAGCCCTCTCTTGAAAGCAAGAAAGATTCATTACAACTTTTACCTTGGTGCTGGCTGGAGGCAGAGGCAGAAGCAAAGGACAAAGCTGCAAGAGCTCTTTGTAGGCAAGACAGATTCAACTTGGTGCTGGCTTGAGGCTGAAGGAAGCAGAGGCAGAAGCAAAGGACAAAGCTGAAGGAGCTCTCAGAACCAACCAGAAAGATAGGCCTTTAAGTATTTAGCTGTCCGGGCCCAAGGAAAGAGACAAGACTTGGAAGGAGAAATAAACATTTGCATTTTTACCAGCTGGCTGCATTTGAGGTAATTATTGATCTGAACTGATACTTAGGCTGCCTTCAGAAAACCTCCCCTGAGAAACCTGCTTTCTCCCAGAGAGAACCATCATCTTATATTATATTAAAGAAGAAAAACACCACATAAGGGAGTGCAAAAAATATTAATTCCCAAGAGATATTGAAATGCTACCAGAGAGATTTGCTAGAAGGATAGAAATTATTTATCTTTCTTTTCTCACCACTTTCCATCACTATCCTCATTTTGTGCCAACATTCTTCTTTTTCATGTGCAGATCCATCAGAATTCAAAAATAAGGAATGAGAAATCACACAACTTTATTCATCCTGCGAGGACTGACAGATGACCCACAACTACAGGTTTTGCTTTTTATATTTCTGTTTCTCAATTATACATTGAGTATAATTGGGAACCTGACTATCATCACCCTCACCTTGGTGGATCCTCACCTGAAAACTCCTATGTATTTTTTCCTTAGAAACTTTTCCTTCTTAGAAGTCTCATTCACAACTTCCTGTATTCCCAGCTACCTCTACAGCATATCAACTGGGGACAACACAGTTTCTTATCATGCTTGTGCCATGCAACTATTTTTTGTGCTCTTTTTTGGAGCAGCGGAGTTCTTCCTTTTAGCTACCATGTCCTATGACCGTTATGTGGCCATCTGTAAACCTTTACATTATACTACTATCATGAATAACAAAGTCTGTAATCGGCTCCTATTGAGTTCTTGGCTGTCCGGACTAATGATTATTCTCCCTCCATTAAGCTTGGGTCTCCAGTTGGATTTCTGTGACTCGAATATTATTGACCATTTTACCTGTGATGCATTTCCTGTGCTAGAGATTTCATGCACAGATACAAAGTTCATAGAGAAGATAGCTTTGATTGATGCGATATTAACACTCATCATCACCTTATTGTTTGTGATTTGGTCTTATGCCTCCATTGTCAGAACCATTCTGAAATTTCCCTCTGCCCAGCAAAGGCAAGAAGGCATTTTCTTTTCCTTCAATTTGTCTTGTGGCTGGTCTGACACCAAAGATGTTTCTGCAGTAACTGTGAAAGGAGCTAACATCCCACCACTGGTATGCTCATGAAAGTGGTGGTTTCTTTGTATTAGTTGTCTTTCATGATTTTGTAAGGCCTATATACAAGAAATTAAAAAGAGGAGGCAACCTTATCCCAGACAGTGGATGCCTGTTTTGCCTCAAAAAATGTGATAGCATGTGGCTTGTGAACTAGTGGAGGGAAGAGCATTCTTACACCAATGCTCTCAAGCTGGAGTATTACAAGACCAGCAAGACAAAGGCTTGAAGAGTAGTAATTGCCTTTTTAGGATGTCCAGAGTACTGCTCAGTAACCAACAAAATCTTTGTGACAAATATGAAGAATATTTTTGTATTTTCTATTTTTGTATATTCTAAGTTGGGGAGTTTCTCAGAATGTGGGTCTAGCCAGGTCCCTAAAAACATTTCAAAGCAAATACAAGTTAATTATCTATTGTTTTGGATTAGCCATTGCTCTGCTCACCCACATTAGCTTGGATGATTGAAAAGTCATTTTATTTTTGTTTTTGAAAAGTAAAATCAACAGGTCACCTATTTTATTAGAACTTGGAATATAACATAAGTCTTCATAGCATTTGAGCAATCATGCTTTTTATACAAAAAATGATGTAGTAAATTACAGCATCAAGGAAAAGAAGGTGTAGCACCAAAGCTATAAACATCACCTTGATCATAATAAGGGAGGAACACACAGGCATTGGACCTAAGAGTCATCTTCTAGTCTTGATTATGTATCTCAGGGATGTGATAGGAAGGAAATTTCCTGTTGCTAAGATATGTGGTTTAGGCCTTCATCCTTTGCTTTCTTCAGCAAGAAGAGAGTGATTATCATACATGTAGGATAGCCTATGCTAAAACATGGAGAGGGTAATTAATTGAGTGTCATCTGTGAGAAACAGCAATAAGAATTGTTTGCCTGGAACATAGAAAAGAAGAATGTTGTATAATAATGAATAGATAAGATGGAACCAGGATCAGAAGGATTTTAAAGATCAGAAGACTTCGTATTTAGCCCTAAAAAACAGTAACAAACAATTGGACTATATTAAATAGAAGATTAATATGGTCTTAATTGCTTTAGAAAACTTACTTTGTTAACTGGATGGAAGATGTAATGGAAAAGGGAGAAACTTGAGGCAGAAGAAATCAATTGTAATCAATTGCAAGAGGAGCTCTTGCAATAGTCTAGGCAAGAAGTGCTAAAGGCAATAACTGGGTCTTGTGAGTGGAAAGAAGGGCAAACATTTGGCAGATATTTTGGACATAGAAATGGCAAGATTTGGTAACTGACTGGAGATTTAGAATGTGGGAGAATGAGGAATAAAGGAAATTTCCAAGGCTATAAATCAAGGAATTCCAGAAAAGGGGAGGATTAGATAGGGTCAAAGATAACGAGTCATTTTAGACTTGTTGAGCTTGAGGTACCTACAGAATATATAATTAGAAATGTCCAGTAGAAGGATGGTGATATTAGACTGACTCTTCTTCTCCTTCTCCTTCTTCTCTTTGTACTCCCTCTGTTCCTCCCTTCCCTCTTTTTTCTCCCCTTCCCTCTTTTTTTCCTTTCCCCTCATTTTTCTCCTTCTTTCCCTCTCTCCCTGTGTCATTAGCTCATGACCCCAAATAAAACCATCAAAATGCTGACAAATGAAAAAAGAAATAAATAAAACTAAACAACCCTCCCAAAGCAAACCTAATGGAATATATTTATATCCAGGATCAGAAGGAGGGAGAGGAAAGGAATAAGCCTTTATATAACTTCTGATTTTACATAATTATTTCATTGGAGCATTGCAGCAAGCTTGCTAAATCCTGTTAGAAGTATCAGTTTGCAGTTGAGTAAGCTGAGCTGAGAGAGGTTAAAATAACTTGCTTGCCAGCTACACCCAAAGAAAGAACACTGGGAGATGAATATAAACTGCTTGCATTTTTGTTTTTCTTCCCGGATTATTTATACCTTCTGAATTCAATTCTCCCTGTGCAACAAGAAAACTGTTCGGTTCTGCACACGTATATTGTATCCAGGATATACTGTAACCTATTCAACATGTAAAGGATTGCTTGCCATCTGGGGGAGGGGGTGGAGGGAGGGAAGGGAAAAATCGGAACAGAAGTGAATGCAAGGGATAATGTTGTAAAAAATTATCCTGCATGAGTTCTATCAATAAAAAGTTATTTAAAAAAATAACTTGCTTGCAGAAACACAGCTAGAAATTTCCTGAGTCTAGATTTCAACACATCTCCCCAATTCCATTCTGAGCAGTCTATCCCATTGAACAATCAGCTACCTTTCAAAAGTGGGAAATTTTCTCTTCTAAACCTTCAAATATTTCTGTTAAGATAGAATTTACCAGAAAGTTACATTTAGGAAAGACCTTAGTTTTTTGTTTTTATTTTTACTTGAGATGGCTCTTCTATGGCTTCTCAAAGGTAACAAATAGTGAAGAACAATCTCTTTATTTATTATACGTGTGCTGAAGAGCTTTTGGTTAGAATTAGCTAAATTATCTCTCATGCCTGGAGTATTTTTACTGCCTTTTTAGAATCTCTGGCTTTCTTCAGGATTCCTCAAAGGCAATGTTTTTAAGGAAAATGTTCCTAGTTCTTTTAGATACCAGAACCTTTCTGTTTAAGATTAGCTTTAGTCTCTCCTACATATATCTTATTTGTACCCATTATTTGCATGTTGTCTTATTAGAATAAGAATTAAAGCTGAAGAGTAAGGATTGTTTTCTTCTTTTCTTTGAATCCTCAGCAGTATAATGCTTGGTACCTAGTCATTGCTTTTCAAGTCAGCATGCACTTATTAAGAACTTATTAAGAACACCAAAAAAAAAGACAAAAATATTTCCTGCTCTCAAATAGACAGTCAGTGAAAATAGAGTTGGGAGATGGAATACTTTGTGGGAGAAACAGCATGGAAGCCAGTGTCACTGGATCTAAGAATCAGTATTGAGAATAAGGCATAAGAAGAATAAAAAGTTAGAAAGGTTAAAGTGAAGAGATTTAAAATTCAGAGGGTTTATATTTGGTCCTGGGGTTATAAGGAACCATGGAACCAGAGTCTTGAAGTAGGGAAAATTTTTGATTTTGCCTTTTGATTAAAAGGCAATTGTAATAGTGCATGGAATGATGCCCTGCATCTAGGTGTTGATAGTGTCAGAGGAGAGAAGGGAAGTATTGTGGGAAGGTAAATAGACAGGATTTAGCAACATATCATATGGAAGAGAGAAATGAAGATGATATCCAGGTTACACACTTGGTTGACTTGGAGAATTACTTTATCATTAATAGAAAAGTTTGTAAGAGTGAATCATTTGGGGGGAAGAATGACAAATTCAGATTTGGACATGTTGATTTTAAGATGCCTGTAGGACACCCAGTTTGTTCATTAGGTAGTTGGAGATATGAGAATGGAATTCAAAGAGAAGTTTGGACTGAACAAATCAGCATGCATTGAATCTCTGTCTAATTTTCAGTTTCCTTTTTTTCTTTCTGAGGCAATTGGGGTTAAGTAATTTGCCTAATTAAGTGTTAAGTATCTGAGGCTGGATTTGAACTCCAGTCCTCCTGACTTCAGGGTTGGTGCTCTATCCACTGCACCAACTAGCTGCCCCTCATTTCCTTTTTAAGATTATGACCTAAATCCTGTCCTCATGGCCAGATGTTCCCGTTGGTGCTTTCCTAGGGTCCCTCCTTTTTAATAACCATACTGTACAATCTTATCAATAAATCATGAATATACTTTGATACTAGACATAACTCCCCAAAATAGGTTTAAAAAAAGAAAAGGATCTATATGTGAAAAATATTTATAGCAGCTCTTTTATCAGGGCAAATAATAAGAAATTTAGGGGATGTCCATCATTTGGAGAATGGCTAAATAAATTGTGGCATGTGACTATGAGGGAGTATTATGGTTTTATGTGAAATGATGAGCAGGATGCTATCAGAAAAACCTGGTAAATCCTCCATGAACTCAAGCAAAGTGAAATGTATTGTGCACAAATTAATAGCAATGTTGTGGGATGATCAGCTGTAAATGATTTTGCTATTCTCAGCAGTACATGATCCAATGCTATTCTTTTGATGACTTATGATCCTATCCATATCCAGAGAACTAATGGTGTCTGAATAAAGATTAAAGCATACTTTTTTAAACTTTATTTTTCTTGAGCATTTTTTTTGAGGGGGGAAGATTTATATTTTCTTTTGCAACATGACTTTTATAGAAATGTTTTGTATAATTTCTCATAGCCTTCTTAATGGGGACTTGGGGTAAGGAAGAGGGAAGAGAAGCTGGAGTTCAAAGTTTTAAAAGCAAATGGAAAAATGTCTTTACATGTAACTGGGGAAAATAAAAATATTAAATAAATGCTTAGTGATAGATTAGTCAATTTAATTTTCTTCAGAGATCCAGTTTACTTATGCCCTAATTTTTCTTTTTATAATTAAAAAGCAAATTTTATTTTTATTTTTTTTTTTTATTTTTTTTTTTATTTTTTTTTTTTTGTTTTTATTTTTACTTGAGATGGCTCTTCTATGGCTTCTCAAAGGTAACAAATAGTGAAGAACAATCTCTTTATTTATTATACGTGTGCTGAAGAGCTTTTGGTTAGAATTAGCTAAATTATCTCTCATGCCTGGAGTATTTTTACTGCCTTTTTAGAATCTCTGGCTTTCTTCAGGATTCCTCAAAGGCAATGTTTTTAAGGAAAATGTTCCTAGTTCTTTTAGATACCAGAACCTTTCTGTTTAAGATTAGCTTTAGTCTCTCCTACATATATCTTATTTGTACCCATTATTTGCATGTTGTCTTATTAGAATAAGAATTAAAGCTGAAGAGTAAGGATTGTTTTCTTCTTTTCTTTGAATCCTCAGCAGTATAATGCTTGGTACCTAGTCATTGCTTTTCAAGTCAGCATGCACTTATTAAGAACTTATTAAGAACTTATTAAGAACTTATTAAGAACTTATTAAGAACTTATTAAGAACTTATTAAGAACTTATTAAGAACTTATTAAGAACTTATTAAGAACTTATTAAGAACTTATTAAGAACTTATTAAGAACTTATTAAGAACTTATTAAGAACTTATTAAGAACTTATTAAGAACTTATTAAGAACTTATTAAGAACTTATTAAGAACTTATTAAGAACTTATTAAGAACTTATTAAGAACTTATTAAGAACTTATTAAGAACTTATTAAGAACTTATTAAGAACTTATTAAGAACTTATTAAGAACTTATTAAGAACTTATTAAGAACTTATTAAGAACTTATTAAGAACTTATTAAGAACTTATTAAGAACTTATTAAGAACTTATTAAGAACTTATTAAGAACTTATTAAGAACTTATTAAGAACTTATTAAGAACTTATTAAGAACTTATTAAGAACTTATTAAGAACTTATTAAGAACTTATTAAGAACTTATTAAGAACTTATTAAGAACTTATTAAGAACTTATTAAGAACTTATTAAGAACTTATTAAGAACTTATTAAGAACTTATTAAGAACTTATTAAGAACTTATTAAGAACTTATTAAGAACTTATTAAGAACTTATTAAGAACTTATTAAGAACTTATTAAGAACTTATTAAGAACTTATTAAGAACTTATTAAGAACTTATTAAGAACTTATTAAGAACTTATTAAGAACTTATTAAGAACTTATTAAGAACTTATTAAGAACTTATTAAGAACTTATTAAGAACTTATTAAGAACTTATTAAGAACTTATTAAGAACTTATTAAGAACTTATTAAGAACTTATTAAGAACTTATTAAGAACTTATTAAGAACTTATTAAGAACTTATTAAGAACTTATTAAGAACTTATTAAGAACTTATTAAGAACTTATTAAGAACTTATTAAGAACTTATTAAGAACACCAAAAAAAAAGACAAAAATATTTCCTGCTCTCAAATAGACAGTCAGTGAAAATAGATATATGATTTAGACATAAATGGTGATAGTATGAGTAAATTATAGGAGCATAGAAAATTTTAATTGTCAGATCTATTAAGAGAAGAATATATGACTAACTATAGAAATGATCATACAATGTAAAAAATAATTTTAATTGCATGAAATAAAAGAGTTTAAAATAACTTGCTTGCCAGCTACACCCAAAGAAAGAACACTGGGAGATGAATATAAACTGCTTGCATTTTTGTTTTTCTTCCCGGATTATTTATACCTTCTGAATTCAATTCTCCCTGTGCAACAAGAAAACTGTTCGGTTCTGCACACGTATATTGTATCCAGGATATACTGTAACCTATTCAACATGTAAAGGATTGCTTGCCATCTGGGGGAGGGGGTGGAGGGAGGGAAGGGAAAAATCGGAACAGAAGTGAATGCAAGGGATAATGTTGTAAAAAATTATCCTGCATGAGTTCTATCAATAAAAAGTTATTTAAAAAAATAACTTGCTTGCAGAAACACAGCTAGAAATTTCCTGAGTCTAGATTTCAACACATCTCCCCAATTCCATTCTGAGCAGTCTATCCCATTGAACAATCAGCTACCTTTCAAAAGTGGGAAATTTTCTCTTCTAAACCTTCAAATATTTCTGTTAAGATAGAATTTACCAGAAAGTTACATTTAGGAAAGACCTTAGTTTTTTGTTTTTATTTTTACTTGAGATGGCTCTTCTATGGCTTCTCAAAGGTAACAAATAGTGAAGAACAATCTCTTTATTTATTATACGTGTGCTGAAGAGCTTTTGGTTAGAATTAGCTAAATTATCTCTCATGCCTGGAGTATTCTTTTTACTGCCTTTTTAGAATCTCTGGCTTTCTTCAGGATTCCTCAAAGGCAATGTTTTTAAGGAAAATGTTCCTAGTTCTTTTAGATACCAGAACCTTTCTGTTTAAGATTAGCTTTAGTCTCTCCTACATATATCTTATTTGTACCCATTATTTGCATGTTGTCTTATTAGAATAAGAATTAAAGCTGAAGAGTAAGGATTGTTTTCTTCTTTTCTTTGAATCCTCAGCAGTATAATGCTTGGTACCTAGTCATTGCTTTTCAAGTCAGCATGCACTTATTAAGAACTTATTAAGAACACCAAAAAAAAAGACAAAAATATTTCCTGCTCTCAAATAGACAGTCAGTGAAAATAGAGTTGGGAGATGGAATACTTTGTGGGAGAAACAGCATGGAAGCCAGTGTCACTGGATCTAAGAATCAGTATTGAGAATAAGGCATAAGAAGAATAAAAAGTTAGAAAGGTTAAAGTGAAGAGATTTAAAATTCAGAGGGTTTATATTTGGTCCTGGGGTTATAAGGAACCATGGAACCAGAGTCTTGAAGTAGGGAAAATTTTTGATTTTGCCTTTTGATTAAAAGGCAATTGTAATAGTGCATGGAATGATGCCCTGCATCTAGGTGTTGATAGTGTCAGAGGAGAGAAGGGAAGTATTGTGGGAAGGTAAATAGACAGGATTTAGCAACATATCATATGGAAGAGAGAAATGAAGATGATATCCAGGTTACACACTTGGTTGACTTGGAGAATTACTTTATCATTAATAGAAAAGTTTGTAAGAGTGAATCATTTGGGGGGAAGAATGACAAATTCAGATTTGGACATGTTGATTTTAAGATGCCTGTAGGACACCCAGTTTGTTCATTAGGTAGTTGGAGATATGAGAATGGAATTCAAAGAGAAGTTTGGACTGAACAAATCAGCATGCATTGAATCCCTGTCTAATTTTCAGTTTCCTTTTTTTCTTTCTGAGGCAATTGGGGTTAAGTAATTTGCCTAATTAAGTGTTAAGTATCTGAGGCTGGATTTGAACTCCAGTCCTCCTGACTTCAGGGTTGGTGCTCTATCCACTGCACCAACTAGCTGCCCCTCATTTCCTTTTTAAGATTATGACCTAAATCCTGTCCTCATGGCCAGATGTTCCCGTTGGTGCTTTCCTAGGGTCCCTCCTTTTTAATAACCATACTGTACAATCTTATCAATAAATCATGAATATACTTTGATACTAGACATAACTCCCCAAAATAGGTTTAAAAAAAGAAAAGGATCTATATGTGAAAAATATTTATAGCAGCTCTTTTATCAGGGCAAATAATAAGAAATTTAGGGGATGTCCATCATTTGGAGAATGGCTAAATAAATTGTGGCATGTGACTATGAGGGAGTATTATGGTTTTATGTGAAATGATGAGCAGGATGCTATCAGAAAAACCTGGTAAATCCTCCATGAACTCAAGCAAAGTGAAATGTATTGTGCACAAATTAATAGCAATGTTGTGGGATGATCAGCTGTAAATGATTTTGCTATTCTCAGCAGTACATGATCCAATGCTATTCTTTTGATGACTTATGATCCTATCCATATCCAGAGAACTAATGGTGTCTGAATAAAGATTAAAGCATACTTTTTTAAACTTTATTTTTCTTGAGCATTTTTTTTGAGGGGGGAAGATTTATATTTTCTTTTGCAACATGACTTTTATAGAAATGTTTTGTATAATTTCTCATAGCCTTCTTAATGGGGACTTGGGGTAAGGAAGAGGGAAGAGAAGCTGGAGTTCAAAGTTTTAAAAGCAAATGGAAAAAATGTCTTTACATGTAACTGGGGAAAATAAAAATATTAAATAAATGCTTAGTGATAGATTAGTCAATTTAATTTTCTTCAGAGATCCAGTTTACTTATGCCCTAATTTTTCTTTTTATAATTAAAAAGCAAATTTTATTTTTATAATAATTCTTTATTTAGAAAGTTATGAGGTTTTTACTGTTTACATTTCTTAAATATTTTTAGGGCATTTTTGTATACAGTGTAAATGTTTATTGTTCTGGCTTTTTACATTAATGGTTTCTTTTAACTGATCAATTTTTGTAAATGGTAGTTAATAATAGGTATCAAATGGTACTTAATAATAGGTATCATTTTTAGTATTCCTCTTCAAAAAATAACAAACATTTTTCCAGACTATTTTTTATTTAGCTGTTTTCTTTCTCATTATTTAGATTTATTTTTCTCTCAAAGAAAAATATTAAAGTATACAATTATTATCTTAACAATCTATGTAGTTTTTCCACTGCATTAGTGTTCATTTATGGTGTTAGTGCTATGCCACTTAACAATATATATTTAATAAAATTCTTTGTGATGCCTTAAAACATAATCTATTTTTATCTTAAATCTTATCTTAAAACATAATTCTTTTTTAGATCTTGACCTCATGAGTTTTTGTTGTTACCTATACAACAGCAGAGATTTTGGAGTTTTATTATTTGAGATATTTTTCTCCAGTTCCTTATTTTCTTTTTCTTTTTTTCTTGAATGCAACAAATAGCTGGATTTTATTTTCTTATGCTTTTTCTCATTATCTTTCATTTCAATGATGAGTTTGATCCATTCACATATAAAATTACAATTATCTGGTTTGTGTTTCCTTCAATAAAAAAATTTTGTAGAAAGTGACCATCCCCTTTATTTATTTTCCTTTAAGTCAGAATTTGGTTTTAGTCTTCTGAAGCATTGGTTGTATACCAGAGGTGATTTAATTTATTTTATTGAATAGAGCTTTTAGATTTGTTTTTCCAAAGTCAGCATTTCCATACTACTATTTTTATTTAATTTCTCTCAGCTTCTGAATGTCTTGTGTTCCAACTTGTGGTTGGACAGTCCTTAAATTATATGTCTTTCCTCCCACTAATGAAAAGTCTACTCCAAATGTAAAAAAAAAATCTCATACTGTTAGCAAAGATAAAGTCAAAATAGATATATGATTTAGACATAAATGGTGATAGTATGAGTAAATTATAGGAGCATAGAAAATTTTAATTGTCAGATCTATTAAGAGAAGAATATATGACTAACTATAGAAATGATCATACAATGTAAAAAATAATTTTAATTGCATGAAATAAAAGAGTTTTTGTACAAATAAAACTAATGTAACTAAAATTAGGAAAAAAAGCAAAAAAAGTGAGGAAAAAATTTTACAGCAGTTTTTTTTTTTTGATAAAGATCTCATTTCTTAAGCATATAGGTAACTGAATCAAATTTATAAAAATAAGAGCCATTTAAAAAATTCAGGGATCATGAGCCCATTTTACTCAAGGATTTTTTTATGTAACCCTGTGGATACAGACATATAAAATAGGTATACAAATCAAGCATTTATTGATAATAAATCACAGTTTCAATGACCCACATATTTAGTTACATGACCCCACAACAGGTTATAAGCCATAGTTTAGGAAGCTTTGCCTTAATTGTTGATAAGATTTGCCTTAATTAAAGGATATAATGGGACAGTTTTCAAAAGAAGAAATCAAAGCTATCTATAATGAAATACATTTTGAATCGCTATTGATTAGAAAAAATGCAAATTAAAACAACTCTGAAATACCACCTGATGTATATTAGATCGGATAATATAACAGAGAGGAAAGTGACAAATATTGGAGGTAATGTGGGAAAATCAGGAAACTAATGCACTGTTGGTAAAAGTATGAATTGGCTTAACCATTCTGGAGAACAATTTGGAACAATACTCAAAGGGCTTTAAAACATAATTTAAAGAAAAAGGGAAATGACTCATATGTACAAAAATATTTCAAGTGGTTCCTTTTTATGGTGTCAAAGAATTGGAAATTGGAGGATGCCTATCGATTGATGAGTTACTAAATAAGTTGCGGTAAATGCTTGTGATGGATTACTATTGTGCTATAAGAAATAATAAACAGAATAGTTTCAGAAAAATCTACTTATACTTGTATGAACTGATGCAAAGTGAAATGAGCAGAAGCAATGAGCAGTACACAGCAGTAGCAATATTGTAATGATTATCACTTGCAGCAGATTTAGCTACTCTGATTAATACCATGATCAAAGAAAATTACAAAGGATTTGTAATAAAAATGCCATTTACCTGTAGAGGGCTGGAACTATGCACTGAGGTTGGGACTGCCGAGTGCTTGAGACTAACTTCTGATTGGACAATACTCTATGGGCATATGCTTGGAAAATGGTCCTTTCCACTATCCATACTGGCCCAATGATTGGTGTATAGAGAATTGTAGGAGGGACTAGGGGGTGGAATAAGATGAGCGAGAGACATACTCTCGGTGGTAGACGAGGGAGAAGGCAATCACAGAGATTCTGCTTGTTCAATCCAGTATAAGGGGACCGAGAATAAAGATTGAGGACTTTTGCTTATCCTGACTCTGGCTGATTCTGGGGTGTCCTGGGTGCTAGCCCGATCATTATGGCGCCCAAGCGTGGGAACCAAGGACCCTAACTTCACTGAAGAAGTCTCCAGTGACCAGGAAATAGGGTGAGTATTTAAATAGACAAACAGGGAACTTACTTTGTTAAGCACTAAACTAGTATCTTTTTCTAGCTACAATGGGGCAAATACTGGGAAAAGATCCACCCCCAGCCCCAGCCTCAGCCCCAGCCCCAGCCCCAACCCCAATCCCATCCCAAAGGAGATCTGCAGGAAGCATACTCAGACTGGTAAAGAGACAGAGCTTATTTATGACTTAGGAGCAGATTGATGGATTCCTGGACACCTTAGAACTTACATCCCCTTGGTTCTTTGAGGAAGAAGAGATAAGCTTAGATAATTGGAAACTTGTAGGAGATCAACTCTGCGAATATTATAATGACAATGGTTCTGGGTCACTTACCAAAGAAACACTATATATATATACACAACATAATACAATTGGCCTCAAAAAAACTCTGCAATTTATAGAAAAAAAGAAAAGTTTTCAGAATGGCCAGATGAAGAAGTGTGAGGAAAATGAGGAGGACAAAGGAAGGATTAAAGGCAATATCACCAGAGGGCATGGGGAGTTAAGTGAGGATGAAGGGCATGGTGAAGGGCTCTCCCTCTCACAAAGCAGATTCAATCCCACCTACACCGGAACTGGTTCTTGACACGCCCCCATCAACTTCACCTTCTGGGATGAGGGGGAAGGAGTAGTAGGAGGGGTTGTGACACCACCATCACTTCTCCCCAAAAAAACCACCCCCATCTATGACTAGATTGCAAAAGGCAGTAGTTAAAGCCAGGGAAGAAGGCCAGAATTTAAGTGATTTGCAAATGGAAATGTATCCAGTGAATTCAAGAGTTTGACTCTTCAGGTCAAGAAAGTAGAACATATGCTCCTTTTGATATAGAAATCCTCAAAGATCTGAAAAAGGCTTGTACTCTTTATGGGGCTACATCAGTTTATGTTAAGATGTTATTACAGAATTTGGCTTATGGAATCTTAACCCCTAGGGACTGGAAATCTTTAGCAAGGACATGCTTAAAACTGAGACAAAACTTGTTGTGGCTTTCTAACTCTAGTCAGCCCTGGAGGATACAAGCCCAACAAAATACTCAAAGTGGATTTAATCCTCCAATCACCTGTGACCAATTAACAGATGTAGGTTCTTATGCAGAAATTTCAGTACAGATTAATTATTCCATAGCAGCATATGAGCAAATTCCTGCTAATGCTATCAAAGCGTGGGCTTCTCTCCACAATAAAGACGACAAGGGTGAGGCCTTCACAAAAATAACACAAGGGCCAAATGAACCCTTTGCTGATTTTGTGGGACGTCTGCAGACTGCTGTTGTACGTACTAATGGTGAAAATGCAGTAATAGACATTATGATAAGGCAACTTGCTAAAGAAAATGCTAATGAGGTTTGTAGAAGAATTATACTAGGACTGAGCAAGGATGCTCCTTTAAAGGAGATCATAAGACATTGTGCCACAGTGGGCATAAATGCCTTTTATAGCCAGGCTATGATTCAGACTTCCCAAAATCCAAACATGGGAAGACAGGGTCCTTTTTGGCAAGGGACTTCCAGAGAGACTTGTCAATGCTTTCAATGTGGTAAAGTAGGGCATCTGAAAGCTCAATGTTGACATAGGGACAGAGTGAGAAAACAGGGTGAGAGAACAAGGCCCAAAACCCCATGTCCAAAATGCAACAGAGGCTTTCATTGGGCCTCTGAATGTAGATTGACTCAGAGAAATGAGGCAGGGCCTAGGCCCAAGGTATCAATCAAAAGATAGGTAGGGCATGGTAGCAGCTGAGGTTACACCCAGAGAGACTTTAGAAATTCAGGACTCTGATGTCATCAACCAACAGAAAAGCAATCAGGATTACAGTTGGGAAGAATATAGATTTTTTAACCCAACTGGGCAGTGTCCAGTGCAAAACAGCTCCAATGTAATTACTAGATGATAAGGAGAAATTCCCAAAGTGGTAAATAGAAGGGAATTAGATAGGTTAACTGTTAGATAGTTTGCTTGTATTTTTACAGACAGAGAAAGATAAGATGGAGAACAAATCAGATGGGTGCCAATGAGCCATATTCGCCTTGTCCATCAGAGAGAAACAGAAAGAGAGAAAAACCTCAAAACAAAGGAGAAGATTTAAGAAACATCTGACACTGAAAGAGCATGGATGACAATGAGACTGTTAAAAGAACTTTAAAATCTTCAGCTTTCAGTTCCTGAAAACGCAGCAACAATCACTGGATTCCCTGAGATGAAACAGAAAAAGAAAAATACTTCAAAACAAAGGAGATTTAAGAAACTGCTGATACTGAAAGAGCATAGCTGACAATGAGACTGTTAAAAGAACTTTTAAAAATCTTCAGGAATCATTGGATTTCCTAACACAAGATGAGACTGTTTTAGTTCTTGAAAAACCAGCAAGAATCATTGGATTCCTTGAGATAAAAAAAATTGTTGATGAGACTATTACAGTACTTCAGAGCTTACAGGAACTATTGGATTCCTGACACATGAACTAAGGGACAATGGATTCCTTTTGGACTATTTCTAGGACTTATGGACATACAATTTGTAAATTCTCAAGTTGATTCATGTTATTTGTTACATTACTACTAGCCTATATTATTTTGCTATGTGCTTATGTAAATTATGTGTAATGCCTCCCATATTGATGGATTTATGTATATCATGTATATCTGGTTCAAGTTCTGGCCCACATTGATGGATTTATGTGTACCTGTTTCAAGTGAGCCTCTTCAGAAATCCGCTAATCTGATTTGACTTCCTATTTCCTTTGGTGTTTTCATCTCCCTTCTTGAGATGTCAGGGAGGGCATGACCACCTTCTTTTTATGGTGTTTTCACTCTTTTTTTGGGCAGTCAGGGAAGGCATGATCACCTTTTTTTGGGGGGATTCTCACCTTCTTGAGAAGTCAGGGAGGTCATGACCACATTATGTTCTAAAACAAAAGAAAGCGGGAGATGTTGGAATCTTTACAAATTGTTAAGTCATTAGAGTTGATAGAGACAATAATTATCTAATTTAGCATCGTTCAGTATCATTGATCTAATCTTACAAGGAGATGTTTTGGGCCAGAACCTGAAACAAGGTACTAAGTAGAACTAATTGATACAATGCTTGTGTTCACACCTTTAGAGAGCTCATATAAGCAAGAAGTATTTAAGTACTCATTGGAGTTCACAAGTATGGGAGATTCACAAAGTAAACTTTGTAACTTTGTGAATTCACACCTCCTTTGAAGCACTTAGGGCCAGAGAGCACTCTGGGAGAAAACTCATAATCCCATTCTCTCAGAAGAGTCATATATAAGCCCAGTCAAGAGAGTTCAGTGGAATTAGATTGGAGAGGAGCACGCTGGGACAGATGCAGAGCACTCTGGGAGATTGAGAGCCAGAAGCCCTCTCTCAGAGGCAAGAGAGATCCATTCCATTTTCCACTTGGCTGGCTGGGCTGAAGGACAAACCTTTGGATTTGGAGACATTCAGAGAGAGATCTTGGAACCAAGCAGAGAGATAGGCCTCTAAGCTAACCAGGCTATATTGGAGACAATAAAAGATCTGAACTTTTATCACCTGGCTGCATTTAGGGTAATTATTGATCTGAACAGCTACTAAGGCTGCCTCCAGAAAACCTCCCCAACAAACCTGCTTTCTCACAGAGAGAACCAAATAGTATTTTAAAGAAGAAAAACACCGCATTTTGGTGCCCAATGTGGGGCTGACAGGCCCCTCAGTGGATTTCAGTGGAAAAGCCTCCGATCCTGATCCAGTGGAAAAGACTCGTCAACCCAGAAATTAGGGTGAGTGTACCATATATATCTGTTTCAAGTTCTGGCCCAAAACATCTCCTTGTAAGATCAGGTCAGTGATACTGAATGATGCTAAATTAGATAATTATTGTCTCTATCAACTCTAATGACTTAATAATTTGTAAAGATTTCAACATATACCCATAACAGAAATACAGTTCTCAAGAGTTCGTTTTTACTTTTTTATGCTTTTCTTGAGTTCTATATTTGAAGGTAAAATTTTTTGTTTAACTCCTTTTTTTTATCAGAAATAAGTAGAATTTACCTGTTTCATTGAATGCCCATCTTTCCTGGAATCCAATAATCCTTAAATTATCTCTCCTAGATCTATTTTCCAAGTCTATTGTTTTCCCAAGTATTTAACAATTTTTTTCTATTTTTTCATTTTTTTGGTTGCTTAATTGATACTTGATGTCTCATTTAGTCATTCATTTCCATTTGTTCAATTCTGATTTTTAATGAATTATTTTCTTCATTTACTTTTTACATTTCTTTTTGCATTTGTCCATTTGAGTTTTTAAGTGAGTTGGTTTGTTCTATGGAATTTTTTTCCATTTAACCAATTAAAAAAAATAATGTGTTATTTTCTTTTTCAAATTCACAAATTCTGTTTTCCTGGGAGTTCTTAACTTTTTTCCATTCATAAATTCTGTTTTCCTGGGAGTTCTTTACCTTTTCCATTTCACATTTCAGTGAGTTGCTTTCTTTTCCTACTTTAACAAATCTTTCTTTTAATGAGTTATATTCCTTTTTCAAACACTCTTGCAGAGTTTTCCTTTCCTTATCCCATTCTTCTTCTAGCTCTTTTTAAAGATCCTTTTAAATTTCTTCTAGGAGAGCCTTGCATGGAGGGGATCAGATTACATCTCCCTTTGGGGCTTCATCTAAAGACAATCTGCTTTTAGTCTACTCAGGGTTTGAAACTTGTTCTCTTTCACTATAGAAGCTATCTATAGGTAGAGCTCACTTTGCCTTTTTACTCATTTTTTAAAACAAAATATTAGGGTCTACTTTTGGGGCAATGAGGGTTTTCCAAGCTTCCTCAACAGGCAACAGGAAGTGGCAGTAAAGCAATAACAGCTGTGCTGGGATCACAATCTGTAAGACTCTGGCGCTTTGGGGTACATTCTTTACCCTCTGTGTTTATGTTGGAAGTTTTATAACTTCTCTGTGATCTATTGACTTGCAACCAGAGCAGAGTAGCCAACACTGTGGTAGAGTCCTCCCTGCAGATTTTCTAACCATGGAGACTACACCCCACTCAGTCTACTCAGCATGTGCTGTCCTCCATGTTTTGTCTGCCTGCCTACCTGTGCCAGTGCCTGGTCTCCTCCCCTGCTGGCCTGTCATCAAAATAGACTTTTTCTGGTGATCCTCAAGATTATCTTCTGTTGCTAATGTGTTGCACTCTCAATATTCGTGGGTTCTGAACAATCCAGCACTAATTCAGAGGCTGAATTTTGTAAATACTAGAGGGTATCAGGGGAGCTCAGAAAGAGGCATGTGTCCTCTCTTCCATCTTGGCTCCATCCTCCAATAGGAATACTTGAGAAATGATGGAGTACTTTTATATAAACATTTGGGATGTGAATTGACATTATTTAAGAATAAGATAGATATAGTGCTATACATAGAACTCCTAAAATTGCAAAATTATGGCTCATTTTCTTCTATGCATACAGTAGATATAACTCTAATGAAAGTCCAAACCAAAATGACATCTCTTTCTTGAACTCAATTTCTTTGTTTTTGAAGATACTGAGTTATGTTTATTTTTCCCTCAGAGAAACAAGGAAGTTTGTAACCAGACACAAAAAATATGCGATATAATTAAATGATCTTACTTTTTGTTTTGCAAGAGAGAAAAGATAATATTATTTTCTTTTTGCAAAAGCCATGCATATCTCATAGTATATACACCTGAAAGGAGATCCCCCTATAGTAAAATAGGGATCTGTTTAATTTAACTGGATTGTCTAGTTTGTTGTTATTATGATATTTATGTCCTCTCTGCAATAGTGTCAGATGACTATCTATTCTCATAAATCCAAAATGAAAATTTATGACATGGAAAACCATTCCCAAACTTACTTTTCTGACAGTTGGACTTCATTGGGTACAGTAGTATCAAAAAGTCCTGAGTTCAATGCTGAACAGTGATGTGTGAGAAAAGACAGCATGGCATTACAAAATAAATAAATAAATGTGGAATCTGAGGCCTAGCTTTGCTCCTAATGTGTTTCCTTGGGTAAACTGCTTTTCTTCAATGAGCCTCAGTTTCCTTATTTGTAGGTGAAAGGTTTGGGTGAGATTATCTCTGAGTTCTTTTCTAGTTTTAATCCTAAAATTTTAACAATAAGGACATTTCTGACCACACTTTGTTCCTAGAGTTCCTAGAGAGAGGTTTTGTTCCTAGAACCCAGATTGTTTATACTTATAAGCTGCTTTTTGAATATTTTCCATTTCTTAGAACTTGCAAGATTCTTGATCCAATTTTCCCCCTCATTTTTTCTAAGTGAATATTACCCCACAGATTCATTTCCACTTTTGCTAGTAGAACGTATTTCTCTTTAGTTTTTGTACCTGAAAGAAAGACAAGCCTTGTGTAAAAAAAAAAGTAATATCAAAATCTGTTTCTTTGTGTTTCAGAATAGAGATTCTGATCTTTCTGGGTGGTTAAGAAAAGATTTGGTTATAAATTTAACATGAATAATAACAAACATTAGTTTTATCTGCTTACTCTGGTATAAGTGCATGAGGATACCATGAATGTGCAAACAAAGCAATCCTAAGGGACTCAGGGTTAAGCAGCACTAATTAATCTTTCATGAAATCAATTTTGTCTGGTGCTCACAGAGACCAGAGAATAAAATAATAATATGGAATATAGTGCTTAATAATGATAAACATACAATAAAACAGGGCTTTTATACTATTATTGTTCTTTGCATGTTATCAAAGGGATTCTTAGTCAAAAAGCAAGAGGGAAACTGTTGGGAATTCCCTGGGACAGGACAGATATTAGAGAAATCTCAATTATTCTGTGTCCTACAGGATTCTGAGATATGTCATCATCTTCTATTATAGTTTTTTTCCCTGACATCATGATGCAGTAATGAGTCCTTCAAGGATCTCTAACTCCTTGGTAGGGACAGTGCTTCCACATTGTCCACAGATTATGACCTTCCATGCTTTTCATCTTCTATGATTATTTTTTATTTAAAAAATTTTAAAATTTAAATCTTAAATAGAAAAATTTTTAAAAAGAAACAACCCCCCCACTGTCATGTGCCCAGCAGAACATGAGTGATTTCAAATAATGTAACAATAATTTTTCATTTCAAGTAATTGTATATATATTAATAGAACACATTATATTCGAGAACTGTACATCTTAGTTTCTTTGTAGGTTTTCTTTTGTCCTGTTGTGCACTTTTTACTTTGTTAGTTATTTTTCTCCCTTTATTCCTCCCTGGTCCCACTAGCAGGCTAAAGTTAAGAGCAGATATATTTATGTATGTATATGTATGTTTTTTTGAATATCCCATTACCAATGGCATCTTAAACATATGGTTTACACTTCCATGTATAAAATACAAACACTCTGTTCTTTTTTGAGTTTCTTGAAAGTAGTTTTGATATTGGCTCTTAAATATTAATTTTTCTATTGAGTTCTATTCTATTCTATTGAGTGTATACACATACCTACACATACACACATACTAATTTTCTCTTGTTTCCTATTCCTCTTCACTCTTTTATTTTACTGACTTAAGTAAACTTAAAGAAAAAGTTTCCTAATGCTTCAAAAATCAAATATTAAAATCTTTTCTTTGTATTTTTATAGTCTTTTATAATCCAGTGCTTTATTTCTTTTTAGCTTGTTACTCCCATCCTGAATATTCTTCAGTTCAGCTATACTATAGTACTTTTTTCTTTCAAACAAAAGTCCTCCTGTGTTCTTATTCTATGTTTGTTGCTTATTCTGGAATCATCCTCCCTTTCATTACACACTTTGCATCCCTTATTCTATTGGGAATAGACTCTTCTTATGCTAAATTTGTTGCTCATCTTGTTATTACTTAACTTTCTCTCCCACCATTGCCCCAAGGACCCTTCTCATATTTTCTCCCTCTTTTCCCTCCTTTTTAAAATCCCTTTCCTATTAATTTACACACATTCTCCCACTCCCTTTAGTCTATATACTTTTATAATACCTTAGAATATCCCCCTCCCCCTTATTTCTCTATAGATTTTGGAGGGTGTAATCTTCTAGGCAATCTTCTAGGTATTATTTCTCTTTAACCCATTCACAATGTGAATAGGATTCCAGAACTACCAACCCTTCCTCCCCATCTAATTCCTCTATCAGTTCTTGCTCTTAAACCTTATTCAAGAATTCATATTCTTGAACCATGTAGGCAACCTACATGGTTTTGCTTTGCTTTTTAGAATCATGCCATATACATGTTTTCCCCAATCTTTTTTTTTTTTAATACTCCATTGCTCATGACATTTTAGACATATGGTTTACACTTCCATGTATAAAACATAAACAGTTCTTTCTGAGTTCCTTGAAAGTAGTTTTGGTATTGGTTCCTATATGTTAATTTTTCTATTGAGTTCAGTTTTGTCTGCAGCAAAATACTGAAACTCTGACAGTACAATTAATGTCCATTTTTTTTTTCATTCAGTATTATCCCTAATTTTGCTGGATGTAATATTTTGGGTCACAACACTAGTTCTTTTGATTGTTGATAAATAGTATTCTAGGTTCTACATTTTTTTATTGTAGCCATTGCCAGATCTTGTTATAAATGTAGTTCCAGCATATTTGAATTTGCTATTGTTGTTACTGCTTGTAAAAATTTGTCTTTAATCTAAGGACTTTGAAATTTTGCAATGATGTTTCTGTAGTTTTTCTTGTAGAATGTCTTTCAGTTAGTGATTGGTAGATTTTTTTCTATTTCTACTTTACTCTCTTATTCTATCAGTTCAGTTCAATTTTCTTTAATTATTTCTTGTATTCTTGTTAAGGTTTTTTTTTTTTTAATCATAGCTTTCAGGTAGTCTAATCATTCTCTTTTTGATTTGTTCTCCAGAGCCGTCATTTTTCTTATTCTCCTTTATTTTTATTCTTTATATTTTGTCCTATTATTTCTTGGTCTGTTATAACTTTATTGGCTTTCCTTTGCCCAATTCTAATATTCATACAGTCTGTATGTCTGTCTATCTATCTGTCTATCCATTCATCAGTCTAGGTCTGTCTGCCTAGTTTTTCCTCAGTCCTTCTCATTTGATTTTTAAAGTTTTTTTTTTTTAATTCTTCTATAAATTCTTTTGAAGGTAGGTAATCTTTTAATGTCACTTTTTGGGGTATAAGAGACTTTTTTTTTTATACTTCAGCATCCTCCTCTGAAGATGAACTTTAGTCTTCCCTATTTCCAAAGTAATTTTTTATAGCTGGCTTCTTTTTTACTTTACTTGCCCATATTTTATTTTAGATAAGAGTTGTTTAGTGTAATCAATTCTAATTTTGGGCTGTGTGTGGGGAGCTATTTCCTCTAGCTTCACTTCAGTTCTCCCCTCTGATCTGGAATTCCAAACCAAGAACTTAGCCCTCCTGTATGTGCCTATAGCCAACATTTTCCCTGCCCCACTACTGCACTCACAGGGAGTATGGTAATTCCTTCTCAAGCAGGGCTATGTCTCAGCAGCACAGATGGGCCTGGCATTTCTTATTTACAGAAGTTACCTTAATCTCTTTAGACTCAGTGCCTAAACTCTTCATAGTAATCTGGGAGATAAAAGTTCCTATGGTTTGAGCTGAGGTTTCTTCTGAACCCAGCCAACTTTAGAACTCTTGACTTATGGGGTCAGCAGAACTAACCTAGAGTTATTTTTACTTTACACTGGCCAAAACTTCAGTTTGTTTTGTTTGTGTGGAAAGAACTTGGAAATTTTTGATCTATTATGCCATTTTCCCAGAATCCTCCATCTATGATTATTTTTTTATAACTACATTTGAGAGAGATTGCCATCCTGTATCCTCTCATCTTGTGTGATTCTTCTACAAATCCTTCATGAAATATTTATCAAAATGAATTGGAGGTCTTTCCTAGGTCCTTCAATATTTCAAGTACCCAGAATGAGATTTGGATTGTCCAACTTGTACTCCCACATTTTTCTCTATAATTCTCTGACTTCCATTTATGATCATACATTTCTTGTATCAGATCTTTATGTTGCATTTTAAATGTAGTGTCTTAAGGATACTTATTAAAGCCATCACAATAATTTCCTATAGGATCCTAGCAAGAGATATCAAATGAAATATCTAGTGAGGAAAGAATGGCAAGGAGAATTGGCAGCTTCAGAAAATAAAGATCTCAAAAAGATAATAAAGTGAGAAACCATATTTAATGGGCCAAACACAAAAATGAAACAATTCAGCACAAAATCAAAGACAAATAGAGCAACGAGAAATCTTTTTTGAAAGAATCAAAAAATTGAAAAAGAAGGACCATAGATAATCAATGGATAACAATATTATATATAACACATAACTGTATGCACATATAATCATTTTATGAATTTAAATCATTACATTCATGCGAGAGGAGATAACTCATATGGGAAACTAAAGCAAAGCAAACTAAAAAAAATTTATTAGAACTCCAAATTTTAAAAAAGAGAAATAAATGAAAACAGTTTTAAAACTAGAAACTAAATTGTTCTTCTGGAAAATATTCTATTTAGAAAAAACTTAGCATTTATTTCATAAATTGGATAGAAGGATAGGATATCAGGGGCACCAGCCTTGAAGCCAGGATGACCTGAGTTCAAATATGATCACTTAACACTTCCTAGCTGTGTGACCCTGGGCAAATCACTTAACCCCAATTGCCTACACACACACACACACACACAAAAAAAAAAAAAAAAAAAAAGAAAAGAAAAGAAAAGAAAAGAAAAGAAAAAAATAGAATAATAGGATGATAGGATGTGACAAATTTGTTGGACCTACAACTCCTATTACATGGGGATAATGTAACATTGAATTTTATTTGATCAACTTTGATAGGCTAAGTAAAGGATAAAGCAGCAAGGCAGTAAAAGCTTTATGGACAGCTGAAATCAGGGTCAAGTACAGAAATTGGGAAAAAAAAACCCTCTGGGTTGGGATTTACATGAGCCCAATTAGAAGGTTGAGTGTGTATTTTTGTGTATTTGACTGCCATGAATGTAATTATAAGTAATCCTCCTCAAGGCTGTCAAAATTGGAGGCATGCTAAAATTAAGGATTTGTTTGGTTAATAATGGGGAAGAGAAAATGTTAAGATAGGGCAACTTTGTATATGATAATTTCACTGCCATGGAAGCACTACAATAAATCATGATGAATAAAAGGCCAATGAACTCATTAAAGCAAATATATTCTATCTTCATAACATTTGAGAGCATTCTGGCACAAATAGGCCATGTGAATATTTGGAATAAAGACTCTAAACTGGTTCATCTTATGTTTCTTATGAGCTATTACAATTCTGCTTCACTGATAGAACACAACATCTTTTATTTGGGCATGTAATGCTGAGTCATCCTTTGCCAATGTCTCCCATGACATGAAATTGATTCCAAAGTTTTTCAAGAGACCTTGAGAGTGCCCTTGTATCCCTTCTGACAACCATGTGAATACCTGCCTTATATGAGTTTTCTATAAAATAATCTCTTAGGTAAAAGTACATTTGGTATTTAAACAATATGGACAGCCCATCAGAGTTGTATACTATGCAGTAGTTTGAATGCTTAGCATTTTAGCTCAAGAAAAGACTTAGTATCTAACACCTTATTTATTTTTTTATTTTCATGTTTCTTTTTTTATTTTATTTTATTAATAGTTTTTTATTTACAAGTTATATGTATGGATAATTTTATAGCATTGACAATTGCCAAACCTTTTGTTCCAATTTTCCCCCTCCTTCCCCTCATCCCCTCCCCTAGATGGCAGGATGACCAGTAGATTTTAAATATATTAAAGTATAAATTAGATACACAATAAGTATAAATGACCAAACCGTTATTTTGCTGGACAAAAAGAATCGGACTCTGAAATATTGCACAATTAGTCTGTGAAGGAAATCCAAAATGCAGGCAGACAAGAATATAGGGATTGGAAATTCAATGTAATGGTTCTTAGTCATTTTCCAGAGTTCTTTCACTGGGCATAGCTGGTTCAGTTCATTACTGCTCCATTGGAACTGATTTAGTTCATCTCATAGCTGAAGATGGCCAGGTCCATCAGAATTGATCATCATATAGTATTGTTGTTGAAGTATATAATGATCTTCTGGCCCTGCTCGTTTCACTCAGTATCAGTTTGTATAAGTCTCTCCAGACCTTTCTGAAATCATCCTGTTGGTCATTTCTTACCAAAGAATAATATTCCATAATATTCATATACCACAATTTAATCGCCATTCTCCAATTGATGGGCATCTACTCAGTTTCCAGTTTCTGGCCACTACAAAGAGGGTTGCCACAAACATTTGTGCATATACAGGTCCCTTTTCCTTCTTTATGATCTCTTTGGGATATAAGCCCAGTAGTAACACTGCTGGATCAAAGGGTATGTATGCACTGTTTGATAACTTTTTGAGTATAGTTCCAAATTCTAGCACCCTATTTTGATGGGAGATCTTCAGAATCTTCCTAAGACAGTTCAAATGGAAGCAATGCAATTTCCTGGCATGATGCTGGTAGACTTCTCAGGTTTCATAGGCATATAGTTAAGAGGTAAACACAATGGCTTACAGATATTCAGTTTGGTAGGCAGTCTAATGCCTCTTCTCTCCTACACTTTCCTGCAAAGCTTCTCAAACACGAGCCAGCTCTGGCAATGTGTGCATTTGTCAATTTCATCATCTAAGTGGACATCCCTTAGTTAATGGATGGAAGTGGAAAGTATGCTGTTAAGGTAAGTGAATTTATCCATAATCCTCAAAATTTCTCCATTTGCTATTATACTTATGGATGGTATAGTGCTGGCTAGTGAAGAATCTGTGTTTTCTTGGTATTTTTAATCCAAATTTAGCAGAGAAGAATCAATCTGTATTTTCTTGCATCTGAGTTTTAGAGGTTAAACTGAATACACAATTACTAGTTAACAAAAAATCATGTTCCACCTGTTTAGTCTTGGCATGTAGCCTATTAAAGTTAAATAATTTATTGTCAGTGTGATAGTTAATCTTAATGCTTTTTTTGTCGTCACTAAATATGTCTGATAGCATTGTGGAAAACATGCTAAAAAGCATGGGAACATGCATACAGTTTTGTTTCAATCCCCTAGTTACTGGGAAAATGCAAGACCATTTCCTATTATCCAGATCTTAGGGAAGCACACCATCATGAAACTGATGTACAATAATGAAGAACTTCACTGCGCACCTAAATTTTGACACAATTTTCCACAAGTCTTCATGACTGAAAATATTATACATCTTGGTCATATTGATGAATGTTGTATACAGACCTTTGTTCTGCTCCCAGCACTTCTCCTGGAGTTGTTGGACAGCAAACACCATATTAACTGTTCCTCAGCCCTTTCTAAAGCTACTTTAGAAGTTGACCAGCTTCTAGGTGAAGGATTAGCCTATTATTGAGGACTCTGGCAAGAAACTTGCCATCAATGATAAGAAACACCCACTCGTGATTGTCATGGAACAATCTATTGTCTTTACTTTTATAGAGACAGACAATGAAGGCATCCTTGTTCTGTTGTTTACTCTTTTTGATAGGCACTCAAATCTGACCAAATTAGTTGTAATTGCAAAATTTATGCTAACTTCAGGAGGTCCTAACAATGACAAACACTCCGGAAAAATGTGTTTCCATCTCTTGCTTTTGTAAGTTGATGTTAATTTGCCAAGCTTGTTTAAATGTAACTGTTGGGTTATCTTACAAGAGCTGTTCAAATCTTGGGTCTATGGATTTGGTGTTGTTCATAAATGTTCATACATTCCATGTGTCAATGGTTAGTGGAATCATCTTTGCAAAAGTTCTCACAGATTTTTTTGTATGTGTGTGTTTTAAACAGTGGGTGATATCTCTACCTGTCTTACTAAGCAGGGCAAAATTTGATGAAACAGACAGTTTTACAGTTCCTTTTCTAGCCCCTTCCTCACCCCAGGAGATGAATAGTATGGTCCTTAAAAAAAGGCTATTTAAATACCATGGGGCTATCATATCCTACCACTGCTTCCAGTGTGATTATAACCTTATTGCTCAGATGATCTCTGTGCAGGGTTGTGACTACACTTCCTAATATAGACATATCTTCTGCTTCATCAATTGCTTGTCACCACACGACTGATAGATAAATATTGTAAAATAGTATGTGTGATGTCTTTTGACTCATGTATAAAGTGGATTTACATGAGACAGAGTTGTGAAAAACCTCATACTGTCTTTCAGAGTCATCAAAGTCCTGTGGAGAGACAAAGTCCAAAGGGCTGGTGACAGCTCAGGATGCGGTGGATGACTGGTGTCTTTTTTGCCTACCCAAGCTCTAATTGCTCCACAGTGCTTAAGTGGCCTTCAAAGCATTGTAACAAATTGTTTTCATGACCAGGGGAAGTCTTCCTCCTAGGTCACTGAGACTCCTCATTTACCCTCAATTTGGGTTAGTCCATCTGCGGAAATGATTTCCTCTGGTATGGCTGCTATACATGCTAGCTTCTTGGAGCAAAGGTGAGAGTTGTGTGAATTAGGCAGTCACCAAATGTAGATAGTACCCTTTAAAAGGGCTCAGTAGCCCTTAACAGAGGTACTAGTCATCCCTGACAACACTTAACCCCACAGTTATTGCAGTAGTTTAGATGATGAAGACCTGCACCAGGATGTTGGTAGTTCAGAGGAGAGAAGTGTAGGAGAAATGTGAAAGTAGGACAAGATTTAGGAATAGGTTAAATGGGTGGGAAAGAGTGAGTATAGGAGGATGAAATCTGGGATGTAAGACTGGTTGATTGGGAGGATGATAGTGTCTTCACCAATAATAGGAAAGTTAGGAAGAGGGAAGGGTTTGGTGGAAAAAGTCATGTTTAAATTAAGATGTCTGTGAGACTTCTGATCAAATGAGAAAGAAGCTCAGGAGAGCAGTTAGGACTGAATAAATCAGCTGCATAGAAATGATCACTGAGTTTATGTCTAGTTTTTAGTTTTCTTTATGAAGGTTATCATCCAAATTTTATACTTAATGTCAAACTATATCCCATGTCCCCCCCAAAACTTTTCTTTTAAAATACTGTAGTATGTCTTCTGGTAATCTCATCAGCTATATATGTATATGTAGATGATTTCCAAGTTCTTACTTCTATACACATCTAGCCATTATGTTTCATTTGACTTTGGAATTCTACATGTCCAAATGCATGCTTCACATTTCCAGTTGGATGTTCTAAAGATACCACAAACTCCAAAACAGATGTTATTAATTTTCATTACAAAGCTGCTTCTTCCAACTTCATTTTTTTTTAACCCAGTTTTATAGTCTAGGAGACATCCTTAACTGTCCACTTTTCCACTTTCACTCATTCCTCATATTGACTCAGTTGTCAATTCTTGTCAGTTTTTACTTCCATATTTTTTCCTGATTCTTTTTCTATAAATTTATATCACATTGCAGCACATTCAGATCCTCCTTACCTCTCACCTGACTATTTCAATAGTCCACTCATTGGTTTCCCTGTATGCTGCCTTCTTACTTACAATCCATTATATATATAGCTGACAAATTAAAATTCTACAGGCTTAACCATATTATTCTCTTAATGCCAAAAATTCCGTGTTTCCCTATTACTGCCAAGGTAAAAAAGAAACTTCTCTTTTTGGCATATAAAGTATTGTATAATCTAGCTCCAACTATCTTTCTATCGTGAGTAAACATATTTTCGCCCATCTATTCTATGTAAGAGTCAAACTTACTTGCATTTTCTTCTCTATACATGACATTCTATCTTCTAACTTCATACCTTTATACAAACTGAAACCTAGGTCTGGAAGGCTCTCTGCTTTTATGTCTGATTCCTGAGGCCCCATAATCCATTCAATCTTAGCTTACTTCCTGGAAAGAGACCTTTTCTGATTCCCTCAATTGTTAAAACTCCCTAACACCCCACTAAATTATACTCTTAAAAGAAATATTTTGCATTTGCTTTTCTGTGAAAATGTTTTTTGCCCATATGGAATGTCAGCTTCTTGAGAATAGTGAATGTTCCATTTTTGTCTTTCTGTTCCCAGTACCTTCTATGTTACCTGATAAGTTATAGTTGATTAATAAATGGCTGTTGGGTTCAATAAATTCTTACTGATTGATTTATTGATGAAGTTAATTTTCTTTTGAGATCCAATTTAGTTACAAATTCCAATTTTTCATTTTTTTATTGTTATAATTCTTTTTATAAAAGCATAATGGATTTTGTTTCTATCATCCACTTAGGATGACATTTAGGATATTGTGAGATCTTTATTATTTGTTGTATGAATTCATTATTATTTTAATTTACTTTGGTATAAAATACATTCTGTTTTTGATGAGAATTATTTTTATTTGATGAAATTTCATATGTGATACTCATTAATAGGCATCATTAATATTCTTTTCAGAAAAAAAGTCTTTCAAATATATTTTTATTTAGCTATTTTCTTTTGTTTTTAGAGTTATCCAATTCTTAAAGAAAAATATTAACATATTAACGTCTATAATTATCGTGTTACAAATTGTATTTTTTTTCCAATTGAGTTATATTTTAATTAATGAAGTCAATGCCATGCCACTTGGTACATATATTTAACCAAAATTTTTCACTGAGATGTTTTAAGACATAACTTGTTTCTCGTTCATCTCTTTTGACCTCCTGAATTTTTATTGCCTTCTAACCTGGTCATAAATGTAAGTATTGCAATTTTGGAATTTCATTGGATTGATAAAACTTTTTTTCTGATTCTCTTTCTTTATTTTTACTATTTATTATATGCATTAAATTTCTGGTTTTTTTTTGTAAATTTCTCATTAGTTTCACAAGTATAATCCACTCACATATAAAGTTACAGCCTTTAAATTTGTCTTTTCAGTAATATAATACTTTTGTATTAAGTCTCCTCCTCCTTAATTTTTCTTTAAATCAGAACTTGGTTTTATGCTTTTGAAGTATGATCATTGAAATTCTCCAACTGAATAGATTTCTTTTTCTAGTATCACCTCCTGCATACTACTTTTTATTCATTTAGTCTTTCCTAGTTTCTGAATGTCTTTTATTCTACCCAATCCATGAAAATGAGTGCCTTTTCTCCCACTGACCAATAATATTCAACAAAATGTTTTAATCACTTACTATGTACAAAGCACGGTGTTGCAGATGAATAATACCTAGTCCTTGCCCTTCACCAGGTTCCAATCATATTGTGGAGAAAAGGGCAGAACAAAATGAGTACTTAATTGCATAAGAAAGGTACAATTGCAGAATTATAGAAGATCTGAAGAGCAATTTCTCTTTTTTGCTGAGGCATTTGGGTTAAGTGATTTGCCCAGGGTCACACAGCTAGGAAGTGTTAAGTGTCTGAGGCCAAATTTGATTTCAGGTCTTCCTGACTTCAGGACTGCTGCTCTATCCTCTGTGCCACCTAGCTGCCCTAGAAGAGCAATTTCTAATTGGTTAATGATCATTTTGGAAACTTAATTTTGCCTCCTTTCTGGCCAGAAAACTGGCTAGATATGATCAAGAAGAAGACTATATAGAGAATGAGAAACATAGAATTATGTATTAGGGCAAAAAATGAAGAAACAGAAAAGACATAAGGAATATTGGCCATCGGTGTATATAATAGCAAGAAGAATGAAGGTTGATACAGTGCCAAAGGGATGATACAAGATGACTAATAAAGATCTTTCAAATGGGTAGAATTAATCATTTCACAATTTTACCAAATAAGAACTCCCCATATTTGATATTGGAAAAAGAAAATCATTGGTTTTAGTCTCTGCAGATGGCGGGGAGAGTATGGTGTTTTGTATGTTGGAATAAAGAGTCTGGTGATATTTTAGAAAAGACTGACAATGGAGGATGTGGAGAAAAAGAAACCTTTATTATCTGAAGTTTGGGAGTATTCTCAATTCAAATTAAAGGAATTTTGAGAAGGTTTCAGTGACTGGACTATGGTTATAGGGTTATTAGCAAGAAAAATGAAATAGTAATGAATCCAGGATAATTATTAAAGTTTTATTTAAAATTTCTCTTGCCATTTGACATCTTGTTTATTGCTTTGAGAGAAAGAAAATCTTTTTGACTGAATTCTTAAAAGCTTGTATCACTTGCTTGTTTCTTAGGGCATAAATTAAGGGGTTCATAACAGGGGCAACTGAAGTTGTGAGCACTGATACTATCTTATTCAAAGCCACTCCTTCTTTTGCAGATGGTTTGATATAGATGAAAATGCAGCTTCCATAAGTAATAGAAACAACAATCAAGTGGGAGGAACAAGTAGAAAAAGCTTTTTTCCTTTGCTGCACTGAGGGGAATCTGAGAACTGTCTTGATAATGTATGCATAGGACAAAAACACTAAGAATAAGGTGATTATGAGTGTCAACACAGCAAAGATCAAAACAATCTTCTCTATGAATTGTGTGTCTGAACATGCAATCTTTAATATGGGAAATGCATCACAGCCAAAATGATCAATGACATTTGAGTCACAAAATTCCAGCTTAAGGCCCAGACTAATTGGTGGGAGGATGATCATAAACCCAGTCAACCAAGAACTCAGTAACAGCTGGTTACAGACTTTGCTGTTCATGGTAGTAGTGTAATGCAGAGGTTTACAGATAGCCACATAACGATCATAGGACATGGTGGCCAGAAGAAAAAATTCTGTTGCCCCAAGAAGGATGACAAAAAATATTTGCGCAACACAAGCATTATAAGTGATAGTATCATCCCCAGTTGACAAGCTGTAGAGATATCTGGGAATATAGGCAGTTGTGAATGCCACTTCTAAAACAGAAAAATTTCGGAGGAAAAAATACATGGGTGTCTTAAGTTGTGCATCCATCAAAGTAAGGCTGATTATGATCAGGTTCCCAATTATACTTGAAAGATATGTGAAAAGGAAAAAGATGAAAATCAGAATCTTTAGTTGGGGATCATCTGTTAGTCCTCGAAGGATAAATAATGTTATCCCTGTATAGTTTCTCATCCCTGATTTCTGATGTACCTGTGTGTAAAAAGAAAGATTAGATCTGAGGAGGAGAGTGATGAAATGTATTATCCTTGGGAATCTGAAAAAAAAAAAACTAAACAAGTTGTCATTGGATCTTCATTTTACTTGATCAGGAACAATATTACTAAAGTGTTGAGCTGAGCATATCTCAGCTATGTTTTAGGGAGAATAAGGAGTTTGTTTTCTTTAACTAGTGTTCTATACCACTATATATCTATATCTATCTATCTATCTATCTATCTATCTATCTATCTATCTATCTATCTATATAATATCTTTGCATTTCAATCCCCTTTTAAAATATCTTAATTAACTTTCACTCAAAACAATCACCCCTCCTTTTCCTTAACTACATACCCATGGGGTCAGGGCACCATTCCTGGTTCAAATGATTATTTCTTGTGATTGTGGACAATCTTGGAGCTTACTTTTTCTTATCTGCAAAATGAGGTTAGTGATATTTAAATTGTTTACTTCCTAGAGTCATTATGAGTAAACTACTTTGTAAAACTCAAAAGAGTCACTCATTATACAGTTGAAAGCCATGCTCACTGGATCAGTTCAAGGAATTTTAAGAAGAGGTGACATGGTCAGTTTCTCTCTTCTACTTATTTAGATTATTACTATACTTAGTGGTAAATATAATTCCAAATGATGGATTATGTGGTAACTCAGCATCTACATTAGAGAAGAGAGAATGGATATTAATGCACGAGACTTTTAGAAAAGAGATGTATTAATGGGTGTACATATATATATATGTGTGTGTGTGTATGAAAAATATTGTATATAGCACATACATGTACATATGTTTATATACACATATGTGTATACATATATACCATATGTATGAGAAATGAGTCCACTGTTTCCAGATGGTAATTCAATGTAATGGTATGACATCTTATATCAAAGAAGGTTTCCTATCATTTCCTTTCTGTACAGGAAAAAAATCCCATCTTTGACTTGAGTTAGATATGTTCCCCTTTTTTTGTGGGGATTTCAGGAGGATGCCTAAAGGGACAAAAGATATGATCTGCTTCCTCTAAATACACAATATATTTTGAGACGTTTGGGATAGTATTCATTGAAGGGAATGAAATAGAATGAGATTGGAATGTTTCCCAGTTTATGCAAGATAACTTAAGAAGGAACTAGAGGCTTTTATCTGTGATTTCATATATTATAGGACAAACAGACTTATGCAGTTTTAATTGGGAAAACATCAGGATATCTTTTTGGTTAGTTCCAGGGGGTAAAACAAAAAGCAAGCAATAAGCAATTTAAATGATATAGACATAAATGACAATAGCAGTTAATGTGGACATGGGTCTGTCTTTCCAGGGAGTTCTTTGTCTAAAATTGTGTGGCTATTGCTAGGAAAGTGAGGACCAAAGGGTTTATGAAGGTGTTAATGGCTTTTCCCATTAGGATTGCACAATAGTGATGCCAAGATCCTAAAAAGGAGAGAAGTCTTAATTCATTCATGTATAAATGTATATCTGCACATATACATTTTCTAGCAATATAAATTCATTCAAATTTCCCAGGATGTGTACATGTGTGTATGAATAAACATCTATGCAGCACTTACTATATGTCAGGCACTGTTTTAAGTACTTTTAACAAAAATATACAATTGTTATCTCATTTGAATGCTATTATTATCCTAATTTTACAGATGAGGAAACTGAAATGAACAGAGGCTGACTTTCCCAGGGTAATGCAGCTAGCAAGTGTCTGAAATAAAATTTGAACTCAGATTCCCATGATTCAGACTCAATATTTCATTCACTCTTGCAGTTGAAAAATGCTAAACAGCAAAGATATCATGTGCATCAAAAGAAAGAGAGATAGGGGCAGCTAGTTGGTACAGCAGATAGAGCATCAGCTCTGAAGTCAGGAGGATCTGACTTCAAATCTGGCCTCAGACACTTAACACTTCCTAGCTGTGTGACTCTGGGCAAGTCACTTAACCCCAATTGTCTCAGAGGAAAAAAAGAGAGAGATAGAAACCACAAACCAAACATTATGAGATGATTCATAACAATCATAATTTAAAGGACCCTACAACATTTAATAGATTAAAACTACACTCAGGCTTTTGAGTTACCCTGAATAAATGCAGGCTCTTGTTTTTATTATTATCATTTTGTTCTTAGATCCATATTTTCAGTGAAGCTTAGACAGATGTATAATTTTGGTCATATGAAAATTTATTTTTGGATATTCAATGGGATATTCAATATCCATTTTTTCAACCTGAAGTTATAAATTATAGTTTCTACCATTTATTATTTTTTTTGCAAAGTCTGTGTTGATCAGTTAGTCTGAATTTATTAAGAAAAAGTATTTTTTGTTTGCTTTTAGTTGCAATATGATTTTGTGTCATATCAATGAATTACTCTTTCTCTAAACAAATGCTTTAATCCTTTGTTTGATATTGTTTTATTGATATGTAATTGTTTCAGTTTGCATAGATGTTGTCTATGGGGGGTCTTTTGGTTTATTCTTTGATCCAGAAATCAACTCCTCACAATGCATTCCAGTCCTCAATACACCAAAAAAGATTTCTAACACTTATTTATTTCACTAGCATTATATGCCATAGTTATTCTCTTTATTTCACCCATCTAACAATACCAATTCAGATTTCCATTTTTGAAACTGAATATTGCAATAGCCTATTTGGGCTTAATTGCTTCAAATTTTCAATCCATTCTCTATGCAGCTATCAAAATAATATTTATCAAACAAACATTGAGCCATCTCACTTTGCTGCTTAAGATGATATAGTAACTCTTTTTTTGCTTTTAGGATAAAATATTGTCTCTTCTATTTGGCTTTTAAAATCCTTCCCAATCTGGCCTCAGTTACTTATTGTATATTATTCTTCATATTCTCTCTTTCCCAGAAAAATGGGTCTGTTTGCTCTTGCTTATACGTGGATTTCAAGCTGCTTTTTTTTTCTTCTTTGAATAGATTGACTGTAATTCCTTCCCTCTTCTCCTCCATCCTGTGGTATCCCTGAATTCTTTCAAAGTTCAGCTCCACTGCCAGCTCCTGTAGAAAATTTCTCTATCTCTCAGTTACTAGTGCACTGCCCTCAAAAATTATATTTGAATTTATGATTAATATTATACCTATGTATTGTTTCTACTTAAGAGAAGTGTATAATACAATAGAATACATTATCCCCTTAAAGCTGGCCCACTCCCCTTGATTAAATGGTGAAATTCAAAAGTCTTACTATTCAGTGGAAAAGTAGAATCTCATAAATGACTGTTGAATCTTTCTCTGAAACATTCGTAATTGTTGTCTAAATCTTGGGATTTTTGCAAACACAATTCCACACTTTCCATCTTTACAAATCTGAAATGAAAATTGGTGACATATAAAACCATTTCCATACTTACTTTTTTTTTTTTGACAATCCTTGAACTTCATTAGGTAGAGTAACCCCAAAGATTTCTGGTATGACTCAATGCTGAGTAATGGTGTGTAAGCATGGTGTAATGAGAAAATGAGTAGTTTTGCAGTCTTTGAATCCCAGTTCTGCTATTTATGATGTGTTACTTTGTTTGAGTTTAGTTTCAATGAACCCTTGTTTCCTTGTCTATAATTGAAAGGTTTAGATGAGAGAATTTCTGCATTCTGTTCATAAATTTTTATTTATCCTAAAATCCTAATGTCATGTAAACTTCTGACCTTGATTTTTCTCTAGAACTCAGAATGTTACATTCAAGACAACACTGACACTATATTCCATTTCCTAGGACAACCAAGACTCTTAGTCCAATTTCTTCCCTTACTGATTCTACACCTATATTTTCTTCCTCTTTAATAGAGAATCATATTTCTCTGCACTCTTTATACCTGAAAGGAAGATAGGTCAAGCATACACAGAAAATGGTAATAATATAATACTTTTTTTTTTTTTTTTGGTATTTCTGAATAGAAAGTCTGATTTGTTTGGGTGAGAAACTGGTTTCTATATAAATTTAATGTGAATGACAACCAATAACATTTGTTTTATCTGTTTAACCTGTTATAGGCTTGTGAGGATAATATGAGTATACAAACAAAATGGTCTCTAGGGACTTGGATTTAAACAGCAATAATGAACTTCATATATAATCAACCTAGGTGGATGCCCACAGATACCAGAGGGTGACATAATAGCATCAGATACAGTGCTGAACCATAATGAGTATATAGTCATGCAGTCTTTTGATTTCATCATTCTTCCATATGTTTTTGAGTGTTCTTAGTTCAAAAGGACATGAAAAGCTGCTGGGGAATTCCCCGGAGCAGGACAGATTCCAGAGGAACCTTAATCCTTCGATGTCTCATGAGATTCTGGGATATATCATTATCTTCTGTTGTAGACAGTCTTTCTCCCTAAAGACCACTTAATGCTACAATGCATATATTTCAATGCATCTCTAACTCCTTCCACATAGTGCAAACAGTGACCTTTCCCATGCCCCCTCATCTTCTATGATTTGAAAACCCCAAACCTACATTTTCTGGGTAATTTATAATCAATTTATTTATTAGGCTAGCTAATAAATTGATGATCAATCACTTCTCTAGGTAACCAGAGATGCAAAGAAAGGTTCTGAATGATCATAATCTCTTCTGAAAGGGAATTCCCCTGACATGTTGTTAGAAATATACTCAACACAGAAAATTATATATCAAGGAAAATTTGTTAAGGAAGATTCTTAAGGAATTGTCTTAACATTTCTGGCTAGAAGCAGTCTCCACTCCTCTTTAGGAAGAGAGACACCTGAGCACATAAGTGAGAAAAGCTTTATTGTTTCTAGTCTGGCACAGTCTCTCCCTTCAGAAAAAAGATTGGTCCATTTCTTCAAGGTTACATTCTTTCTGATATGTCCATTACATGATTTCCCCTAAATATGTCACCCTCCCTCATCATATATCCTATGTTCAAAAATGGTAGAAAACTTCTCCTACAGAGTATGTTACTTAATATTCTATTAGCCTATTAAGCTACAATGATTTGGTCAAGTCAGGTCATTGACCCCAAACAGTTTGAGCTGGATTGGCTATTATCTTAAGCTCTCAAACACACAAGACTCTTGCTAATTGGCTCAATCCACTTGTGCCTTCCTGACTCCCCAGTTCCTTGTTTGCTGAAAGCTTCTATTGATCACTTATTTGTTCTATGGAATCTTAATCTTCCTGAACCTTTCACATTCTGAAAACTTCTTTGTTGCAATATGGAAGCAACCTGCCAGTGACTGCTGGAGGTCTAACTCAGAAACCTGTAGAATGGATCTCTTCATGTGAGAGGAGGATGATGATATAAAGAGATTAAGAGGCAGTTGTTGTTCTCTGACCTCCTGACTGAGGGGCATTTGCATTGTCTGACTTCTTTCTTCTTCCCTCTGCCTCCAATTTATTTCATTCCCAGTCCACAAGCATACCTGTGTCAGTAAAGACTGCTTTGCAATTCCTTCAGATGTTATGATTCACAGCTGTGGAGGCTCTTGGAGAATTGACCTGCCCCTTCACCTAGGCATGGTTCTTAACAATTTCCTGTTTTTTGTTTATGAATATTTCCCCCTCCTCCCCTCCCAGCATTATTACTACTGGGTTTATATCCCTAAGAGATATTAAAGAAGGGAAAGGGACCCGGGGGTGGAAAACTGTTTGTGGCAGCCCTTTTTGTAGTGGCTAGAAATTGGAAATTGGCCCATCATTTGGAGAATGGTAGGGTAAATTGTGGTATATGAATGTTATGGAATATTATTGTTCTGTAAGAAATGACCAACTGGATGATTTGAGAGGCCTGGAGAGACTGACATGAATTGATGCTAAGTGAAATGAGCAGAACCAGGAGATCGTTACACACTTCAAGAACATACTTTCAAAAATGAGAGGATCAATTCCATCAATTCCAATTGATTAGTAATGAACAGAACAAGGTACACCCGGAAAAGAACACTGGGAAATAAATGTGGACCACAACATACCAATTAGACTCTTTCTGTTATTGTTTGCTTGCATTTTTGTTTTTCTTCCCAGGTTATTTTTATCTTCTTTCTAAATCCAATTTTTCTTGTGTAGCAAGACAACTGTATAAATATGTATACATATATTGTATTTAAATATACTTTAACATATTTAACATGTATGGGACTACCTGCCATCTAGGAGAAAGGGTGGGAGGAAGGAGGGGAAAAGTTGGAACAGAAAGTTTTGCTAGGGTCAGTGTTGGAAAATTACTCAGGCATATGTTTTGTCAATAAAAAGCTATAATAGTAATAATGAAAAAAGAAAAAAAATGTTTTCCTGTGCATGGTGCATACATGTTCACATAGATGATTTCCAAATTTATTATATTCTTGTGCTAGCAGCTAGCTAGCAGTGACAGTGTCCTATTCTCAACCTTGGTTATGGAAGTATGGTGAGCCTGTTGCAAATTAATCCACAGTTGCACAGAGAATATGTTAATCCCTGCATAGCTTTTTAGGAGATCTGTTTGTTGCTGGCCTCTACAGAATACAATAAACTTGGTCCAAATAAGAGGATAATAAACAATATGTTTCCAATTTCTTAGATAGATACACAGTTCTGAGTAGATCTCAGCTCAGATTCATCATCTCCCTTTCCCTTCTTCCTTTTGGGGAGATGGAATCCTGGGGACAAAGGCCAGAGATCTTAGTCTTCCATAGGAATCATGGCTACTTCAAGCTGAAAAGGAGTGTAGAGCTGAGTCATCCTACAGGATAAACCATTAAGGATGTTATTTCATACCAATTTATGCATTTAGCAGTAGATAGATTGGCTAGGCCAAATATTCATTTACATACTTATTTAGGATATAATTACCACATATTTTCAGATTGAAAACTGCAAGACCTTACATACTTGATTTGTACTCATGGTTTCTTTTGATCACTTACTCTAATTATAGAAGCTTGATATAAGAGGAAAAAAACAGGGACATAATTATAATAAAAAACTGATCCTTCAGGCCTCAGTCTGAGAGCACAGACATGACAGGATAAAGCATCCTTAGCTCTGCTTTATAGTTGTCAACCATTTATGCAGTAACAATTCCATCTTATAGCCACTCAGGAATAATCAGGTGGATCTTATCAACTGGAAGACTGAATGAGAAGGAGCCCATCTTAAGTCAAGGTCAAAGTTGTCCTCCCAACTCTTGCCCAGATACTAACCTTCACCTGTAACAATCCAGGATCACATTCCTCTGAATAGTTTGTGGCATATTTTTTTCAGATAGTAGATTACTGGCTCGATAATTTTGTTAGACAATCATACTTGAATTCAAATTTCTAAACAAGATCAGCTACAGTCCCAAAAGATTTTATCTGAAATAGAAAGTCTCATTAATCAAAGCTTCAGGTGAATTTAGCTCTTAATCACATATCCTAAACAAGTAAACTACAATCTTAAATTAATAACAATAATAGATTCATCCTAGAAGTTTTTGAGTCAGAAAGGTTTTTCTGTTTTAAATCTTCCTTCTTAGTCTTACTTGTAGAGGGTTTCCTATGGAAATTACCTCCCAGTTGCAATTTGTTTTTTTGGTTGCCTCCATTTCCTCTGATTCTCCTGGTTCAGAATTTTGATATAATAAGTTCAACCTAATTCAGTGATATTTAAAGCAGTCTCAGTGGTTAGCAGAACCTGGAATGGCTCATCCCAGTTGTGAATTTTAGAGTTGGAGCCTGAGTAAGGAGACCTTTCAATTGAAATTCTGAAAGACAAATAGATACTGCCAGTATATAGTCTTTTAGAAACTTATCCTTCCTCTGAAAGGATGTGACCTCTCCTTGCCTTCTTCCTTCCCCTTCCCCCTAAAGGCAATCCATACAACATTTCAAAGGATGATAAGCCTATATCCCACCTAAGGGCTGTTCTGACTGAGAAATACTAGGGGCAAACATTTCATCCTGTAACTTTCAATGCCCAATTTAAAGATCTGTTTTTATAAAGTTTGATTCATTCTTTCTATTTTTCCCAGGAAGGTGGATGCCAAGGGGTATAGATTTACTATTTAATTCCTGAACACATTATGACAGTAGCAAAATGGGTTCCATTGTCAATCCTTTCAACTAACTTAAATCCAGAAATGATCTATTCTAGGAGGATTTTGCTGTCCACAGTAACCATAGCTGGGCTTAGATGATAGGCTTCTGTCTAACACATCCAGTTAAATAGATCCAGTGATCAACAATTACCAGTAAATGTTTAAATCTCCTGATTAGTGACATTTCAGTGAAATCCACCTCAATATTTTGGAAGGGTCTTAGTGAGATTTCCCTTCCTCCCTCCATTTGTTTTCTTAGGATCTTTTTGTTAACTTTCTGGCATATCACACATCTTATTGTGATTTGTTTTGCCACTGTATAAATCATAATACATCTAAACTGTTTAAAAATCATATTACACAGTGCTTGTGTTCCCCAACAACTATCCCTATGAAAAATTCCCATCAATTCTCTTAGCTAAACATCTTTCTCCCATCTAGGAATACTCATCATCCTTTCTCATCTTCAATAGCCCCTAGTTTGGACAACTCTTCTTTTTCTCCTTAATTAAAGGCAGGGATGACTTTGGGATAATCTATTTGAGATATTAAGACTAACATGGGGTTTTCCCTGTCATTTAGCCCAGCTCACCTTGCTTCCTTGTCTACAAACCTAGTTCCCCTTGCTTCCAGTGAGTATCCCATTTGGTGCTCTTTGATGTGTACCAATGCTATTTCTGATGGTAATTGTAAATTTTCTAACATTTATTTGTTGAGTTCTCCATGAGCCAAATCCTTTCTCTTACTATTTATGAGGCCCATTCCTCCTAAATTTTTCTAAAAGTATTTACTGCCTCATAGGCATATTTGGAATCTGTATACATAGTTCCTTCTTCCCTCTCAGTTTCTTAAGGGCCTGATTTAGGGCAGAGAGTTTTCATGATTGTGCTGATTGTAATGCCAGAGAAACTGAGCAAGATAGAGATTAGAGAACAATTTAATAATTTATTTAAAAGGAGAGATTTACTGGGACCAAATGGATCCATGGTTTGATCCCAGGGCTGAAAGAGACTATCATCTCAAAGAATCCAGCTACAAATGTCCGATACAAGATTTTTATAGGGTAACAAGAACAATGACATAATGGCGGGGGGGGGGAGGGGAGGAAGGGTACCTGGATAGAGATGACCTAATGGGGGAGGCACCTAGGATGACATAATGGAGGGAGATACTGGAGAGGCTCCTGATATTCTAATGATGTTTAAAATGGACAACCTTTGGGAAACTTTATCCCATCAAACATTAAGAGGGAATGGTTATAATCTGAGGCAGAGTAACTAAATAGGACAATTAGGGAAACTGGGTCAGGACATTAAAAGAGAACTGTGGCACAACACTGACCACTTCTTAACAGGGATCCAGACTATTGTATTGACCAATCTTTCCCAAGTAATGGTTGCTTAACCACTCCTTCTCTTTCATTCAACTACTTATGAAGGCCTATCTAACAACAATTGCTCTCCTGTTTCAAAAGGATTATCATTCAAATCCAATCTAACTTTAGTTTGGAAGTCTTACATTTAGACAAGACATTCCCTTATGTTCAGGTTCTGCCTGACTTGAGTCATTTTTCTGTAGAAAGGTGCCTGGATTGACACAGTTCTCAGTGCTTAAAACAAAGTCATCTTTTCCCAGCAATAATGATTTACATTTTAAGATTCTTGAGTCAGTCAACTAATGACTTCCCCTTTGACTTAGGATGGTCCTAAATTAATGTGGGGTGCTTACTCTCAATGCTCTCCCAAAATCAATTTTGGGGATTTTCTGCCACCAACAAGGCAGTCCTGGTTACTTTTTGTATGCACTCAGGTCATCCCCTAGAAATAGGGATTAAGTAATTTGGATAACAAGGCAACTGATTGCTTTTGTCCCTTCCATAACTGAGTTAAACCTCTATGACAATTCTTTAAACAAACAGATGGAAAGGTTTGTTAAGGGTAGGCAGGGAAAGTACTGGGGCTATAACCAGAGCCTGCTTTACCTGTTGAAACATTTCCTTCTCTTTTAACCATTCTAACTGCTCTGTTTCTTCCTGTAATAATTTCTTATATGAGTTCTTTGTTAGTTGTGCATATGAATCAATCCATAATCTAAAATATCCTGTCAATCCCAAGAGTTTCCTTAATTCTCTCTTAATTTTGGAGTTGGGTATCTTTGTTTTAATTCTGTCAAGATTAATTTTACTGACCAATAGATTATCTATCTGATAATCAGTAATGTTTGTAGGATTATTCTAAGGCTAGAAGACTTTGAAATCATTGACAGACAGATTTTTAGACAAGAGCACTCTTAGGTCAGAGGGCTTCAGGATCACTAATATATCTTCTCTAATATCTAAGGGAAGAAATATTATGAATATGAATCAATCCATAATCTAAAATATCCTGTCAATCCCAAGAGTTTCCTTAATTCTCTCTTAATTTTGGAGTTGGGTATCTTTGTTTTAATTCTGTCAAGATTAATCAATTAATTTTACTGATCAAATGAATAAGATATTCTACCTCTCTTTCCCAAAACTGTAATTTCTTGGGTGATACTCTCAACCCATTATCCACAAAAAAGTTTAAAAGATTCACTGAGATTTTAAAGACTTCTCTCTCCTGGAGAGCAGCATGTCACCTATATATTGTAACAAACTCAGACCTTTTCAGAGTTCAAATTTTTTTTAGAAGACTTTCCAAAATTTGTCCGAAAAGATTTGGAGCCTCAGTAAATCCTTGGGGTAGAACTGTCCACTTATATTGATGTTTCCTACCCATTCCTGGATTTTCCCTAGTGAAGGCATAGTTTTCAGCTAATGAATAAGCCCAGAAGGCATCCCTCAAGTCAATAACTGTGAAACACCTATGTTTTGTAGGTATTTGGCTTAGTAGAGTATAGGGATTAGGAACCACTGGTTGATGCACTGAAACCAAATTATTTACTTCCCTCAAATCTCATATTGTTGAAGTGGGGAAAAGAGAACCCCCAAAGTTTGGGGTCACAGACTAATGTTGCAAGGTGTCTCAAAAGAATTTTCAGGCTTGAACATATTTCCTAGTTAAGGGGCAAAGATTATTATGCTGACAGCAGTGGGCTAGATTCCAGAAGGGATTAGCAAGGAATTGATAGAAAGGAGATAGATGTATACAGAGTTGGATCAGAGCTTCATGTTATTTATTTGCTAATTTTATGACTCACAAGTAGGTTTGAGGGATGGTCTATTCACTATTGTCTCAGGAACTTGGTCGTTACTGACCAATAGATTATCTATCTGATAGTCAGTAATGTTTGTAGAATTATTCTAAGGCTAGAAGACTTTGAAATCATTGACAGACAGATTTTTAGACAAGAGCACTCTTAGGTCAGAGGGCTTCAGGATCACTAATATATCTTCTCTAATATCTAAGGGAAGAAATATTATTACATTCCTAGGCCAGAAAACTTTTATAATCATTGACAGATTGTCAGAACAATAGCACTCTAAGGTCAGAATGCTTTAGGATTACTAATACATCTTCCCTAAAATCCAAGGGAAGAAATATCATTATGTTCCTCCACAATTATTGACAGACAGGATTGTTAGAACAAGAGCACTCTTAGCTCAGAGGGCTTTTATTGAGAACTATATAACTTACTCCCAAAGAACTGGTGGGTCAGAGAGCAAGTTAAAGAAACAATAAAGAAAATAAAATGAGATAATATGTCAAAACTTATGGAATATAGCCAAAGCAATGTACCTTTATAGACATAAATACTTTTATCAACAAGAAATTAAAAATCATAAATTAATTGATCATACAACTAGAAAACTAGAATGACAAATTAAAAAACAAACTAACCAACAAAGAAATTTTGAAAATTGGAAATAAATAAAATTTTAAAAATCCTTTTGAATGAATAAAACTGTTTTTTTAAAAAAAAAAAAAACTAATAAAGCCGGTAATAGCTAATCGGATTTAAAAAGAGCTGGAATCTAAATTGTTCATATGAAAATAAAAAAAGAGAATTCACAAAACTGAAGTAATCAAACATATTTTGTCTAATTATATGTCAAAAAAACTAATAGCTTAGAGGACAAAATGAATAATTACAAAAGTATAAAACAGTGAGAAGAAATAGATTATATCCACATCAGCTGAAAGAGAAATATTATCTCCTAAATGGAAAAAAACTGCCATAAGAGGTAGACTTAAAGGTGAATTCTATCAGGCAATTAAAAAACAATGAATTCCAATATTACATAATCTATTTACAAAAATAGAAAAACCCTTCAAATACAACATTATGATACAAATAGTGTTTTGATATCTAAACTTAGGAGGAACAAAAGAAATTTATCTATAGTCCAATAGCCACAATAAACCAAAATTTCAAGTAAAATATTAGCAAATGTGTAACATAATAAACATATGACACATTGTATACACACATGAGTGTTTGTGCACATATATATAGTATATGTGTATATTACATAAGTAAGAAAAACACATGAACATATCTATAGATGTTTAAAAAAATCTTTGAAAAAAATTGATACTTATTTTTGTTAAAAGCATAAAAGCATAAGAAAAGGCAATGGTAAAATGTAAAGTATAATAAATAATACCTATCAAAGCAAGAATAAATGTATGCAATGAAAAAAGTTTCCAAAAATATCAGAGGTAATACAAAGATGATAATTATTACCATTAATATTCGACACAGTGCATGAAATACTAGATATAGAAGTAAGAAAAGAAAGAGTACACAAACACTCACGTGTATATACAATGTGTCATATGTCATACAGATCATTATCATTCTTGTGACTGTAATGCCGGAGAAACTGAGGCAGGAGAGAGATTAGAGAGTTTTTTTAATATTTTATTAATGGGAGAGTAAGATTGACTGGACAGGACTCTCGTCTCAAATTATCCAGTCAGACAGAGATAAGTATACTGGGACCAAGGAATCCATATTGGTCCCAGGGCTGGAGGACCCAAAGAATCCAGCATCCAGCATACAGCTGCCAGATGCCATTCTCCAGCAATGAATGAAGGAACCCCAACTTCTTAAATACCTTTTTGGAGACAAAGAAGAGAAAGGGAGGGAAAGTTTTTATCAGGGAGGGGAAGCCATAAAACCTAAAAATTTACATAAAGAAGTAAAGATATCATGGGTTAATCTTGGAATATTCTAAAGGAATATTGTAAATCCAAAAAAGAATCAGGAGATCTACTCTTTTATCTTGCTAATTTATAACCCGAGAGCAAAGAGACAGAACAGTAAATGAAACTGGGACAGGGAAACTGAGTCAGGACAGTTAAAGAGAACTGTGGCATAACATTCCACACTCTTTCTCTCCTAAATATTCAAACCTTTGAATCTTAGCACCTTCCTCTAGATACCCAGGAGGTCTTTGTCCCACCTTATGTAAAGCAAATGAGCCAAAAATAAAACTAGAAAAAATGTAAGGACTTATATGGCAAGAGCAAGTCTCTCCCTGATAACCCCAGAGTTAACAGCTGTACAAAGGCTCCCTTGTTGCAAGCATGTCAGGTCCTTTCCAGTTCTGGAGCACCATCTCAGCCAGAGAATCCAGTTTGAGATGGACAGTTAGATCTGTGGTCATTTGTGCACTTAACTCAGTCTCTGCTTACAGAGCAGCAGGGTCCAAGGCTCATTCAGAGAGGCAGCCCTCTCCATGGGGGAAGGATGAGGCTTATAGTACTCCACCTGTCCCCACCCAGAGAAACAGGACTGCTATTAGAATACAGATTTCTGAGCAGATTATGCAGTTAGACCATCAAGGCAGGCAAACTCCAAACTTTTTAGGTGCCTCAAGCCAAACTTCAAGGTCCTTTGAAATGCTGAAATACTTAATGAACTGGGGTTACAGGAATGGAAAAACAGATCAGAGAGACTGCCAGTGTCACAACAGGTGTCTGATTTCTAAAACTTTTCTAAAAAATAAATCCCCAAAACTGAATCTGCCAGGGAAATTTTAACAAAATAAGGGATTCCAAAGCTAAAGCATCCAAATTCAATCTGAACTAAGTGAGATAGGGGGTGGGACAGAAATGCTTAAGGCAAAGTGAATAGGAGCTAAGGGTTCCCATTCTTTCAGGTATTTTGAAAAAAATATACCAGTTTCCCCAATGTTCTATCTCTACCTCCCCTTTTTTTCTCACAGAAAGGAATTATCAAATGACCATTCCCCATATAAATCCTAAGAGCAAATCAAAATCCCTATACATAACAGACTAATACAGTAGCATTTCCTTCAAAGCCCTCAAAACATATCAGCAATAATTACATAGTTTTAACAAATCCATATCAAATCTTAAACACACAGTAATAGATGATCCAGGCAAGGTTTAACAGTCAGTCATCAACCATTCCCAAGGTCCCTCATATCAGTCCAAAGTACAGTCGATGCAGGGTCAAGTCCATGGTCTCATTTTTAAAACTGCTGCTTCAGGCTGTGAAGTGATAGGAGGTTCTCATTCCTTGCAGAGTGGGTTCTCATTCCTTGCAGAGTGGGTGTGTGCCGTGGTGACAATCAAAGCTGATCAAAGCTGATCCAGATTCCAGAAGCAAGTCAATATCTGTAATTTGACCAAAATCTAGAACAAAAACACAAATCTAACACATAAAGATTGGATCAGTCTCAGATAGAAAGACTCAGTTCACCAGACTGTTGCAAAATACGAGGAGGCCAAAATGGATTGGCCAGCAGTCTCCTATGTGACGAGACGAGTTTGCTTTAGAGGCCAAGCAAACGGCTGCAGTCTTACAGACCCCTGTTAATTGTCCACTTATCATGTAGAAACCTTAAAGGAACAAAACACAAATATCCAGTAACAGACAGATGACCAGGCAAAATAGTTGCCCCAAGCATTTAGGATACAATGACTACATATGACCAGACTGAAAATAGCAAAGCATGACATAATTGAATTGCAGTAACAGTTCTATTGACCATTGCTCTGATCAGAGAGAGATCAGTTACAGAAGGAAAAATGCAAGAACATAACTATAACATAACATAAGCAATTGAGTTTTAACAGCTTATCAATCAATTGTCCCAGTAACTGTCACAGGGTGGAGCTTTAAAACTCCCAAATAGCATTAACTAATTAACTCTAAGCCCAAAAACTCCAATAACAGATGTCATTAATCAAATTTCGGATAAATCTTAAACAATTATTTATCATATCCTTATAAGTCATAACAGAAAGCAATTTTGTCTCAGTAAGTTCACAACTTAGAACAATTATCATATCTAGGTAGATGTTACATGAGTGAACATTATATACATACAAATCATTTTGCTTTTAAAATACCCAATACATAGAAAAATATCTCCAATTGCATATTGTCCATAACAAACATTTTCAAAAGGACAAAGAAAAACAACTATTATGTTCAGAGGCCCTTTAAATAACCTCAGGATGACCCAATACAATCAATTTAAACTTATACAAAACACCCAATTCCACATAAAAGAATTCAAGAAGGTTTTTTTAACATAGCAATTAAACTCTTAGAAATATTCGTACCAAAGTATGGATCACATTTACGACCATTTTCTTTTAACCAAAAAAAATTTATGTATCAAGAAACAAATATTCAATCAATTTAACCTAAAAGTAAGCATGTCCTTAAAAATCACACTTTGCTGCACTGCCGCAATCAGATAAGAAAAAAAAACGGCAGGAACATACTTAGAGAGGAGAGGGGAGGAGAGGATTCCACATGGCCACCCTTCCCCCACTCCTGACCCCTAGGAAAAAAACTTCCCTCGGGTTCCCCACTCAATTTCCTACATGGGAATCCTTTTCAAGATTTAGCCCATCAGTTTCCCAAGATCAGGTTTCTTCCCAAATCCACCCATTTCCAACTTTCTCTTTCCCCCTGACTACATACTTAAACAATCTCCTTTCCTTTAAATGTTAGCATACTGCTGTATATTAACTTTCCAAATTTTCAAATCCCTTTCAATCTATTTTTTTCTTTCTTTTTATTTCTTCCTTTCTCCCCCTTTCCTCACAGGCTGCTGCAGTCAGCCAGAGACAGAGAGAGAGAGAAAGATTTTTCAAACTTCTTGATATTTTCTAAGCCTGCAACACAGAGGCTGAATCCTTATCTCTTACAAGCTTACTAACTTTTAACACAGACACACACAAACAAACATGGAGCTCCAATTTACTATGCACAGTTGCAACGTTGTTTTCCAACCAACAACATAACAGACAAACCACACAGAACATAGAACATATATCACACAGACTACACAGTTACAACATTAAGCAAACATACCCAGAGGATGTTCTCCAGCGTCCCAGAAAATACCCGTCTCAGAATTTTAAACCCGTCGGTATTTATTCTGAGACCACAGGTTGCTAGCAACAGAACAGACCAGAACCAGAACCAAAACCAGATGGTACCTCAAAAGGTACCCAGACAGACTTACTCTCCCGAATGCCGAATCAAATGCCGAATCGATTTCGTTGTCCACTGTAGGCCGGACTGAGGCTGAGGAACCACTTAGCCAGAGTGCTGGTCTTTTCTCAAGGAACAGACCCAGGTCCTGAGCCCCCCTCAGGCCTAGGTGGAGACGGAGAGATCTCTAATCTCTAATCCAGTTCTCAGTTTCTATTATCTCCACGGGACCTCCAAATTGTAATGCCGGAGAAACTGAGGCATGAGAGAGATTAGAGAGTTTTTTTAATATTTTATTAATGGGAGAGTAAGATTGACTGGACAGGACTCTCGTCTCAAATTATCCAGTCAGACAGAGATAAGTATACTGGGACCAAGGAATCCATATTGGTCCCAGGGCTGGAGGACCCAAAGAATCCAGCATCCAGCATACAGCTGCCAGATGCCATTCTCCAGCAATGAATGAAGGAACCCCAACTTCTTAAATACCTTTTTGGAGACAAAGAAGAGAAAGGGAGGGAAAGTTTTTATCAGGGAGGGGAAGCCATAAAACCTAAAAATTCCAGAGACAAAGAAGTAAAGATATCATGGGTTAATCTTGGAATATTCTAAAGGAATATTGTAAATCCATAAAAGAATCAGGAGATCTACTCTTTTATCTTGCTAATTTATAACCCGAGAGCGAAGAGACAGAACAGTAAATGAAACTGGGACAGGGAAACTGAGTCAGGACAGTTAAAGAGAACTGTGGCATAACATGACAAAATACTGACAAAATCAATAGTAGGAGACAAAGAAATGCCATTCAGAATACTTTAAGAATGTATGAATAGGTACCATATGAATCCAACAATAAAACTACAGCAACCTTCACAGAAATATATAGATGTAAATAATCATAGATATATTGACTGCCAAATATACTGATCATGTCAATATGGCAAAATAAAATGGCAATGTTACCTAAATTCATTAACTTATTCAGTTCTATTCTGATCAAACTATGAAAAGCTTTTTATAGTTTTAGAATAAAAGGGAAATTTGTCTATATGAAAAAAAGTGAAGTAAAGATTGTAAAGTAGATAGTAAGCTCAGAACCCAGGAATAATCTGCTGGGTTCTGAGCTTACTATCTACTTTACAATCTTTAAACATGTAAAAGTGTATAAAGAGGTGAAACTTTCTTCCCAATGAACTTATTATGCCCTTATTTTTACATACTGGGCCCACTCTTAATATCAGAAAAAGGAGTCAATTTAAATTATTTGATGGAAAAACTCAAATGTGAAAAAGGAGAAATAAATGCAAACAAAAATCAGTTAAAACTAATCTTTTCAAAAAATTCTGACTAGAAAGAATAGTAACATTAATTCATAAATTTGATAGGAAATACAAAATATGACAAATTTGTTGAGTCTGTGGCTTCTATTACATGGAGATAAATTCACACTGAATTTCATTTAATCAAATTTAAGGGGATAAGTAAATGGTAGAGCAGTAAGGCAGTAAAGGCAGATAGCTAAGATAAATGTTAAATATAGAAGCATGATAAGTAGTCCTGAAATGGGACTTACATGAACACAGCTAGAAAAAGTTCAGAGTGACTTGACTACACTGTGTTTTTCTTGCATGGCTAGAACTATCCTCACCCTGAATGGAACTGAAGATAATCCTCCTCAAAACTGTCAAAATTAGATACACTAGTAAAATTAAAGGCTTGTATCTTGTTGGAAAAGAAACTGTCAAGACAGAACAATCTTCTGTATGATGATCTCACTGCCATGGAAGCAACAAATCAGAGGATCCAAAAAATTCAAAGGTGGATGGGATAAACTGAGTAAAGATCTCTCATATGAATGTGACCTTGACCTATACCCTAATTATAACTTGAAGGTTTGCAGTGATAAGTTGTGCTTTAGCCAAAAGCATAGGTATTAGCTTATTTTAGGAAGACATTTCTTTTCTCCACATCAGCATTAAGTTCCTAAAGAATATGTGTTATGCCACAGTTTTCTTTAACTGTCCTGACTCAGTTTCCCTGTCTCAGTTTCCTTAACTGTTCTGTCTCTGACCCAGTAAAACTAAGGATTATTCGCTCTCGGGTTATGAATTAGCAAGATAAAAGAGTAGATCTCCTGACTCTTTTAGGGATTTACAATATTCCTTTAGAATATTCCAAGATTAACCCATGATATCTTTACTTCTTTGTCTCTGGAATTTTTAGGTTTTATGGCTTCCCCTCCCTGATAAAAAACTTTCCCTCCCTTTCTCTTCTTTGTCTCCAAAAAGGTATTTAAGAAGTTGGGGTTCCTCCATTCATTGCTGGAGAATGGAGTCTGGCAGCTGTACACTGGACGCTGGATTCTTTGGGTCCTCCAGCCCTGGGACCAACATGGATTCCTTGGTCCCAGTATACTTATCTCTGTCTGACTGGATAATCTGAGACGAGAGTCCTGTCCAGTCAATCTTACTCTCCCATTAATAAAATATTAAAAACTCTCTAATCTCTCTCCTGCCTCAGTTTCTCCGGCATTACAATTTGGAGGTCCCGCGGAGATAATAGAAACTGAGAACTGGATTAGAGATTAGAGACCTCTCGGTCTCCACCTAGGCCTGAGGGGGGCTCAGGACCTGGGTCTGTTCCTTGAGAAAAGACCAGCACTCTGGCTACCCCAGAGCCTCCTAGGAAAAGGAAGCGGTTCTTCAGCCCCAGTCTGGCCTACAGTGGACAACGAAATCGATTCGGCATTTGATTCGGCATTCGGGAGAGTAAGTCTGTCTGGTTTTGGTTCTGGTTCTGGTCTGTTCTGTTGCTAGCAACCTGTGGTCTCAGAATAAATACCGACGGGTTTAAAATTCTGAGACGGGTATTTTCTGGGACGCTGGAGAACATCCTCTGGGTATGTTTGCTTAATGTTGTAACTGTGTAGTCTGTGTGATATATGTTCTATGTTCTGTGTGGTTTGTCTGTTATGTTATTGGTTGGAAAACAACGTTGCAACTGTGCATAGTAAATTGGAGCTCCATGTTTGTTTGTGTGTGTCTGTGTTAAAAGTTAGTAAGCTTGTAAGAGATAAGGATTCAGCCTCTGTGTTGCAGGCTTAGAAAATATCAAGAAGTTTGAAAAATCTTTCTCTCTCTCTCTGTCTCTGGCTGACTGCAGCAGCCTGTGAGAAAAGGGGGAGAAAGGAAGAAATAAAAAGAAAGAAAAAAATAGATTGAAAGGGATTTGAAAATTTGGAAAGTTAATATACAGCAGTATGCTAACATTTAAAGGAAAGAAGTTTGAATGGAATATCTAGGCATTCTCTGTGAAGGCAGAGTAAAGCACTAAAATGGGCTTCCTTGGAAGTTTACAGAAGCCCCTTTGGATTCTGGAAAGGAAAAAGGAAACAAAACTTCTCTCTGAGGGTGGGGAATCCTGGAAAAAGCCCCTAGTCTGTTTTTGCTGATTTAAGAGCTTTGTTAAGTTTTGAGAACAATGATTAAGGAAAATTTGCTAGTGATTTTAAAATTTTTTTTAGGAAAAGCCTACTAGAGTAAAGAGCAATAAAATTCAAGCTTAGCCTGGCCTGGGCAATAAAAAGCTCTGGAGATAAGATGCTAATAGCTGTTAGAAGAAATGTGGTAGGAGAAAAAAACTTTTAAAAACAGCTGTATTAGTTTGATTCAGTTTGTTATTTCTAAAAGTTTAATTGCTATGTTAAAAAAAAAAAACCTTCTTGAATTCTTTTATGTGGAATTGGGTCTTTTGTATAAGTTTAAATTGATTGTATTGGGTCATCCTGAGGTTATTTAAAGGGCCTCTGAACATAATAATTTGTTTCTTTGTCCTTTTGAAAATGTTTGTTATGGACAATATGCAATTGGGGATATTTTTCTATGTATTGGGTATTTTAAAAGCAAAATGATTTGTATGTATAATGTTCACTCATGTAACATCTACCCAGATATGATAATTGTTCTAAGTTGTGAACTTACTGAGGCGAAATTTCTTTCTGTTATCACTGTAAGGTTATGGTAACTCTTTAAGATTTATCAGAAATTTGATTAATGACATTTGTTATTGGAGGTAAAAGTTTTGGGCTTAGAGTTAATTAGCTAATGCTATTTGGGAGTTTTAAAGCTCCACCCTGTGACAGTTACTGGGACAATTGATTGATAAGCTGTTAAAACTCAACTGCTTATGTTATGTTATAGTTATGTTCTTGAATTTTTCCTTCTGTAACTGATCTCTCTCTGATCAGAGCAATGGTCAATAGAATTGTTAATGCAATTCAATTATGTCATGCTTTGCTATTTTCAGTCTGGTCATATGTAATCATTGTATCTTAAATGCTTGGGCAACTATTTCGCCTGGTCATCTGTCTGTTACTGGATATTTGTGTTTTGTTCCTTTAAGGTTTCTACATGATAAATGGACAATTAACAGAGGTCTGTTAAGACTGCAGCCGTTTGCTTGGCCTGTAAAGCAAACTCATCTCTTCACATAGGAAACTGCTGGCCAATTTATTTTGGCCTCCTCATGTTTTGCAGCAGTCTGGTGAACTGAGTCTTTCTATCTGAGACTGATCCAATCTTTATGTGTTAGATTTGTGTTTTTGTTCTAGATTTTGGTCAAATTACAGATATTGACGTACTTCTGGAACCTGGATCAACTTTGATCAGCTTTGATTGCCAGCATGACACACCCACTCTACAAGGAATGAGAACCTCCTATCACTTCACAGCCTGAAGCAGCAGTTTTAAAAATGAGACCATGGACTTGACCCTGCATCGACTGTACTTTGGACTGATATGAGGGACTTTGGGAATGGTTGATGACTGACTGTTAAACCTTGCCTGGATCATCTATTACTGTGTGTTTAAGACTTGGGATGGGATTTGTTAAAACTGTAATTATTGCTGTTATGTTTGAGGGCTTTGAAGGAAATGCTACTGTATTAGTCTGTTATGTATAGGGATTTTGATTTGCTCTTGGGATTTATATGGGGAATGGTCATTTGATAATTCCTTTCTGGGAGAAAAAAGGGGAGGTAGAGGTAGAACATTGGGGAACCTGATATTTTTTTCAAAATACCTGAAAGAATGGGAACCCCTAGCCTCCTATTCACTTTGCCTTAGGTATCTCTGCCCCACCCCCTACCTCACTAGTTCAGATTGAATGTTGATGCTTTCGTTTTAGAATCCCTTATTTTGTTAAAATTTCCCTGGCAGACTCAGTTTTGGGATTATTTTTTTAGAAAAGTTTTAGAAATCAGACACCTGTCCGTGACACTGGCAGTCTCTCTGATCTATTTTTCCATTCCTGTAACCCCAGTTCATTAAGTATTTCAGCATTTCAAAGGACCTTGAAGTTTGGCTTGAGGCACCTAAAAAGTTTGGAGTTTGCCTGCCTTGATGGTCTAACTGCATAATCTGCTCAGAAATCTGTATTCTAGTAGCAGCCCTGCCTGTTTCTCTGGGTGGGGACGGGTGGAGCTACTACAAGCCTCATCCTTCCCCCATGGAGAGGGGTGCCTCTCTGAATGGGCCTTGGGTCCTGCTGCTTTGTAAGCAGAGACTGAGTTAAGTGCACAAATGACCACAGACCTAACTGTCCATCTCAAACTGGATGGTGCTGAGATGGTGCTCCAGAACTGTAGAGGGCCTGACATGCTTGCAACAAGGGAGCCTTTGTACAGCTGTTAACTCGGGTTATCAGGGAGAGACTTGCTCTTGCCATATGAGTCCTTACATTTTTTCTAGTTTTATTTTTGGCTCATTTGCTTTACATAAGGTGGGTCAAAGACCTCCTGGGTATCTAGAGGAAGGTGCTAAGATTCAAAGGTTTGAATATTTAGGAGAAAGAGTGTGGAATGTTATGCCACAGTTTTCTTTAACTGTCCTGACTCAGTTTCCCTGTCTCAGTTTCCTTAACTGTTCTGTCTCTGACCCAGTAAAACTAAGGATTATTCGCTCTCGGGTTATGAATTAGCAAGATAAAAGAGTAGATCTCCTGACTCTTTTAGGGATTTACAATATTCCTTTAGAATATTCCAAGATCAACCCATGATATCTTTACTTCTTTGTCTCTGGAATTTTTAGGTTTTATGGCTTCCCCTCCCTGATAAAAAACTTTCCCTCCCTTTCTCTTCTTTGTCTCCAAAAAGGTATTTAAGAAGTTGGGGTTCCTCCATTCATTGCTGGAGAATGGCGGCTGGCAGCTGTATGCTGGACGCTGGATTCTTTGGGTCCTCCAGCCCTGGGACCAACATGGATTCCTTGGTCCCAGTATACTTATCTCTGTCTGACTGGATAATCTGAGACGAGAGTCCTGTCCAGTCAATCTTACTCTCCCATTAATAAAATATTAAAAACTCTCTAATCTCTCTCCTGCCTCAGTTTCTCCGGCATTACATATGTCACTGGCTAGTATTTTTTTTTTATTCTTTGTTTCTGAGGTAGATGTTAGCCTGTGATGTGACTCCCAGACTGTGGGACGAAGGGCCAGGAGGAAAAGGGGGTAAAAAGTTTTTGTGTTAGGGTCAAAATAATTCTGTTTTTCAGCTTGTGCTTTGCATTTTCTCTGCCAACATCATCGGAGTTGTTCTTTCTCACGGGATTGTAATAAATTCCTTTTTATCTCTTACCTTGATAGTTTCAATTTGGGGAAGGGTCACTGTCCCACAGAAAGGCACAAAGTAAGTGTCTTCTCTCTATCTTCACAGCCTTTGGAAGCATCCTGGCACTATGAAGATAGCTTTAACTGTAGGTCAGAAATTTCTGTAAGCTTGTGAAAAATGAAAGGCTTTGCTCTAAGCATAAGTTTTAACACCTTAAGATATATCAGAAAGTAACTTCCTCAATGTTGGGGGGAAGAAGACAAATCTTTCCAAAAGCTCTGATATAAGTGTGTTCAAACTGGAGTAGATAATAAATAAGTAAAAACTTAGCTCAGTTTTGCTGGTTCCCAAGCCTAGCTAAAAAAAGAGAAAAACCCTTAAAAATGAATGTCCCCAGATGTAACTGCCACATTTAACCAGGAAAGGATTAGGTTTTAAAAGTAAGTTTGGACACTGATAGTATTGTTGTGTTGCTATTATCTCTTTTCTAACTGTGTGTAAGCAGAGTTCCTCATTCCTCACTTCTTTCTTGGGCCTATCTTTGAAATGGGAACAGGAATCAGAATTAAAAAGAACTACCAAAGTAGCAGCCATAAAGAGCCTTTTTAATCAAGGCAAGGGGATTACAGGCCAAAGTGAACTGAAAAAATCAGAATGCAAGAGATGTCATGAGGGGCAGTGGCAGCAGGGTTAAATACATTTCAATAGGGATAATCAAATCTTTGGTTCTGATTAAAATGCTTTTTATTATTTCAAGTATGTCAAGTGGCAGTAGTCACCAACTATTAAAGGATACTGAAAAGAAATGTTTCAGGTACTTTGGATCTACAATTTAATATTCCAATTACTGTCAAGTGTTGAATTAAATAAGTTTTAACAAAAGCTGAATGGGATGAACTGAGTGAAGACCTCAGAATGTGGCCTCCACCTATGCCCTAATCATGACTTGAGACTTTGCAATAACAAGTTGAACTATAGCTAAAAGCTGCAGATGTTTGATTAGCTTAGATAAACTTATATTCCCCTCCTGTCCCCACCACCTTTTTATTAGTGTTAAGTTCCTAATATGGTAAAGAGTGTACCATTATTTAGTATTTGTTTCTGGGGTAGATTTTTGCATCAGAGCATCAGAATGGGAGTCCAGAATTCCAGCCAATGGGAAGAAGGTCCAGGAAGAAGGGTGGGTGGGTTTTGGGTCTATATAATCCATTTGCACTTTGTACTCCTATACTGACTTGACATCTTATCTGTTGGGATTTGCCCTTTCTTGTGAGATTGTAATAAATCTTTTTGCTTTTTACCTTGAAAGTCTCTGATTTTAATTTGACTAAGAGTCACTGCTCCACATAATGTCACTGGCTGTGTGTGTGTGTGCGCTCAAAATTCAACTACAGAGAAATTTTGAATGCTGCTTAACAACCAACAGCACAAAGATGCTTTAAAACAAAAAACCCCAGATAATAATAAAGCAAATTCTAGTCAAATATCCTACTATGAAACAAGAAAATTTTTCTACACATATTTTCTGCTAATCTAAGAACCCAAGATACTTAATTTGTAATATTATTTTGCTCTATTGACTTTAAAATTTCATTTTAATAAAGATTTTATTTTTTACAAAGTGCTTATGCAATGATTTATCAGTGAAAAAGCATCTTTGAATATTAAGACCATGAAAACTTAAAATGTTGGTAAAGCTTACGGAAAAAAAGAAACAGTAAACTATCTTTTTAACTGTTGCACTATTATTAGTGTACATAATACTTTAATAGCATATAATATTTAAGTTGAAAGATCATTACTCACTGATTTTATTACCGTCACTTGATTCCATTCAATAAAATTCAAATTTTACTTTAAAATATTTCTAACACTAACCACACTAAGTATTTCTACTTGATTGAAAGTAACTTTAAATATTAATGAAAAAAAGTTAGACCAAAAGAAAAAGACAACATATGTAAAATATTTTCAAAGATATCAATACTTATGTAAATTAGAATTCTTATTATTCATATGGCATTAAACTACTGGTAAAATTCATTTACCACGAACCTTTGTTGACTTTTTTGAAAATCTCTTTGCATAGATATGAAAAAAAAAGTTTCATTCCCTTTCTTAGTCTCTTATTTTCATAGGGTGGTTGAAAAGCCTCCCTGTGTACAGTTTGACCCTGCGTAACAAGTGCTTAATTCCAGCAAGTATAGCCTTATTGGAAGCATTTTGATTTAATCTAGTTCATGAGTTTCCCTGCATCTGGCTTATAGAATTCTTTCAATTTTGATAACTCTGTTATAATTCCTGACCAGAACTTACATCAAAGATAGATACATATTGAGGAGAAAGATTCTGGGAAGATAGTGAAATAGGTTGATAAATTTCAAACTCTCCAGATTTCCCCACAAGTAGAACAAATTAGTGCCTCTAGGCAAACATAGATTGGCAAAAAATCAAGAAGATTTGAGGAAGACAGGGGCCCTCCTAATACAACCCAAGAAAATCTAAAGAAAGATCCAGAGCTGCCATGTGGAGTACAAACACCTCTGGGCTATCCCCATAGAAACACCAAGTGGGGAGCCCTGAGGCTAGTTGGTGGTAACTGGAGTTTCAAAAGGAACCATAGAAACTTTCACCTCCTGGACTGTTTGTGGAATCAGAATCTGAATCTGGGAAGACTCAGCTGATTAGGAAGATCAAGACCAGTTGTACTGCAGCGACAAGGCCCTGAATGAGAAGGAACCAGCATGCTGGGAGTGCAAAAGCAGTGGGGCAGGTATATTGCTGGCTATAGATACTTGCTGGAGGAGTGAGCTGAAGACAATCTAGAGGCACCATCCCCTCTCAACCCACTATTAGAGGAGTTTATACCTCTATTAAAAAAAAAAAAAAAAAAAAAAAAAGATGAATCTGCAAAGAAAAACTCCACCATGAAAACTTACTATGCAAATAGGGAAGACTGGGGTTCATCTTCAGAGGAAGTAAAAGAAGTTTCTACCCCAAAGAATAATGTGAAATGGCTTGCTGCCCAAAGAGAATTTATAGAACTCAAAAAAGAATTTTAAAACCAAATGAGAGATATTGAGGGAAAACTAAAAAAAACAAAAACAAACCAGGATTATGAAAAAAAGTTAACCAACTAGAAAAAGAGATCTAGAATCTCAATTATGAAAATAATTCTTTGAAAATTAGAATTAGGTGAAGGGAAGACAGTGAACCTGTGAGAGACCAATAAACAACAGAACAGATTATAAAGAATGAAAAACTAGGATAGAATGTAAAACATTTTATAAGAAAAACAACAGATTTGGAGAAGAGATTAAGAAGAGAAAAAATAAGAATAATTGAACTGCCTGAAAGTTGTGACCAAAAAAAAAAAAAAAAAGAACCTTGACACAATAATGCAAGAAATATACAAATTATATAAATATTTTATTATTATTATATTATACAAATTATACAAATTATACAAATGAGGTGCAGAGAAAGAATAGACACAGAGGTAATAGAGGGAGGAAGAAGACTTGCAGTTCTGAAAACTTACTCATACCAGGAATGAATTAAAAAGGCAACACTACATATACACCATGAAGGATATAACACCCTCCAAAATATATAAAGAAATAAGTGGGAGAGGGATGAGTGAATAGGGAAACAAAGGGTGAGGGAAGAAGACAAAGAAAGGATACAATGGTAAGGGGATATTAAGTAATAGCAAAGAAAGTTAAGGAGCAGAATTAAAGCAAAGAATCAGCAGAGATAGGAAAGATATGTGTGTGTAGAGGGGGCAGTATGTATATATGTATATATCTACACATATATGTATAGATATGCATACATATCTACATATGTATACATAAATTATAATCTGATTTCTTAAGGGGATGAAAGGGGGAAAAAGAATAAAGTAAAAAAAAGGTGAGTAGCAGAGAACAAAAGAACAATATATAAAGAAGAAAAGATGGACACATAAATATAATTTTTTCTACTAATATGTACTGTAACTTGTTATATATTTTGAACCCTGCCTGATGTTGTGTGGGCACATGACAATATTCTCTTTTATTTTGTTTTGTTTTCTTTTTCTCTTTTACTTTTTTAAAAATTCTGTTTTTTAAAATAAAATAAAATTTAAAACAGATCAATAGGTATTAATACTGTTACCGATTACTTCAATACTTTTATTCTCTTTGGTATGTAAAATGAATCAGTTTGAAAAGTAGCTCCCATATGTCATTCCTGCACAAGCCAAATATGATGCAAACACATACATACAAAATGCCTAACATCCAAACTTATACTCAGTATACCATGATGATATAATTGTAATAGAGCATAAAAATTGGTACAAACTCAGCCAGAGACAGACTCGGAGAAGAGAGAGTACTGGAGACTGGAGCTCAATCTCTCAGACTCAGAGAGACATTCCATCTTTATCAACCTCGTGGTGGCTCTCCTGTTTCCCCCACTGAGACCAAGGCCCATCTGAAGGACCTCCAGAAAGCTAGCCTGGACTCTAGGCAAGGAGACAGACTATGAAGAAGACACTAAAGACTTTTGAACTTTATCCCTGGATATTCTCATGGTAATTACTCTGCTGAAATGAAGGCTGGTCCCAAGACCTCCAGAGAGCTAACCAGAACATTACAATTATCCATGGACTGCACATTGGTAGATCAATATGGTTCCAGAGAACAGTAACAATTGCCACTATCAGTATAATAAAAAGAAGAAATGTGTGCATAAAAAGTATATGAGAGTCTTTCAAGTATGTTAAAGAGTAGGAGACCAAAAAACCCCAAATTTTCATTTTTTTTTTTTTTTTTGCTATTTTTATTGAGTGTAAAGAGATGTTAAAAGAAGACTAATACTTCTAGTATGAGGGTTGCTGAGCCCTTTTTAGAGTTGCTCACTTGTGGCTCCAAGGAATTGTAGTATGTGTAGTGGCCATAGCCTGATAAAATCATTTTGGCAGCTCAACTAAACCAGATTGAGGATAACTAGTAGACCTCAAACACTTTTATTAGTTTTGTGGAGTATCTACCCCAAACTATGAAAATTTCCCTAGCAGAATAGGTGGCTATGAACAATTTGTTCCAATGGACTATGAAGGCACCAGAAGCAAGCATTGTGGAGTAATTAGATCTTGATTAGACATTGAAGAAGACATCCCAAGCTATCACTGGACATCTTGACTTTTGTCTTGCCACTGGATATTGATTCAGGAGATCAAAAATCAATAAGAAAGGTTGTAAATCTGTTTCACTTAAATCCAATTTATGAGTTAGTCAAAAGATATCACCTATAGCATTTTACATTTTTACCTACCTTGAATTCTTGTGGTGACAAGCAAGTGATGAAGCAGCAGATGTGGATATATTGGGAGCTGTTGTCACAACCCTGCACACAGGTAGCCCATGCCATAAGGTTATCTCATTGAACTGATGCAACAGTGGGATTTGGTAGCCCCCAGGTGACTCAGCAGTCTTTTTTGAAGACTGCACTGTACCCTAAAAGTTTTCTGCTTCACCTAATTCTTACTTGCTTCTCAAGGGGGATAGTAGCTCACAATGGTTAAAAAAACATGCACACACACACACACACACACACACACACACACAGAAAATATACAATAATTTTTGCAAAAATGATTTCACACACTATTGGTACATAGGATATGCTTCATTTCCTTCTCATCACCATTAATGTCTTTGCTTTACCTACATGCTATAAAAATTCAAGAACATAATCTCATGGCAAATAATGACTTTAATTTAATAGACTGTCATTGTAAAGAGAAGAGACTCAAGTTTGAGAGTGACAAAATTGCAGAGTGCTGAACCAATTTCAGATTTAGTGTCTCCAACCTAAGTATTATATTGAACAAAAGTGGTGGCCCCAAGACAAGATGACAATGTCAAGAGATTAGAGTACTTCTTCATGAGTGAGCAGTTTGTTGATAACTGGAGGAAAACCTGAGCCACACACAGTTGGCAGCAGTGGAGCAGAAATGGGATGGGAAATTTTCAGAGATTTGATTTACAACTCTGTATTTACTCATTTGGATCAGAATCCTCACAAACATCAGAATTGTTTTTGATGAAAATGATGCAGAAATTCAGAAGTTGTTAAAAGAAAAATGAGAAATTCACAGGTTTTGCCAGCAGTATGGTTATACAAATCATGCTATACATGATTTATATATTTATATAAGATTTATATAAGAAGGCAGAACTTAACCCCATCAAAAGTAAGGTGCAAGTGAAGTTTAGAAAGATGCATGATTTTTGGTTTACTAGGAAGGCAGATAAAATTCAGTTTTACAGTAAAAATTCAAAGTTCTTTTGTGATGCCCTGAAGGCTATTTATTGGCTGAAAACCTTATGTGTATCACAACTGTTCAATGCTGATAGAACAACATAGATTAATAATAAGGACATCATGAACTTGGAGAGATGAGAAGAACTTTTTCATAATGTCCTCAATAGACTATCAACAACAATGCTGAAAACATTGACACTCAGGCTGAAGTTCATTCTTTACTACCTGAAATTTCAATCCTAGAAGAGGTTTGGAATTAGATTCCAATCATGTGACAAAATGCCTGGTGCTGATTCTATTCTGAATGAGTTTTATAAGGCAAACAGTGACTAAAACCTTTTGCATTATATGCTAAGAGGAAGTTATTCACCAGAAGTTCAAAGATGCTTCCATTGTCTATCTCAATAAAGAAAAAGGAAATGGATTGTCTTGTGACAATCATGGGGATGGAGAGGTCAGGGGTATTTCTTTCTTGGTCATTGCAGGCAAGATTCTTGCCAGAATTCTCCTTAATAGGCTAATTATTCACCTGGAAGATGATGATCTACTTGATAGTCAATGTGGTTTCAGGAAGAAATTGCCTGACAACTCCAATAGAATGCCAGGACCAGAACAGAGTTCTGTACAGAATGTTCATTAATCTGACCAAGGAGCTCCTATTATATATAGAAATTCTTAAAGATGACTAAGACTTAAAATTTTCAATTTACACTAAAGATAAAAACAAAGACAAGGATACTGCTATTACCATACTTTCCCTCTCCCCTTTTGCTAGGACCATGAGGAAGAGAAGAAAAAATGGTTTCTTTTTACTCATGGATGCACACATACACACATCACACACACACACACACACACACACACACACACACACACACTCACAGAGCACACTAAACACAAATAGCACCTCCACAGAGACAGGCACAAAGAACAATAAATATATGAACAACCTCTCAGATCTATGGAGAAGAGGAATTTATGACCAAAAAAATTAGAGAATATTATGAAATGCAAAATAAGTAATTCTGATTACATTAAATTTAAAAGATTTTGCACAGACAAAACCAATGCAGTTAAGCTTAGAAGGGAAGCAGAAAGGTGTGAAAATTTTTTACAGCCAGCATTTCTGATAAAGGCCTCATTTCTAAAATATATGGAGAATTGACTCAAATTTATAAGAATACAAGCTGTTCCCAAATTATATACCTATTTGGGAAAACAACAGACCTGGAAAAAAGATCTAGAAGAGGTAATCTGAGGATTATTGGACTTCCTGAAAATTATAATGAAAAAAAGAGCCTAGACACTATTTTTCAGGAAATCATCAAAGAGAAGTGTCCAGATCTTATAGAAACAGAGGGTAAAATAGACATTGAAAGAATTCATCGATCAGTTATTGAAAGAGATCCCCAAATCAAAACTCCAAGAAATATTGTGGCTAAATTTCAGATCTATCACACCAAGGGAAAAATATTACAAGCAGCTAGGAAAAAAAAAAAAAAACAATTCAAATACAGAGGAGCCACAATAAGGATTACTCAGGATAGTAGTATCCACATTAAAGGATCAAAGGGCCTGGAATCTGATATTCTGAAAGGCTAAGGAACTTGGTATGCAGCCAAGAATAACTTAACCAGCCAAAAGGAGTACTTTTTTCTGGAGAAGAAGATGGACATTCAATAAAATAGGTGAATTCCATATATTCCTGATGAAAAAACTGGAACTAAACAAAAAGTTTGACCTCCAAATTTAGGACTCAAGAAAAATATAAAAAGGTAAAAAGAAATCTTGGGAACTATGTTTCTGTTATGAGTATTTGTCATTTTAACATAAATGTGAATGGGATAAACTGCCCCATAAAACAGAGGCTGGATTACAGATCAGAATCCTATAATATGTTGCTGAAAGATGGGGAAAGGAAATGAGATCTTTCCAAGTGGGTATGGAAAATGAAAAACAGAAATTATCTGAAGAAAACTCATTAAAATAGTCTTGACCTTTTGTTCTTCAAGATGAATTTTGTTGCTATTTTTCTTATGTCATTAAAATATTTTTTGGGAGTCTGATTGGTATAGGTGAAATAAATAGATTAGTTTAGGTAGTATTGTCATCTTTATTATATTTGCTCAACCTAGCCAAGAGCATTTAATATTTTTCCAATTAGTTAGATCTGACTTTATTTGTGTGGGAAGTTTTTTGTAGTTTTGCTCATATAATTCCTGACTTTCCCTTGGCAGAGAGATTCCCAAATATTTTATACTATTGGCAGTTACTTTAAATGGAATTTCTCTTTATAACTCTAACTGTTGGATTTTGTCAGTGATATATATGAATGCTGATGACTTATGTGGGTTTATTTTCTATCCCACAACTTTGCTAAAGGTGTGGATTATTTATAATAGCTTTTTAGTAGAATCTCTGTGGTTCTCAAAGTATACCATCATATCATCTGCAAAGAGTGATAATTTGGTTTCCTTATTACCTACTCTAATTCCTTTAATCTTTTTCTCAACTCTTATTGCCGAAGCTAGCATTTCTAATACAATATTGAATAGAAATGGTGATAGTGAGCAACCTTGTTTCACTCCTGATCTTATTGAGGATTGTTCTAGTTTATTCCCATTACATATGATGCTTACTGATGGTTTGAAATAGATGCTATTGATTATTTTAAGGAAAAGCCCATTTATTCCTATACTCTCAAGTATTTTTAATAGGAATGGATGTTGGATTTTATCAAATATTTTTTCTGCATCTATTGAAATGATCATATAGTTTTTGTTAATTTGGTTATTGATATGTTCAATTATGTTAATAGTTTTCCTAATATTGAATCAGCCTTGCATTCCTGGTACAAATCCTACTTGGTCATAGTGTATTATCCTGGGGATGATTTTCTGTAATCTTTTTGCTAATATTTTATTTAAGATTTTAGCATCAATATTCATTAGGGAGATTAGTCTATAATTTTCTTTCTCTGTTTTCAACCTACCAAGTTTATCAGTACCATGTCTGTGTCATAAAAGGAATTTGGTAAGAGTCCTTCATTCCCTATTTTTTCAAATAGAAAAACTTAAAATAGTTATGATGAAATGGGAAATGCATATAATTCCCTATAAAATAGATTTGATGAAATGGAAAAAGCATATAATTTCTTAAAAAATAGTTATGAAAAAGAAACTAAGTCATTGAAAAACAGAATTTGTGAAATGGAAAAAAGAATTCAATGAACAAAACAACTCATTTAAAATACAATCGACCAAAATCGACAATTGACAAAAGGAGCTAAAAAATATAACTGAAAAAAATAATACACTAAAAATTAGAATTGAACAAATGGAAGTGAATGACTCAATAAGACTTGAAGAATTGGTCAAACAAAACCAAAAAAATGAAAAAAATAGAAGAAAATGTGAAATATCCCATTGGAAAAACAACTGGCCTGGAAAAAAGATAAAGGAAAGACAATTTAAGAATTATTGGACTTCTTGAAAGCCATGTTGGAAAAAGAGTTAGAAATCATCAAGGAAAACTGCCCTGATGCCCTAGAACCAGAAGGTAGAATAGCCATTGAAAAAATTCACCAATCACCTCCTGCAAGAGACCCCCAAATGAAAACTCCAAGGAATATTGTAGCAAAATTTCAGAACTATCAGACCAAGTAAAACATGTTACACACAGCCAGAAAGAAGCAATTAAAATATTGAGGAGCCACAGTAGGATTACTCAGAGCCCAATAGCTTCCACTTTAAAGGATCAAAGAATCTGAAATCTGATATTCTGAAAGGCAAAGTAAATTGGATTGCAGCCAAGAATAAACTAGCCAGCTAAATTTCAGAGAAAAAGATGAACATTCAATGATACAGATGAATTTCATTTATTTCTGGTGAAAAGACCAGAGGTGAACAAAAAATTTGAACTCCAAATACAAAACTCAAGAAAAGCATAAAAAAGTAAAAAGGAAAGAACTCTTGAGAACTACACCTCTGTTATGAGTATACATAGAGAGTGCATGCATAATTTGATTTTATTGTGATAATATGAAAAAGAAAGTAGAGGGGTGTTAGGATTCTTACAAGGCAATAAGTTGGTTGTCTAATATTAGCATCGTGCTTAGCAGTTCTCTGGTTCACTAATGTGTTTATTACTCATTGGAGTTCTACAAGACTCACAAGTCCAGGAGATTCACAAGTCCAGGAGATTCACAAGTCACAGCTCCCACATCCCACTCTCAGAGGAGGAGTCAATCTTTGATTTCACACCTCTAAAAGAGCATATAAGACAAGCACTAGAGAATTTTGGGAGATTAAGAAACAAGGATTCAGTTGGGCAGAGCAAAGGAGTCAGAGTTGAGCTAGAGGCAGAAGCTGGAAGGATTAAAGGACTAACAACAAGAGCTCTCGGAACTAAGGAGAGAGATAGGCCTCTAAGAAAACTAACCCGGCTATTTTGGAAGAGACAATAAATGATCTGAACTTTTAACAGCTGGCTATATTTGAGGGGATTATTACTGTGAACTGAAACTAAGGTTGCCTGTAGAAGCCCCTCAAGAAACCTGCTCCCAGAGAATATTACATTATAGAGAAGAGAACACTATAGGGGGGAAAGAGAATTGTACTGAAAAAAAGAGGAAAATGGAGGTAAAATGAGGGAAATCACATCTCATGAAGAGGCAAAGCAGACCTATTATAATTGAGAGAAAGAAGGAAGGGGGATGAACATTGTGTGAATCTTACTCTCATCAAACTTGGCTCAAATAGAGAATATTGGACCTATTTGGTTTCACAGAAAAACTTGTCTCACCTTATAGGGAAGTGGGAGAGGAAAAGGGAAAGGAAAGGGGGAGGCTAATAGAAAATAAAACAGAAGTAGTAGGGGAAAGGTATAAGAAAGGGGGAGGAGCTGTGAAGGGGAAGGGCTGTTTGAGTGAGGTGGTGTGGAGAAGCAAAATACTGGGGAGAAGCAAAGGGAGAAAGGAAAGAGAAAAGCATAACTTGGGGTAAGTAATATGCCAGCAAATACAGAATTAATTATTTTAACTGTGAATGTGAATGGGATGAATTCTCCCATAAAACAGAAGTGGATAGAAGGCTGGATTAAAAACCAGAATCCTACAATATATTGTTTGCATGAAACACATTTAAAGCAGAGTGATACATACAGAATAAAGGTAAAAGGCAGGAGCAGAATTTATTGTGCTTCAAGTGAAGTAAAAAAAAAAAAAAAAATAGCAAGGATAGCAATCCTGATCTCAGATCAAGCAAAAGCAAAAATGGTTCTGATTAAAAGAGATAAGGAAGGAAATTATATCTTACTAAAGGGTACCATAGATAATGAAGCAATACATGCACCAAGTGATATAGCTTCCAAATTCCTAGAAAGGTTAAGAGATCTGAAAGAAGAAATAGACAGCAATACTATGGTAGTGGGGGATCTCAACCTTCCTCTCTCAGAACTAGATAACTCAAACCACAAAATAAACAAGAAATAAGTTAAGGAGGGAAATAGAATCTTAGAAAAGCTAGGTATGATAAATCTTTTGAGAAAATTGAATAGAGGCAGTAAAGAGTTTACTTTTTTCTCGGGGGTTCATGAGGAACCATCTCAGGGGGGTCAACAAGAATTGACCATATATTAGAGCATAGAAACCTCAAAATCAAATATAGAAAGGCAAAAATAGTAAATGTATCTTTTTCAGATCATGATGCAATAAAACTTACATTCAATAAAAGGGAAAATATATCAAAAATCAATTGGAAAACAAATAATCTAATCCTAAAGAATGAATGAGTGAAATAACAAATGATAGACACAATAATTTCATCCAAGGGAATTACAATGAGATAACATACCAAAATTTGTGGGATGCAGCCAAAGTGGTTATTAAGGGAAATTGTATATCTTTAGATCATTACTTGCATAAAATAGAGAAAGAGAAGATCAATGAATTAGACTTGCAACTAAAAAAGCTAGAATAAGAACAAATTAAAATCCCCAATTAAATACTAAATTTGAAATTCTAAAAATGTTTTAAAGAGGAGATTAATAAAACTGAAAATAAGAAAATGAATTAATAAATAAAACTGAGTTGGTTTTATGAAAATGCCAACAAAATTGATAAGCCTTTAGTTAATTTGATTAGAAAAAGGAAAGAGGACAATTAAATTGTTAGTCTCAAAAATGAAAAGGGAGAATATTACATCAATAAAGAGGAAATTAAGCTATAATTATGAGTTATTTTGCCCACTTTTATGTCAATAAATTCAATGACCTAAGTGAAATGAGGAATACATACAAAAATATAGATTGCCCAGAATAAAGGAAGGGGAAATAAATTATTTAAACAGTCTCATTTTAGAAAAGGAAAAAGAACAAGCTATTAATACATTCCCTAAGAAAAATTCTCCAGAACCAGTTGGATTTACATGTGAATTCTGCTAAACATTTAATGAACAATTAATTTCAATACTATGCAAATTATTTGAAAAAATAGGCAAATAAGGAATCCTACCAAATTTTTTTTTATGACACAGCTATGGTGCTGATACCTAAATCAGGTAGGGTGAAAACAGAGAAAGAAAATTATAGATCAATTTCCCTACTGAATATTGATGCAAAAAAATCTTAAATAAAATATTAGCAAAGTGATTACAGAAATTTATCTCCGGGATAATTCATTATGATCAAGTAGTATTTATACTAGAGATGCAGAGCTGGTTCAATATTAGCATAATTGACTATATCAATAACCAGACTAACAAAAGTCATATGATTATCTCAATAAAATCAGAAATAGGATTTGATAAAATCCAACACCCATTCCTATTAAAAACACTAGAAAATAGAAGACTAAATGGAGGTTTCCTTAACACGATTAGTAGCATCTATTTAAAACCACCAGCAAGCATCAAATGCAATGGGGATAAACTAGAACCATTTCCAATATGATCAAGAATGAAACAATGTGGCCCACTATCAACATTACTATTCAATATTCAATATCAATATTACTATTCAAAATGCTAGCTTTGGCAATAAGAGTTGAGAAAAAGATTAAAAGAATTAGAGGAGGTAATGAGAAAACCAAATTATCACTCTTTGCTGATGATATGATGGTATACTTAGAGAGCCCCCAGAGATTCTACTAAAAAGCTATTAGAAATAATTCACACCTTTAGCAAAGTTGCAGGATACAAAATAAGCCCACATAAGTCATCAGCATTCTCATATATCACTAACAAAATCCAACAATTAGAGTTACAAAGAGAAATTCCATTTAAAGTACCTACCAATAGTATAAAATATTTAGGAATCTACCTGCCAAGGGAAAATCAGGAACTATATAAGTAAAACTACAAAAAACTTTCCACACAAATAAAGTCAGATCTAACCAATTGGAAAAATATTAAATGCTCTTGGATAGGGTGAGCAAATATAATAAAGATGACAATGCTCCCTGAATTCATCTAGTTACTTAGTGCCATACCAATCAAAGTCCCAAGAAATTATTTTACAGATCTAGGAAGAATAACAAAGTTCAGCTGGAAGTGCAAAAGGTCAAGAATTTCAAGGAAATTAATGATGCCTATGAAGGTAGCCTAGCTATAACAGACTTAAAACAAGATTATAAAGCAGCAGTCATCAAAACCATTTGGAATTGGCTAAGACATAGAGTAGTCAATCAGTAGAAAAGTTAGGTATATAGGACAAAATAGTCAGCAACCAACACTATTGTTTGACAAACCCCAAAACCCCAGTTTTTGGGATAAGAATTCACTATTTGACATAGGAAAATTGCAAACTGGTATGGCAGAAACTAGGTGTTAACCAATAACACCATTTACCAAGATAATGTTAAAATGGGTTCATAATTTAGACACAAAGAGTAATATTATAAGCAAATCAGAAGAACATAGGAGAGTTTTTCTCTCAGATCTTTGTAGAAGGAAGGAATTTGTGACCAAAGAAGAACTGGAACTCATTACTGAACACCAAATAGATAATTTTGATTATATTAAGTTAAAAAAGATTTTGTACAAAGAAAACTAATGCAGACAAGATTCAAAGGGAAACAATAAACTGGGAAAACATGTTTACATTTAAGGGTTCTGATAAAATACCTTCATCAGAAATTTATATTTACAAAATATATAGAGAATTGACTCAAATTTATAAGAATTTAAGCCATTCTCCAATTAATAAATACTCAAGATATGAACAGATAATTTTCAGACAAAGAAATTGATACTATTTCTAGTCATATGAAAAGATGCTATAAATCACTATTGATCAGAGAAATCCAAATGAAGACAACTCTGAGATACTACTACATACCTCTCACATTGGCTAAAATGACAGGAAAAGATAATAACGAGTTCTGGAGATGATGAGGAAAAACTGGGACACTGAAACATTGTTGGTAGAATTGTGAATGGATCCAACCTTTCTGGAGAGCAACTTGAACTATGTCCAAAGAATTATCCAATTATGCATACCCTTTGATCCAGCAGTGTTTCTATGGGCTTATATCCCAGAAATATCTTCAAAAAGGAAAAGGGACCCACATGTGCAAAAATGTTTGTGACATCCCTTTTTATACTGGAAAGAAACTGGAAACTGAACAGATGGTTATCAGTTGGAGAATGGCTGAATATGTTATGGTATATGAATGTTATGGAATATTATTGTTTTATAAGAAATGATTAGCAGGATGATTTCAGAGAGACCTGGAGAAATTTACATGAACTGATGTCTAAGAGAAATGAGCAGAACAAGGAAATCATTATATAAGGAAACAGCAAGATTATATGACGATCAATTCTGACAGATATGGGTCTCTTCAACAATGATGTGATTCAGACCAGTTCCAGTGATCTTGTGATGAGGAAGGCCATCCGCACCCAAAGAGAGGAGTGTAGGAACTGAGTGTAGTTCATAAAATAGCATTTTTACTCTTTTTGTTGTTGTTTGCTTCCTTTTTTTCCTCATTTTTTCCTGTTTGATTTAATTTATCTTGTGCAGCAAAATAATTGCATCAATATGTATGCACATATTAGATTTAACATATATATTTCTATCATATCTAACATATATTGGACTACTTGCCATCTAGAGGAGGAGATGAGGGAAAAGTAGGGAAAATTGGAACATAAGGTTTTGCAAGTATTAATGTTGAAAAATCATCCATGCAAATGTTTTGAAAATAAAAAACTTCAATAATAAAAAAAAATCACATATATACACATATTTGTTCTTGTATTCTTTGATATGACTAATGTGGACTATATAACGCTGACCTGTTCCTCTACTTAGGCCAGTCTTAAGGAGTAAACATTTTTTGCTCTGGAAGTAGAAATTCAATCTATTCTTATTTTATTTATATAGTTAATTACACAATAAGCAGCTTGGATTTCACTGGCTGACAAATTTTATCATAGTTTAATGACTTAAACACAGTAATTAAATATATTGGAGGGAAAAAAAAAAGCACTAAGTTTCTCAATTCCTCTAGGGACAAGGAAATTTAACTTCTTCCAAAAGAGTGAAAGAGAGGGAAATCAGTCACCAATGCAAGATCTTTTGAACTCATACTTCATTCTGATAAGAACCTCCCTCATCTTATACCCCAGGTCATGATTTCTCTCACTCTGACCTGATTTCTGGCAACTTTACTGCCTTCTCCCCACCAACAGCCACATTTCAATTCCCTCTCCAGTCTTATTCTTACTACAGATTCCTGATATCTTCTCCCCCTTCCCATAAGGTTATTTAACCTCAAGGTCAGGGACAAATCTCTAGGAACTTGGAAATTTGAAGTTTGTGTTCCTCCTTTCAAGGCTCACAGATGCCCAATGAAAAAGTCTAAAATCTGAAGAATGCTTGGGAAAGGGGAAATTAGATGGGAAGAAGATGGGACCAGCATCTATATCATTTCTGGAGATTTTTTTTTTTTTGGCTCAGATATAATGTTCTTTTTTTTTTTTTTTTCAACATAAGACATTTCAAACTGATTTAATAGACATGCAAAAATTTCAAAGTTCTGTCTAGGAATCGCTTCTTTTTGGGTTGTCAGATACTTCACCAGAGATCATAGATAGCTCTTTTTCACTGAATTTGATAATATATAAGGGGTTAAGAATAGGTTTAGAATCTAATTTCATGTTTTCATCTCTAATTTCAGTTGTTCTATCTGTGGATCAATCTATTTATTTATTTACCTATTCATTCATCTATCTATCTATCTATCTATCTATCTGTTTATTTAATCATTTAGTTATATAATTAGTATCCATTTATTTATGCATCTCTATTGCCTATTTATAGATATTTAATTAATTCATAATCTATATCTATTTATATTTGGTTAGCTTTGTACTTATTTACTTGTTTGTCTGTCTGTCTGTCTATCTATCTATCTACCCCCTGTCAATCTAAGAATGTCAAATTATTTTGTCTAGGCTAGAAGTGCTAAAGCCCCAAACCGTGTGGCTGATTCCAAATACTGATTGGCATGGAGATTTTCACTTGTTCAGTTTTCTAGGTTAGAGCAGTTTTCTGGTTCTTCTGCAATCTGGTAGTCCTCCTCCAGCCCTTGTTCATCTCAGAACTTGTGGACTCTAATGTTCTATCAGCTTCAGCTTTCCCTAGCATAAGAAATTATAGATATGTACCCACCATATCTTGCCTAATTTTATCCTTTTATTGACTCCAAAAAGCAAGTGGGCCTTTTTTCCCCCTCAGAGATCCTTTGCTTATGGAGATGCTCACCTTGGGTTAGAGAATTCTGTTAGAATTGTTCTGACAAAGGCTCAGGCTATCTTCTATTCAATATCTATGGGACTTTTTTTTTTTTTTAGGAATTGTAGCTGGTTTAGAGAATGCATTTAGATCTAATTTTCATGATTTTGATGAGACAATTTTTTAAGATTCCTGTGTCTTGAAGATAAAGGAAATGGATTAGAGGAACTGACTAAATTTGGACTAAATGATTCTGCACAGGGAGAAATTTCTGGGACTTTGCTAGAACAAGAGTCACATCTGCAAGCAAGAGACTCAAAATAAGTTAGAGTTGATCTAGAGGAGGAGCAGGAACAGTTTTTTATAGTTTATAATAAACAAGAAAGGAAATTCTGAGAGGTTCTGGGGCAATATCAGCAAACTTCTATGATTCAAAAGTGACAGAAGCCAATTTCTATGGTTCAAGAAATCCTGGCTCAGTCTTTGGTAAATCAGAGGACAGCTGCTAATGGTTCAGAGAGAATAGACAATAGGCTTTTTGAAGTTAAGGAAGCTTCCAGTATCAGGTTGCTGAGGTTACCTCGAGCCTGAAACAGACTTCTGCTGGTCAAGGGATTGCTCTCATAACTCTAGTGACAACAAGACATCCTGATCTGTGGGGTCTGGTAGAAGAAGAGTGATAGATATGGATACAACTGTCGTTGGGATTTTAAAAATCTAGGCTTCTAGGATTCAGGAAACTCTGATGACATGCCCAAAGATTAGGTGTTAGGAAAGGATCATATTTAGCAGATACCCAGGGTCCTCTTTCCCCAGAAATTTCAATAATCTGGGGCCATGTAGTTTTTGTGGGATGCCTAGGCTTAACTAAGTCAAGCCTAAAAGATAGCTGACCCATAATAAACTAGTTGGTGTCAGTTAGAGATTCTTCACTCATGCTACCTCCCTTCCCACGTTCTTACCATGATTTTAAGTCTGTCCTAAGAGTAGGCAGGTTAGCAAATGACACAAACAGGACAAGGTTTATAATGATTCCTTTCAGGACTTGGGGTAAGGCATTGCATGGATCAGGAAAAATTTATCCAGGAAAGGAGAGTCTGAGATTGGTAAGGAGGGGCAAATATGGAGCAGGCTGACTAGAGACCTAGTATTCAGAGGCCACCTAGAGGAACTGGGATCAATACAAAATCCAAAAAGGAAGAATTTTTAACTTACAGAATAGAGTCAGCTGTTTGTTGGGAGTCCAGTAATTCAAGTAAGCATCAAAGACTCACACAGTCACAAATGCTCCTTTCTACCCAAATGAATAGGAATAGGGACTGCCCTTATGAATTCTTTGACATAAAGAACTGCCAGAGAGGAAAATCACTTTGCCAATGCAGGTCATCAGGTTCTCTACAACATATTAGAAGAGTTTCAAAACTTAGATAGCTTTGGTTGATCTTGATTCCAGGATCTGTTTATACTGGTGCAGGCAGGATGCAATAATGATATCCTCATTCTCTACCCTTTGAAATCCCCTCCCCAAGAGTCCCTAAAAAGATTCTACAGACTCAAGGGTTCAGAATCTAGGCAAGAAATATGGCTACAGGAGTGGGCGTCAAAATACATTAGAATGGGAACAAAGAGGGTAAAGAAGATTTCTCAAAATCCTGTGAACTCTGTGAATGATTATTTTTCTATTATTACTTCAACCAAGTGCTCTCTGAAGAAAATTAAATTAATACTACTTTGATAACTAAAGTTACCTTTCTAGGTCTTTGAGTTGATCTCAGAGCTATAGCATTCTATCTCAGTCAATTTAAAGGTATAATTAAAAGAAAAATTATTATCTCTTATGCCTTTAGCTCCTGGAAAATTCCAAAAGCAGTCATTTGTTTTCTATTTTTGAAGTCCTACAAGGTGACTGGAAATATTTCCACAAGATATATTGTTTATCCTTGCTTCTCCTTGAACAATTTAGAAGGGTCTTATCCCTCTTAAGAGCCTGGGAGTCTGCTATCCCTGAACTACTATCAATAACCATGGAATGAAAATGGATTCCATAAATCAACCAATCATTTCTCTAAGACAGAGTAGTGTGGTTACTAGCCTTAAATGAATACTAGCCTGTTCTTTTTGACATAACCACTCCCATGATGTGCCAGCTTTGTAATCAATCGATTATATTCCACCTAACAAGTTTTGTTCTTTGGTTTATGCTTACAAAAAGGATCTGTGCCTTCTCCTTTGGGTAATTGGACTAATCCATTTACCCACTTTGTTAACAGCTTTGCATCCTTCTCTCTGTCTGTCTGTCTGTCTTTCTCTCTCTCTCTCTCTCTCTCTCTCTCTCTCTCTCCCTCCTCTCTCTGTCTCTCTGTCTCTCTCTCTCTGCTTGTGTATGTCTTTCTGTCTCTTTGTCTCTTCCTCTCTCTCAGTTCTGCCATGGACAAGAAGTGATGATAGAATGAACTTGAGTTTACTTTTAAGAGCAATGGGCTGAAGTGGTAGATCAGATACCAGAGAACAAGATTGATATTGACAAAAGGGATGGGGTGAGGAAGAGATGGTCAGTCATTCTTGGTTTCCAAGTATAAGCAAAGAAACTATGAGAAGACTAAGTTGACTAGACAATATATAAAGGGTGATTAATAAGAGAAAAGACACAAGTTACTGAATCCTTCCCTGATAAGTATTCAGCTTTTGGTTGGCTATTGCTTTGAGAGAAATGCAATTCTTTTGACTGAATCTTTAAAGGCTTGTATAACTTGCTTGTTCCTCAGGGTGTAAATAAAGGGGTTCATCACAGGAGCAACTGAGGTAGTGAGCACTGACACCACCTTGTTCAAAGCCACCCCTTCCTTTACAGAAGGTTTAATATATATAAAAATGCAGCTGCCATAAGAGATGGAGACAACAATCATGTGGGAGGAACAAGTAGAAAAGGCCTTTTTCCTTTGCTGGGCAGAGGGAAATCTTAGAATTGTCCTAATGATATATCCATAGGAAAGAATTACTAACACTAAAGTGATGATAAGTGTCAATACAGCAAAAGCTAAAATCATCCTTTCTATAAATTCTGTATCAGAGCATGTGATCTCTAGCATTGGTGATGCATCACAGCCAAAATGATCAATGACATTAGAGTCACAGAATTCCAACTGGAGGCCCAAACTAAGTGGTGGAAGGATAATCATCAGTCCAGCCACCCAACAACTCAGAATGAGCTGGTTACAGAGTTTGCTGTTCATAATAGTTGTATAGTGCAGAGGTTTGCAGATGGCTGCATAGCGATCATAGGACATGGCAGCCAAGAGGAAAAATTCTGTTGACCCAAAAAGGATGACAAAAAATATTTGGGTGGCACATCCATTATAAGTAATGGTATTGTCCCCAGTGGACATGCTGTATAGAAATCTGGGAATACAGGCAGTTGTAAATGACAATTCCAAAAAGGAAAAATTTCTGAGGAAAAAATACATAGGGGTTTTAAGGTGGGGATCAATCAGAGTTAGGGTGATGATAGTCAAGTTCCCAGTTACACTCAGCATATAGGTAAAAAAAAGAAAGCTAAAAAGCAGAATCTGCAGCTGTGGGTCATCTGTCAATCCCCGAAGAATGAATAATGTTATACCTGAATGGTTTCGCATCCCTGGTTTCTGACTTTTGATGGACCTATGTATAAAAATAAATAGATTAGAACTGGAGAAAAAAGATAACAAAATTAGTTAACAATGGAATTTTGATGGAAAATCCAAGTAACTTAGGTGCCCTTTCTTCTTTAACTTGATCAAAAATCCATCCAGTGAAGAGATAAAATACCTTCAAAACTGTGAACAAAAAGAGTTTTTGATTAAAACTGGAATGGAGGACATCACAAAGGATAAAATAAATAGTCTCAATTATATCAAACTGAAAAACTTTTGTTTTGACAAAAAACAATGTAATTAGGATAAGAAGGAAAGCAATGAAGTGGAGATTTTTTTAAAACCTCAAAGATCTTTAATAAAGATTTAATATACTTAAAGAAGTAATACAAAATACATAATACCAAAAGCCATTCCTTAATAGATTATTGGTTACTGGACACAGTCAACATAAGAGTTGTTTTTTATTAATAATCATAAGAAAGATTGCCCTAAACCTCTAATAATAAGAAAAATGCAAACGAAAACAACTTTGTTCTTTTACTTCATGCTTAGAAAGTTAGCAGAAATGATAAAAGATGGGGACAGTCAATGAGACTATGAATTGGTGCAACTATTCTGGGAAGCAATTTGGAATTGTGTTTTAAAAAACAATATCCACAATTAACAGATCCAATCAATTCTCATTATATGCTCAAAGGAGGTCAAGAAATAGTACCATATACATAAAAAATATCCATATAAGCAATTTTTTATAACAAAGAAAGTAGAGAATGACTTGACCAGTCACAGTATAAGAATATAATGCGATATAATTGAAATGATGAATATGAAGAATTTAGAGAATCATGGAAGAATGATATAAAGAGCAGTAACATATATATATGTATGTATGTATACATGCACACATATATGTAATGTGTATCAAGATAGAAAGCATACTCTCTCAAATATAAACAAAATGCTATGTAAAAATGATGAACAAACTTATCCTTAAAGAACAGTTGAGAACATACATTCCTTTCCCTTTGCACAGATGTGGAACTATGGGTGTGCTTCTATTACTGTTGGATTCAGTTGATATTTTACTTAATTTTGCTGAACTGCTTACCTCTTCATCTTTAAAAAAAAATTTTAACAAATGATGGCATAGTGGGGGAAGGAGATTTTTGAAAATTTTGAAAATTTGAAAATTAGAGCAACATAAAATAACTATTAAGAAAAAACCCTCAAATTCTACAAATATTCTATTGACCTTTATAATTGATGTAATATCAGGTTATAGACATAGGATTTACTTAACATTTTTGTCATAAAGATTTTATTTCCAAACGACAGTTAAGTCTTTTTCAAAGTTCTTTATTTTCATCCATATTTTGTCCAACTACATTTTAAATTTACAATCCACACACCTGACAATTTCTGAATATCCACCTTTATTCCTTCAGACTCTAAACCTTTCTGTTATCAACAGTTGCGTATTACCTTTTATCTGAAAACATGTATATACAAACAAACCAATTTTATGTTATCTTGAATTTCCTCTTTGAGAATTTTCCATACTTTCTAGAAACTGCAGCTTTAAGAATCAACTGCTTCAGATTTTAAATGTGTCCAGGATTTATAATTCATCATTATTTACAAAATTAGGAAATATTTTTTTCTGGGAATTGGTCTGGGACTCCACAAATAATATTGTAGTTTTGTTCTAAGAGATTTGGCATCTAGGTTCCCCTACAAATCATTCTCTTTGTATTCAAAACCCTATAAGCAAAATCATGACTGGCTATTTTTGTATTTGGGGAAACTACTTCAACCTTCAGCTATTTCAAAGGCAGGAACTATACCCTCACTGGAAAAGTGAGATGGACAACTGACTGACACCTGGTAGAAAGACAACCACCCTGGGAACTAGCACAAGGCTGCTGCTAGAAAACTGGTGAGAATGGGAGTTTAGGGAGGCTCCTCCAAGTACTATCTGATAGCTTCTTATTTTAATTGATTTTTCTAAGCAGGTGCTAATATACATTTTTTTCCTACACTGTGGATAGTGCCCTTTATATTTGTTTTTCTTTAAATTTGACAACCTGATTAGTTATTTCAGAAAGTAATTTGCAATGCTTCCTAGAAAGTTACTAAACTACATATCTTTCAACGCAGTGGTATCTCTACTTTTTCTATATTCAGAGATCAAAGAAAGAGCAAAAGTATCCATATATACAAAAATATTTTTAGTAGCTCTTTTTTTTTTTTATTGGCAAAGAACTGAAAACTAAGGGGATGTCATTTGATCAGTAAATGATGGAACAAATAATGGTGTATGACAGTAATAGAACACTATTTTGCTTTAAGAAAGGAGATAATTTCAGAGAAACTTAGGGAGACTTGTAAGAACTGATGCATATTCAAAGGAGCTGGCATAGGCAACACCCTATACAGTAACAGTAATTATAAAAATGAACAGTTCTGAGTCTTATCTCTGATAAACAAATTGTCAACCATGATTACAGAAGACTGAAAGAGAGGTATTGTATTAAATATTCAGAATGAGACAAATTTTTTGAATGTGGATTATATGGCAATTTGTTTTACTTGACTATACTTATTTGTTACAAGATTTTTCTTTCTTTCTTTTTTTTTTTTTTTCCCAGTGGGAAAGAGGAAGAGAATAAAAAGGTGCTTGACAATTGGAAGAAAAAGAGTATCATCCTGGAAGTAAAGCTCTAGTTTCTCTGTTCTAGTTATAGCTCAGCTTCTTTAGAATTTATAGGCAAAGGAGTCAAAAAACAATTCAGGGGTTCATGTCCAAAACCTGTTCCACTCAATTCATCACTAATTCGTACTATCTTTCACTTAAGTTCTGTCCTATAACAATGAGACTGAAGATGTTTATAATTCTAATCAACTGTTTTCATATTATGTCAGCAGCTACTACTACTTTCATAGTTCATAGACTTAAGCTAAAGGAATCTTCACAGAAAAGCAGCTCCAGTGGCCCAAACTAAAAAGCTACCATTCCTAGCCTACTCCACACTATCATATTCACTCCAACTTGTAGTGCTGATGGTAATACTAACCCCTTTGAATAACTCAACTCTGTCTGCATGTATCAATCCCTCAACTCCATGTTAAATTTTGTTTGGTACATTTCTATTTCTTGTACTTGCATTCATTGGGAGCTACTCATAATGCTTACCTTGCCAATTGTACACTTCAGTATTTTCTATATGTTCCAAAATTTCTTCTATGGAATCTCTGAAAGGAATAGATGAGAGAGTATAATTTAAAATGAATGGCATGGCTGGCCAAAATAATTATGGATCAGTCTGTATTCAAAGGTTTTGCTTGGTCCCTTCCCAGCCTAGTTTCAGGATCTTTCTCTCTTCTCTCCAAGATTCTCATTTTCACAGATCCTCATGATCTGATCATATTTTTTCCTCACTACCTAGGGCCTCTAGAAGACTTTCATTTTTATAATTTCTGCTTTGGAAATAGCTAATGTGTCTCATTCTACAGTAGATTATTTCAAGTAGCTGTCTAGGGGGAGGAGAATCTAGTGAATTAATTTACAATGAGGTGTGAATAGCATAATATATAGCATAATTCTAACATCAATTTAAAGAAAGAAGCAAATATTTATTTCAGGGTGGGAGATGAGGAGTGGTATGGTGCTTTAACCAGCATTCCTAAAATTACACTACTTTAAAAAGTCTCCAAATTGTTTTTTTTCTATTATCTAGAAATCTCATCAATGAGTAAATTACAGGCATTTGCCAAAGGCATTTGAACCCAGCTCTCAAAAGCTGATTATATTTTTTGTGTGAGCATATACCCTTGGAAACTGACAAGTGCTACAAACTAGAACTTGATTTATTGTTTTATTGAATGTCTAAGAAAGTGATGCAGAAATAATGAAGATTACACTTAGAAGATTACACTTTTGTTCCCTTGGAAAACTGGTTGTTAAAATAATTACAAATGTATGCTTTCATATGCTCCAAGGAGATTAATGACATAAAGATTTTACATGTTACAAAATATCCATAATAATAACTTTGTGTGGGAGCAAGAAATCAGAAAAAGCAACAGGTGCCCTTAAGATAGCGACTGAGTGAGTCAACTTCAGCATATGAATGACAAGAACTATTACTAAGAAATGAGAAATATTCTTAAAAATCAGAGAAAATGAGAAGACTTGTAAGAGGTAATATAGAGCAAATGAAAACCAGGAGAACAATATATGCCCTCAATAATGAAAAGAGAAAAAATTTTAAATGGCAGCTCAACGCAGATGAGCTGAAATGAAAAATTTTAATTACAGAGAAGAGACTGTATAAGTAGCAGATGACAAGTGAAGAACAGATCATATAAAGTCTGATAAAATTTTAGTTTTGCTTAACATATTTTTTGTTATTAGGAAGTCTATACTGGAGTGTCGTATATGTTGGGAGTAGAAAAATTATCTCTCAGTTAGTCACCATGATCATTAAAAAACAACAAAATACATTGAAAGTCTTCTCTTTAAGAATCTGCCCTCGACAGTTCCTAGTCTTTTGGCTATTTATGAGATTCTAATTCTGGCCTTGTATGCCTCTTTTTCCATTACTTTTTGTCAAAATTCATATAATATTTTTCTTCTTTTCTTTGAGCATTTAGATAGAATTAAAAAAATTTCAATCAATACAATTTAATCCAATTAGCAATTCAAGTTCCCTATATATACACAAAAGTTATTCTATATACTAAGTCCAATAAATTAATTTATAGTAGGATAAAAAAATATGATAATGGTACCTTTCAATTGGCAATTTAACTTTAAGAAGAGAAAGAATCATAATTTTAGGGGGTGAAAGTGGCAGAGCAGTTTTTATTCTAAAAATCACATTATAGAAATTTCTATTTACTTTGTTTATTCAAAAAATGAACTCCAGTGAATAGGTGACATGCTGTTATTAGGATTTTGAAGCAGGAAGAACTGGGTCCAAATCTTGTCTCAGCATTTACTAGCTGTGGATAAATGCCTTAATCTTTTTGGGCTTCAGATTCCTTATTAGTAGAATGAGAATCATATTCACTGGCCTCTAAGATCTCCTCCAACTTTAAATGTATGCTTCTATGATCCAAGAACTATTGAGGACAACTCCCTGCTTTCCATTTTTTTTATCCATTAATTAAAAAAAATAGACATTATTTTTAATTGAAAGAAAGCCACCTGTGCTCAAAGCTGGGCAAAGCTACAGATAAAAACATTAAAAATAGTTATTAGAGTTTCCATTTCTAAGAGTAAAAAAAAATGAAATTTTATTTCTAAAAGAATTTGTGCCTTTGGTAGGAATATACAGAATTCTCTAATTTCCTCCATAGTGATGGGCACTGTCCTTTGTGACAGTGCAGAAAATATGATTCTGGGAGGGTGCCCTATTACTTGTGATTTTAGTTACTCTATTTGATAATTTTGTTTTCTAGCCTGTTCTTCAAGCAGAAATAATTTTTCTTTCACATTACTGTTGGCAGCACAACTCACCAGAAATAATTAGACATCACCCTTTATTGATGATGCTGTCTCTTTCTTGATGGTATCCCTATTCAGTTTATTTATTCATGTAATTCTAAGACCAGATTGTAGAAAATTCCCTTCTGTTTGGGGTAAGACATGGTCACAAATATTTTTCATTAATCATCATTAGTGCTTCAAAGGAAGATCACATAATGACCACTTGGGCCAAAATTGTAGTCTCCAAGAGACTTATCTTTGGACCTCCCTATCTCCTCTTTCTGTAAACACTCTCTCCAGGATCCTAGTGACTTCACATTGGCCACTATGAACCCTACTCCATTTCCCCTTTCTTTGATAGTAAATACTCCACTTTCAAAATTTCCTTTTCCTTCTCCCTCCCTTCCCTCTTTCTCTTTGATCTCTGTTCCAAGATAGGTATAGGCTCAAAAGGATTTTTAAAATTTGTTCTTTTGTTCTCCCCTCTTCTTTCCTTTCCTCTCTCCTATTTTCCTTTCCTCTTTTCTCCTCTCCTCTCCTCTCTTCCTTTGTCATTTCCTCTCCTCTCCTTTCCTTGTTTTTTTGAGACATGTCTGATTTCTGTATTCCTCTATAGGGAATCAGCCACATCCATTCTATCCCCACAGCTTAAAAAAAGTAATGATATGACAATTTGTTATCTTACTTACTTTCCTGCCCATATTTCAGGTCTCAGCAAGCAGTTTTAACATAAAAGTCCCTGAAATGCCTCAAAGTTGAGCATCAAAGGATTAATGGAAAATCATATTTATACTTCTAATTTTTTTCTCACATTATTTCACAAATCCATGACCTCATCTTAACAGGAAGAATGAAGTTCTCCTAGCTTCTCATCTTCTAAAACACACCAATCCTCTTTCTCTTTAGCAACTGTAAAATGATGGAATAGCAGATAACTTGTACTGCTTTAAATGCAAAAACATTTTATTTTCTTTATGTTGCTGAAAAAATGATAGGACCATTGGAAAGACAATGGTTTTTCAGGTCCTGTCTTTCTTTGGATTCCTTGAGCTGACCTCCCTGGGCAGGGAGACAGGCTTCCCTCCAAACTGTACACTAACAGCAGAGGATATTTGTTTTATCTGTCCAATGTGCTACACGTGCTTGGGGACCAATTGAACTCACAAACAAAAAGTCCCTTGGGGAACCCAAGTACAAAAGTCACTAATGAATCTCTATTGTAATGAACTTTGGCAAAATATTAAAACAGGCTGCAGTGGGGCCAGTACCCATAGGGAATGGAAGAAGAAGTAGTAATAGCATCAGATGTAGATCTGATACACAGCACTGAGTCAGGTCATTGAAGAAGAGTGACATTTAATTGCTCCTCCCAACGTCTAAGATAATGATTTTCAATATTATTTGATTCCTCACATCAGTTAGTTAAAAATTTGAGTATATGCATGCCATATATACATATATATATGTTTTATGCATTGTATTACTTTATTAATGTATCCAGTCACCTATCAGTCAAATAGAATTTATTAGATGCTTAGCCTATGTCAGACACTAGCTAAGTACTGGGGCAATAAAGAAAGACAAAAACACCATCTTTGCCATAAAGGAGCTCATATTTTAATGGAGGAGACAATATATAAATTACCATACATATAACATGTATGCAGAGTTTTTGTTATTCTGTTATTTCAGTTATGTCTGACTATATAACCCTATTTAAGATTTTCCTGGTAAAAATACTGAAGTGATTACCAAAATAAAATCATGATTGAGATATAAAGAGTGATATTATAAGCAAATAGGAGAACATGGGATAGTCTGTCTCTCAGATCTATGGAGAAGGGAGGAATTTATGGCTAAAGAAGAACTAGAGAACATTATGAAATACAGACTGAACACTTTTGATCACATTAAATTAAAAAGGTTTTGCACAAACAAAACCAGTGCAACTGAGATTAGAAGCAGAAGTTGAGGGAAAATTTTTACATCCAGTGTTTCAGATTAAGGCCTCATTTCTAAAATATATATATATATGTATATATATATATATATATATATATATATATATATATATATATATATATGATTGACTCAAATTTATAAGGATATGAGCTAGGATTGACTCAAATTTATAAGGATATGAGCTATTCCCCAGTTGATAAATGGCCAAATGATATGAATAGCCAATTTTCAGAAGAAGAAATTAAAGCCATTTCTAGTCATATGAAAAAAAATGCTCTAAAAGGACTATTGAGTAGAGAAATGAAAATTAAGATAACTCTGAGGTACCACTTCATACCTCTGTCCAAGATGACAGGGAAAGATAACGATAAATGTTGGAGGGGATATGGGAAAACTGAAACACTAATGCAGTTTTGGTGATATTATGAACTGATCCAACCATTCTTGAGAGCAATTTGGAACTATGTCCAAAGGGCTATCAAACTCTGCATATTCTTTGATTCAGCAGTGTCTCTACAGTGTCTGTATCCCACAGAGATCACAAAAAAAAGAGAAAAGAACCTACATGTGCAAAAATGTAGCAACCTTTTTTGTAGTGGCAAGAAACTGGAAATTGAGTGGATGCCCATCAGTTGGGGAAGGGCTGAATAAGTTATGGTATATTAATTTAATGGAGTATTATTGTTCTATAAGAAATGATGAGTAGGCTGATTCCAGAAAAGCATGGAAAGACTTATATGAACTTATGGAAAGAACTTATATGAATAGAACCATGAGAACATTGTACACAGCAACAACAAGATTATATGATGATCAATTTATAGGGTAAACTGGATTTAATATCAGAGGCAAGACACATCATTAGATAAGAGAATAAAAGGCTTTTTGTAGAAGGTGGGATTTTAGCTGGAAGTTTAGGAAACCAATAAGTGGAGATAAAGTTCTATATGTGATAGACAGCCAATAAAAATGCTCAGAATCAGGAGATGGAATGTCTAATGTGAGGGACATCAGGAGGCCATTATCACTGAATCTATGCATCTACATATATATGTATATATATATGTATATGTATATATATATATATATATATATGTATATGATACACATAGATATGGGTATACAGGTAGGTTTAGATTTATTTACACATGAGATTTTATATTTAATTCAGGAAATAATGGGTAGCTATTAGATTTAATTCCTTTAATATGAAAATGAAGTTTTGCTAGGAAATCTTGGTTTTTATGGTACACACAAATAAGCAGATAATTGTAGAAAAACTGGACAATTTACCTACTGCTGTAGACAGATATAGAAATAACCCCAGAATCTGTCAGTACCTTGTGAAGACAATTAAGTACAACCTTGTATTACCCATAGATGAGTTAATTAGGCTCCTTTATGAAAAGATAGTGACTGATGGCCATCTACTTCAATAGATTCTAATGAGACACTGTCATCTGCAGGTTGTGATATTCAATGTTTTTTTCTTTTTAAAAATGATCAAAAGATGAAGAGACAGTTTTCAAAAGAAAAAATCAAAACAATTTATAATCATATAAAAATGCTCTAAAACATTATTGGTTAAAAGAATTTAAACTAAAACAACTTTGAGATATCTGCAATGTTGGAAGAGCATAGAAACATTGGAACATTAAATTAATGTTAGTAAATTACTGTTAGTAACACTAACACTGGGATTGATTTTTCCATTTTGGAAAACAATCTAGAATTATGACCAAATAGTAATTAAATTGCCTATACCTTTGACCCAGTAATATCACTTATGGGTCTGTTTCCAATGATGATTTGGGAAAAGGTAGAACATATATATTCTAAAATATTTCTAGGAACACTCTGATGGCAAAAAAACTGGAAATTATGGAAATGCCTGTCAACTGGGGAGTGGCTGAAAGTGGTAGTACATGACTATCATGGAATACTGCTGTCCTAAAAGAAATGATCAGCTTGATGATTTTAGGAAAAACATGAAAAGGCTTGTGGAAAGTAATAGAATGAAATGAGCAAAATCAAGAGAACATCATATATAGTATTATTTTTCTGCAGTGAGTTTTTGTACCTCCTTTCCTATTTTTCTAATACTACTTTTAAAATAACATTTTTTCAGTGGATTTTTTTCTATTTGTCCAATTCTACTTTTTAAGGAGCATTTTTTTCTTCAGTGGTTTTTGTAACTCTCAATTTGTTTAATTCTATTTTTAAGCCATTTTCTTCTCATCTTTCTGTTTTTGTAATTTTTGATTTGTTTTAGTTTGTTTTTTAAGGTGTTATTTTCTTAAGTATTTTGTTGTGTCTCCTTTACCAAGCTGTTGACTTGTTTTTCATGAGTTTCTTGTGTCACTCTCATTTCTCTTCCCAATTTTTTCTCTACATCTCTTCCATGATTTTTAAAACCCTTTTTTTTTGAGCACTTCCATGATCTGAGACCAGTTCATATTTTTGTGGTAGGCTTTGGCTGTAGGAGCTTTGACTTTGTTATCTTCTGAGTGTATGTTGTGATCTTCCTTTTCATCATACTAACTTTCTATGGTCAGAATATTTTTCTATTATTTGTGTTTTTCTCCAGTCTATTACTTGATTTTTAACTCTTTGTTAACATAGGACTCTGCTTCTAGGGTAGAAGATTCACTGTTTTAAGCTTCAGGGTTTTGTGTAGCTATTTTCAGAAAAACTTCTAGTGATCTGTAAGTTTTCAGTTCTTGAAAAATGGTATTATTATTTTTTTTCTGAGGCAATTGGGGTTAAGTGACTTGCCCAGGGTCACACAGCTAAGAAGTGTTAAGTGTCTGAGGCCAGATTTGAACTGACTCCAGGGCTTCTGCTCTATCCATTGTGCCATCTAGCTTCCCCCAAATGGTATTCTTCTTCTTCTTTTTATATTATTATTATTATAACTTTTTATTTACAAAACATATGGATGGGTTATTTTTCAACATTGACCCTTGCAAAACCTTATGTTCCCATTTTTCCCCTCTCCCCCCCAAGATGTCAGGTAGTCAAATACATGTTAAATATGTTAAAGTATACATTAAATACAATATATGTATACATATTTATATAGTTATTTTGCTGTACAGGAGAAATCCGATATAGAAAGATGGTTTAAAAAAAAAACCTGAGAAGGAGAACAAAAATGGAAGTAAACAATAACAGAAAGAGTGCAAATGTTATATTGTGGACCACACTCAGTTCCCATAGATCTCTCTCTGGGTGTAGCAGATTCTATTCATTACTGAACAATTGGAATTGATTTGAATCATCTCATTGTTGAAGAGAGCCATGTCTATCAGAATTGATCATCATATAGTATTGTTGTTGAAATGTATAATGATCTCTTGGTTCTGCTCATTTCAGTTAGCATCAGTTCATGTCAGTCTCTCCAGATCTCTCTGAAGTCATCCTGATGGTCATTTCTTACAGAAAATAATATCCTATAACTTTCATATGCCACAATTTATACATATAAGTTATAAGATTTGGAATGACTGTATAACCCTGCAGCCTCCTCAAGAAAAATCCTTTATCATTGGGGTCGACAGCAGTCCACACCAAAAATAAATTTAGGAGGCCTAATCCTTCAGGGTTTCCCTTGACCCAGCCAATAGACCCCCAGACTTCCTAAGAGCTTTACCTCAAGAACACATGTTTCTTTTCAGACGGCCGCCCCACCATCAGGACTCTACTTCCTTCAGTCTTCAATTCTGCTTTCCATGAGCATCCCTGACTCAGGTCATTCTCTAAGAGGGGAGTGAGGCTGCTCACCCAGAGCCAGAGATCATGGAGAAAACTACTCCATGGGTGTCTGTCCCTGTTCAGGGTGCACATAGCCATCTCCCCCAAAGACCCCATCCTGGACGAGCCTCCAACTGTGAGGGATGTAGAAGACCCTTACCCCAAATGACTACTCAGAGATCATTCACTAGAAAGCAGAAAGTTGTTTATTAATAAATTCTCATGAGAATGAGCAATTCCACTGTGAGGAGGGAAAGAGAGCAAGCTTACAGAAGAAGGGCTAAAGAATTAGTAAAGATATACAGCTTTTATAGATTCTGTTATAAAGAATTACACCATAAATTGGGGAGCATTGAGAAATAGGTGCCCTCTCCCTTAAATGAATGTTAAACATTGGTGCCAAAGGCAGATTAGAATGGAATGCTTTATTTCCCTGACTCCGAGAGGAATCATCAGTCAGAACTTCAAACTTCAGATTACTGAACTGATGGCATTTAATAATCTAAATATTGATAACATTGAACAAGGATAAATGTCATCATTTCTGGTTAAGTAAATATATCTAAAGTTTTAAGTAAATATTGGCTTGCACACACTGTACTTATGTAGGTCACAGAGACATAGAAATAATAAAAAAATACAGAAAAAGAATTTAAACATTCCTGCAAGTTCTTCACTTTATCTCTCCATTCCACACATGAGTTTTAATAATGGTTTTAATTTGAATATCTTTTATCTAATATTTTATAGAATTTTTATTGTTATTGCCAATTTTCAATTCTTATCTTGTGGATTACTGGATAAACAGGGGAAATGATTTTTGGTGTTACATAATTGCATCATCAACTGTCTTTGAAATTAACCAAATGGTTCCATAGAGAATTCTTTGCCTTCATGTATTTCTTCTAAAATCCCAGTTTATTCTTTTTAATTTTCATCATTTTTCTCTTTTTTCTATCATAAACCCAGGCTTCTATATAATTAGGCTATACATACTTTAGAGTGTTCTACATCCTTGTGGTTTCTTGTTGTGGTTGTCTGTGAAATTGAGAGGGGATAAGTAGGTAATGGAAGGGGAAATCAGAATTGGCTTCAAAGAAGTAATATATGTAGAGATTGAATACTCATGGAAAACATCAGTGCCCACAAGCTCCAGCAATGTAGCTAAAGAAGGTGAAGACCATCAGGAATCTACCTGGACCAATCCGCACCCGACTGAGGCTATCATTCACTATCCTGCATTCATGAACATTGATGCCATATCGAATACCTAAGACCCCTGATTTCTTGATTCCATTCTATTCTTTCTGACCACATGTTTTTTTAAAAAAAATTCTTTACCAATATGTGGAATGGAAAGATGAGATGAAGAAGGAATATGTGAATGCTTTTTCTTTATTTTATTTCCATTATTTCTGTATCTCCTCAAGACCTATGTGTAATCCCCTATTTGCTTAAATTTGGGGCCAGGTGCAGACACAATCTAAATTGGTGGCATTCATTGATGTCTGACATTGTTTAACCTATTAGTTTAAACACTGTCAGCTCAGTTGTCTGCTGATTTAAGGTTTCCTACAAGGCAGGTAATTAATTTCAGAGAAATGAAATATTTCATTCCCATTTTTTTGATGGCTATATTCTATTAGAAGACCACACACTTCTTAATGCTTTCTAATTTATGGTGCAAAATCTGGCAACAAAAACCTATAAAATGTTATGTCTATGCTAATTCTATAGCCCTCTTGTTGTGAGAATTTTCTCTGGGCAGGACTGCTGGCACTCATGAGTGCTATAATAAACCTTTGTTTTCTGCTTTTTACTTTGAGTGATCTCTGAGTAGTCATTTTTGGGTAGAAGTCTTTTGCATCTCCCACACCAAGATCCTGTTTTATAGTAACAGAATAACAATCAGAGGAAATCAGTCCTCGGGTCCGTAATGGGAAGCAGAATTATAAAGGAGCTGGGTACAAATTTCTTATAGGAAAGGATGGTGATGGAGCAAGGGACAGTGCAACCAGAGGTACTAATGTGAAAGGGGGGGTGGTTTCCATAGAAGCTTAGATCTCCGACAAGTTTTGGACTTAGGTCATTGCAGGTTGGGTGAGAGAACACTTAGGAGAGGTGGATAGTTTTAATAAGATTGAGGAAGGAGGGGGAGCTGGAGATAAGCAGCTTGTTGCTGGAGGAGCACCAAGTGATGTTTGGGAGACTAATTTGCAGGGAGGAGGCATAATTTCCTAGAGAGGTAATAGCCACAGCCAGGGAGGGAGTGCACCTGTTCCTCCCACATCCCTCCCAGATGAACACATCGAAGGACATAAGTCCATTTGCCCACAGCCCATTCATTTTAAATAAACCACTGGTAGAAGGCATTTCTTCACTCCCAATGTATTCACAATACCTCCATAACCATTCAGATGGTTTGCTTGCTACCTTTGTTCCAATTTCTATTGAGAGCAAAGAAAATTACTCTTCGCTGGACAATAATAAGACCATTTCATCTCTACCAGCAGCTGCAAATTCTTGGCCCTAGCACCATTGTTTCTTTTCCTTATTTATAATTGTTATATATATTTTTATTGTGAATCAATTTTTCTGCCTATTTCTCTCTTACCTTAGAGCCTGCTAGTGCCTTGCTAGGGGGCAAGTCTGGAATTAGGAAGAGCTGAGTTTAAATTCAGCCTCACACACTTCTTAGCTATGGACCTGGAAAAATTTTTTAACCTGTCTTTGCTTGACAACAGGTTCCACTAAGGAAGGAAATGACAAATCATTCCAGTATCTTTTATAGGAAATCACACTGATAGTATAGTCTATCGAATCCTTAAGATAAGTTTAAGACAGAACAGCAAATTTATTACCTGAGCTCATAAGTTTCCCTCTTCTATCCTTCCCAGAAGTCCTGTGGTCATTTTATCACTAAGATCTTTCAAAGAACAGATGAAAGGGTTTAGCATAAGAAAAATTGCTGTTACAAAAAAAGTTGTCACTAATTATTGTTTTAAGGGGATCCTTTGCATTCTTCAAACTGGCTCCTCATGTTTTATTTTTGCTTCTAATGCTTTTCATCTTTTCATTCCTTCTAGGACCTAAACTATATCTTGGCAATGGATTCTCTATTTAATTACTTCTCTGTGCCACAAAATAAGAGAAGTCCTAATAAAGAATATACAATAAGTAATGAATAGCTGATAACAACCTCTTCTAAAGAGTTTAACTTTTAGAAAGGGATATATTATTATTATTATTCAGCAGTGGCAGAGAAATTTTTGAAAATGAAAGTGGGGCATATATAATTGCATCATGAATACGACCATCTACTTTGTTTCTGAAGAAGACGGACTTGAAGATAAGTGTGCTGACATTTGAATAGTATTTTTATAAATTTTTATGCAGAATGAAATAGCCCATGTTTAGAGGTAGGAATAGCCACATAGAAAATATAAGTCTTTGGTCCATTAGTTCAGGAGGCCAGGGAAGTTGAGATGGATTTCTTTTCTTTTAAAAAAAAATAATTTGTTTTCTTTATTATCTAGGGATTCTTTTAGTATAATGCAGTTTCCCCATTCCCACCGACTTAAAATCTCCCTCTAATTACATGTTTTCCACATTCATTTTTGTAAGATTTTGAGTTCCAAAATGTTTCTCCCTCCTGCCCTTGCCTTTATCCACCCCAAGCCAGCAAACAAAATGATATAGTTTATACATGTATAATTATTTTAAGCACATTACCATGTTATATTGTGAAAGAAAAATATGTACAAAAGGGAAGATCTACAAGAAAGAAAAAACAAAAAAGGGAAATAGTATCTTTCCATCTGCATGTTGTCTCTTTAGTTCTTTCTCTAGAGATGGGATTATTTCTGTAAAGGCTCTGGACATTGGAAAATGAAAGTTAAAATTGTTTCTTTCCCTACTTAGAAGTGGCAGCTTGTTTGTGGTGAAAAATTTCCTAAAGGGGTTCTCCTATATTTCAGGATCCTTGTTTTGCTCGTTGTATATTCTAGCTTAATTCCAGACAGGAACAGGTCATGTGCTCCATCCCAGTGGTACATTGCAATGAAAAGTCACCATAATGCACCATTGAATATTGCCAGTAATAATTTGCTTCCTTGTAAATTTCATCTCTTGTATTCATTCCTTCCCTTTGATTCTAAGTTCAAAGGACAGGCAATCTAACTTGCTTTGAGAAGGATTTGGTGACAGTGGTTTTTCATTAATCACTAGTAAATGCTATTCAGTAGCTATACAGTATTTATCATCTGTATTAAATTTCCCTCCAAAATTCTCTGGATCAGGCTTTATTAGGAGAACCTAAGTGTTGGTAAGAATGGATTTTACTTGGTTGCTATAAAATATTCCTCAAAAAAACCACTAACGAAATTCTGCCAGTGTCTTGAGAAATAAGGATACTGTATACCAGAATGCCCAATTCACACAGTCCAGAATGCAGTTCATCTAAGTTTTTCCAAATTTTCTGAAATAAGACGGCTCATCGTTGAGAACATATAATAATGTAAGAATATAACACAATATAATAACATACCCTATTCCATTACATTCACATATCATAACTTACTTTTCCAATTTGGTTATTGATATGGTCAATTATACAATAATTTTCCTAATATTGAACCAGCCCTACATTCCTGGTATAAATCCTACTTGGTCATGGTTTATTATCCTGGGGATGATTTTCTGTTGTCTTTTTGCTAACATCTTATTTAAGATTTTAGCATCAATATTCATTAGGGAGATTGGTCTATAATTTTCTTTCTCTGTTTTCAGCCTACCTGGTTTAGATATCAGTATCATGTCTGTGTCATAAAAGGATTTTGGTAGGACTCCTTCTTTCCCTAGTTTTTCAAATAGTTTATATAGCATTGGAGCTAATTGTTCTTTAAATTTTGGTAGAATTCATATGTAAATCAATCTGGTCCTGGGAATTTTTTCTTAGGGAGTTGATTAATAGCTTGTTCTATTTCTTTCTCGGAAATGGGACCATTTAAGCAATTTACTTCCTCCTCTGTTAATCTGGGAAGCCTATATTTTTGGAGGTAGTCATCCATTTCATTTAGGTTATCAAATTTATTGGCATAAAGTTGGGCAAAGTAACTCCTTATTATTGCTCTAATTTTCTCTTCATTGATGGAAAGTTCTCCCTTTTCATTTTTAAGACTAAAAATTTGATTTTCCTCTTTCCTTTTTCTAATCACATTTACCAAAGGTTTATCTATTTTATTTGTTTTTTCAAAAAACTCTTAGTTTTATTTATTAATTTAATAATTTTTTTACATTCAATATTATTAATTTCTCCTTTTAATTTTAGAATTTCAAATTTAGTATTTGATTGAGGGTTTTTAATTTGGTCTTTTTCTAGCTTTTTAAGTTGCAAGCACAATTCATCGATCTTCTCTTTCTCTATTTTATTCAAGTAAGCCTCTAAAGATATAAAATTTCCCCTTATTATTGTTTTGGCTGCTTGCCATAAATTGTGCTGTCATCATTGTCATTATCTTGAGTGAAATTATTCATTGTGTCTATAATTTGCTGTTTCACCCAATCATTCTTTAAGATGAGATTATTTAGTTTCCAAATACTTTTTGGTCTATTTACCCCTAACTTTTTGTTGAATGTAGTTTTTATTCCAACATGATCTGAAAAGAAAGCATTTACTTTTTCTGCCTTCCTACATTTAATTTTGAGGTCTTTATTTCCTAATATATGGTCAGTTTTTGTATAGGTTCCATGAACTGCTGAGAAGAAACTATACTTTCATCTGTCACTATTCAGTTTTCTTCAAAGAAACTATCTTTTCTATCTTACCTAATTTTTCCAATATTCTATTTACCACTTTAATTTATTTCTTATTTTTTTGTGGTTTGATTTATCTAATTCTGAGAGTGCAAGGTTGAGATTTCCCACTATTATAATTTTGCTGTCTATTTCTTTTTGCAACTCTCTTAACTTCTCCTTTAAGAAGTTAGATGCTATACCACTTGGTATATATATGTTTAGTATTGATATTGCTTCATTGTCTATGCTACCCTTTAGCAAGATATAGTTTCCTTCTTTATTTCTTTAAATTAGATCAATTTTTTGCTTTTGTTTGATCTGAAATAAGGATGGTTACCCCTGCTTTTTTGACTTCATCTGAAGCATAATAGATTCTGCTGCAATCTTTTACCTTTACTCAGTATGTATCTCCCTGCTTTAAATGTGTTTCCTGTAAACAACATATTGTAGGGTTCTGACTTTTGTTCCAGTCTGCTATCTGCCTCCGCTTTATGGGAGAGTTTATTCCATTCATATTTATGTTTAAAATTACCAATTTTGTATTTCCTGCTATCTTATTATCCCCAGATTATGCTTTTCTTTTTCTTACCCCCCTTTCCCCCCTTTCCCAGTATTAAACTTATGGGCACCACTTGATTCATGCAGCTCTCCCTCTTTAGGATTCCTCCTATCCCCTTTGAATCCCTTCTCCTTTCTTGTATAACCTTCCCTTATTACTCTTTCCCTTTTCCTCTCCCACTTTTTAATGAGGTGAGAGAAGTTTCTCTGTAAACCAACTGTGTCAATTATTTTCTCTTTGAGCCAACTCTGATGAGAGTAAAATTCATACAATGTTCCTCCCCCTTTCTAAATACCCTCACATATGATAGGTTTCCTTTGCCTCTTTGTGGGATGTAGTTTCCCTTTTTTTTTTTATCTCTCCTTTTCCCTTTTTCTGACACTATCCACTTTCCATTTCTACTTCTCTTTTTTATGTTATATCAGTAAAATCAAATTGTACATTAATCTTTATGTATATCCACAACAGAAATACAGTTCTCAAGAGTTCTTTTTACCTTCTTCTGCTTCTCTTGAGTTCTATGGTTGGAGATCAAAATTTTCATTTAGTTCTGGTTTTTTCCTTAGAAACAAATGGAATTCATCTGTTTCATTAAATGTCCATCTTCTTCCTTTGAAGAAAATGCTCAGCCTACCTGGGTAGTTTATTCTTGGCTGCATTCCAAATTTTTTTGCCTTTTAGAACATCTGATTCCAGGCCTTTCGATCTTTTAGTGTGGAAGCAGTTAGATCTTGAGTGATCCTTATTATGGCACCTCAGTATTTGAATTGTTTTTTTCTAGCTGCTTGTAATATTTTTTCCTTAGTCTGATAGTTCTGAAATTTAGCCACAATATTCCTCAGAGTTTTTATTTTAGGGTCTTTTTTTCAGAAGGTGTTTGATGAATTCTTTCAATGACTATTTTACCTTCTAATTCTATTACAAGTGGGCAGTTCTCTTTGATGATTTCTTGTAAAATAGTATTTAGGCTCTTTTTTTCATCATAATTTTTGGGAAGTCCAATAATCCTCAGATTAGCTCTCCTAGATCTATTTTCCAGGTTTGTTGTTTTTCCAAATAGATATTTAACATTTTCCCCCAATTTTTCATTTTTTTTTGGTTTTGCTTGATTGATTCTTGATGTTTAAATGAATCATTCATTTCTATTTGTTCAGTTCTGATTTTTAATGAGTTATTTTCTTCATTAGCTTCTTTTACTTCCTTTTGTATATGTCCAATTGACTTTTTAAGTGAGTTGTTTTGCTCTATGGAATTTTTTTTCCATTTCATTAATTTTTTTTTACTGACTTATTTTCTTTTTCCAATTCACAAATCCTACTTTCCTTGGAGTTCCTTATCTTTTGTAATTCACAAATTTTGTTTCCCTGCACTTCCTTGGAGTTCTTTACCTTTTCCAATTCACATTTCAGGAAGTTGTTACTCTCTTTCATAGCTTCTCTTTCCTTTCCCCATTTTTTTTTCCTAGCTCTCTTTTAAGATTTTTATAGTTTCTTCTAGGAGAGCCTTGTGTGAAGGGGACCAGGTTACATTTCTCTTTGGGATTTTGTGTGGAGACTGTCTGTTATTAGTCTCTTTGGGGTTGAAAACCTTCTTTCTTTTTGTAGAGAAGCTATTGATTGTCCTTTTGATGTTTTTATTCATTTTTTATAAAGCCTTTAGGGTCTGCCTTCAGGACAAGGAAGTTACCAGCTTCCTTTGCAGAACAGGGATAGGTATATGGACAGTAGCTATCCTGCCAATGGGCTGCAAAGAGTGGCCGGGCTGTGGGAGTGCTCTGGGAAAAGCTCCACACTGGAAGTGACTCAGACCTGGGTCACAAGGTTGATCTGTGGAAATGCCTTGCTAAGAGCCCCACTGTGTGGATTAATGACTGCCCTGAGACTAGAGGCTGAGCAGCAAAAGTGTCACTAGTCCAGGCAAAAACTTGCTCTGGGGCTGTGGGTATTAGCAGTTGTCCTTTGAATAGCCCTGCACCACCAGAAGTATCTCTGTTCTGGAAAGCACAGTCATGCTGCAGAAGTTCTATTGCCCCAGGCCAAACCCCGCACTGTGCAGATTATAGGCTACCCTGGGCTGCACCCCACTCCTGTGCAGATTTGTGACTGCCTGGAGCAAAAGCCCCGTGCTGCAGAATGCAGCTGCATAGCTGTATGTTCTGTGCTGGTTCACTCACTTCCAGTTTTGGGTAGGTATAGCCAGATCCTGTTAGATTCTGGCATTTTTTAGAGTACCCTTTACCTTTGGCATTTCTCTGCTGGTCTATTGCTTTGCAACCAAAGCAAAGCAGTCGACCTATGTTAGAGTCCTTTCTATAAATTTTCCAACCATGGAGATCACCTCTGACTGGTTGCTCAATATGCTAGCCTCTGGTTCTATGCCTGCTTGCACTGGTCTGCTCCTATCTCTCAGGATAAACCTTTTCTGGTGATCTTCCAGATCATTTTTGGCTAGTAAGTTATTGCAGTCTCAATCTTCATGAATTTTACTAGTCAAATGCTATTTTTGAGGTCGAATTTAATAATTAGTAGTGAGGGTATGAGAGAAGCTCAGAAAGTCGCATGTGACTTTCCCTCCATCTTGGCTCCACCCATATTTGTTTTTGTTATTGTTTTTTTTTTTCTTTCTCTTGTTTTTTACCCTTCAACTTTTGATCTGTTTTTTGTTTGTTTGTTTGTTTTTTTGTTATGCAGCATGACAAATATGGAAATATGTTTATAAGAATTGCACATGACCAAGCTATAGTGGATTGCTCTCTAGGGGAGAGAGGATAGGGAGAAAAAATTGGAACATAAGCTTTTGCAGATTTGAATGTTGAAAACTTATCTTGGCATGTATTTGAAAAGATAAAATAGCTATTATTCTCACAAAAAAAAAAGACAAAAAATGTTCCTTTATAGTCAACTCTCTTAGGCTTGCTTTAATTTTCAATAAGCATTTTAAGTATTCAAGAAATGTGCAACAAATGATAAATGAGAAAGCTCCCTGTATCCCTGAGATCACATATGTAACTTATTTATGAAGCTCTAAGCCTGACCCCATTTCCATCAAATGATAGATGTCAATGTCCACATAATTCTGAATACTAGCTCAGATACACAGATGCTGGATTTCATTCTTAACAATACACAGTTCTTGTTGGATTTTTAGTCTGTATAAAGCATATGATTGTTTTTTTTTTTCCCTCCATGGAATTGAGTGATGGCCCATATGATGATACAAGAAAGGCTTTGGACTGGTTCTCTGATTCTTGTCACATATTCTGTTTTCAGGCAGAATGGGCTCATCTGTCCCATTACTGTTGGCATTTCAGTTGGTTACAGAGATGTTTAAACATCAGCTTCCACTGATGATTGTTTATTTTATGAAGTTGCCTGTGTTTCACCTATCCACCCAAGTGATTCTAAAACTAGACAATAGAAAAATTCTCTTAGTTAGGGGTAGTATCTAGTCACAATTTTGTTCCTTTTCCTTATTTAGTGGGTATGGGGTAAGCAGAATAGTGCCTTGCTTATGGTCACACATGTAAGTAAGCATATGAAGCTGGATTTGCACTCAGTTCATTCTAACTCTAGAGCCAGTTGCTCTATCCATTGTGCCACTTAATGTTCCAACAATGTTTTTTTTCAATAATCACTAATTAATGACTTCCAGTAGCTTAATGAATATTTTGTATCTGCATGTCAGCTAATTCTCCCCCTCTTCCTCATTCTGCAATTGAATAGGCTTTCTCATGAGATCCTAGTTAAAAGGAGAGATTTGGCCTGATGGCCACCAAGAACTATGAGGAGTTGTCCCTTTGAGTTTGGAGAAATAGAACTCCACTCTGGGAGCTGGACTAGTTTGGGTCATGTTAGATTAAGTGCCCATGTCATCTAAGGCAACAGACAATGTTAAAGGCACCCTCACCAAAAAAGGTGCTTTGAGTTGGGTTGACTGGAGTAAATTAGATGATTTTACTAATTTACTTTAATCTAATCAATAGATTAAAGATGAAGTATTTCTCTCCACCATTATCTTACTTTTCAAAATTCTTGTCTTGCTTTAAATGCAGAAAATATGTTAATATGATGTATGCATGCTGCTGTCTGACAAAAAAAAAGAATTATTGGGAAGACCTTTCAGGTGTGAATTTGTATACAAAGGCAGTGAATATTTATTTCATATTTCTAATGAACTGCATGTTCCTGGGGATCCAGAGTTCATGAAGAAAAGACTCCTTGGGGAACCCCAGTTCAAAATTCACTAATAAATCTCTATTTAATCAGCTTGAGCAAAGTTGATTTCAAATAGGCAGCTGTGGTGCCAATAGGCATAGAGAATTAAAGAAGTAGAAATAGCATCAGAAACAGGCTTGCTAGCAGTGAGACAGATGATGGAGGGAAAGTGACATCACACTGATTTTCCAATACTAAAATAGTGATCTCCAAAATTATTTACTCTTCCATTTCCATCAGTTAAAAAATGGATGTCCTTTCCATGCACACACATTTATATATTATTTATATATTTTTATTTTATGTTTATATATTGTATATTTATTATATTTATTTATTATTTTACATATTTATATATTTTTATTTATTTTTTATATATTCATTCATATATTATTTATATATTTATGTTTTTCAATTATATATTTATTTATTATTTATATATTATTCAATATATTACTTTATTTATGTTTTTGTAATTAGTCACCTAACATTTTTTAAATGCTTAATGTATGTCGGACAGTAGGCTGAATGCTCGAGTTAACTAGAAAGATAAAAACATCATCCCTTCTAATCTACATTTGGATAAAGGAGACAATATGTAAACAGGAAAGACATTTGGGTAGAGAAGTTGAGACATGACCAGAAAAAGCTTTTGCTGAAGGAGAGATTTGAAAATTTTATGGGAAATTGAAGAGATGGAGGTCTGAGGGACACTGTATTCCAACCTAGAGGAAATCCTAATGCAAAGTCACAAAAATTGGAGAAGGATAACATTCAAATCCCACCATCTAATTGTACTAATAACGAGAAAATTCTTTTGAATTACAAGTATTATCTTCCTAGATAGGATGCAAGCAGTTTAACCTTATTAATTCCATTATGATTTTCCTTTCCTAAAATCTTGTATCCTAGAATTTTCTGGAATCATATATTTGAATGTCAAATTTTCCAATCAGTTTTTAACTTTCAAATTACTTAAAAAGGTAGTTTTCAGGATTGATTTTTGTGAGATTTTGAGTTCCAAAATTTTTTCCTATCTCCCTTACTATCCCCATTTCCAAGACAGCAAAATATTTGATATTGGTTATATATGTACAATCATATTAAACATACATAATTAATCATGTTGTGAAAGTAAAATCAGAACAAAAGGAAAAAAGATAGATGCTCAGTGAATAGATCACCAGTCCTAGAAACATGATCCTCTAAATTCAAATCAGCCTCAGATACTTAATATTAATAGTTGTGTGACCCTGGCCGAGTCATTTAATCCTAACTGCCTTGCAATAAATATATAAATGACTAAAATAATTTTAAAAACAGGAGGAGGATTCTGAGAAGATGGGCAAGTAAGAAAATTTTAAACTTTCCAGATTTCTTCCCACAAAAAGAACACATTTGTGCCTTAGAGTGAACATAAACTGATGAAAAATAAAGACGTATTGGAATGGAACATGGCACTTCTTGGGACAGGACAGAGTGAAGAATTGGATAAAATATATAAAATAGAAAAAATACAGCAGAATATGAAACGCATCATTAAAAACAACAGACATGGAAAACACATCAAGAGAAAATAGAAAAATAATTGGACTACTTGAATTCTGTGATAAAAAAAAAAGAGTAATGAAAGAACTAATGGAGTGATAGAACAGGAGGGGAGACTAGAAATAGAAAAAAATTCGCTGATTATCTCCTCAAAGACATTCAACAAGGAATATTATTGCCAGATTTCACAAAACCTCAGAATAAAGAGAAAATTTTGTTAAGGAAAAAAATTCAAATATTTTGTAGCTACAATTAGAATTGCATAGTATTTATTTGTAGCCATAATAAAAAACCACAGGTCTTCGATCAATACATACCAACAATCAAAAGAAGTAGGTTTCTGGCCAAAAATATCATACCTAGCAAAATTATTGAATATTGAATGAAAAAAAAGAGCATTCAACGAAATTGCAGAATTTCAGGACATTGCCTCAATCAAACCTGAACTTAGTAGAAAATTTCACATGTAAAAGCCAATATCAAGGATTGATTTCAAGGATCTCAACATGGATAAATTGTTTATATATATATTTTTTACATGGCAATATATATGAAGTGTTTAAGATTGATATAAAAAATTGGGTAGCTCAAAAGAAAGGTTGGGCAGACTTGATTATGATCTAATTCTAAAAAACAAAACTATCTAAAAAAAGGTGAATATAGTAATTACATTATACAAATGAAGTACAAAGAAGAACAGATACATGGGCTTTTCGGGTGGGGTAGGACTTGTAGTTGTGAAAACCTATGCATATATGAAATGGATTAAATAGGGAAGATGATATAGATTATAATTATATAAATTTTATACACACACACACAAACGACATAGATTATAATTATATAAATTTTATACAAACACACACTCATACACACTCATACCCATACTATGAAGGGTATGGCACAGTTCAAAAATCCATAAAGAAGGGCAGAGGGATTAGAATAAGGTGGGGTAGATTTAAGATAGTATTACAAGGTGTTATATTAATGGTCAAGTAATAAAAGATAAAGCATGTACAAAAAATGTAGTGTTGTGTTAGTGGGACAGGTGTATAAATTAATAGAAAAGGGTAAATTTTTATATTATCTCTTTTGGTTTTATTTGTCAGGTTAGTTGCTTTTTCAGTGAGATATTTTACATTGTGTTCTATTTTTTCATCATTTTGGTTTTGTTTATTAATTCTAAATTTCTTAAAAACTCAGTTTCTATTTGCTTAGTTCTAATTTTGATATCCTTTTCTTCTATGAACTTTTGCCCTTCTTTTTCTATTTGTCCAATTATACTTTGAAGGATTTTTTTTTCAAGGATTCCTCCCTCTAATTTGGTTTGCTATTTAAAGAGTTTTGATCTTCAGTGAATTTTTTTTGCCTCTCTTTCCTTTTGGATAATTCTCCTTTTAAAATATTTTCTGCCTCATTGTCTATTTGTGCTTATTTTACTATTTGGCCTCGTCTGTTTTTTAAGATGTTATTTTCTTCAGGTTTGTGTGTGTTTCTGCGTGTGTGTGTGTGTGTGTGTGTGTACATGTCTGTACCTTACCAAGCCTTTGACTTCCTTTTCATGATTTTCTTGCATCACTTTCATTTCTCTTTATTTTTCTTCTACTTCTCTTACTTGATTTTCAAAACCTGTTTTTTTTTTTTTTTAACTCTTTCATGGCCTGAGTCCAGTCCATTGTTTTCTTAGAGTCTTTGCATGTAGGGGATCCCATTTTATTATTTTCTGAGTGAGTGTTTTCATTTTCCTTGTCACCACAATAAATTATTATGGTCACAATCTTTTCTGGTTGTTTGAAAAAAATGCATTTACTATTTCTGCCTTTCTGCATTTCATTACAAGGTCTTTGTGTCCTAATATATGAACAATTTTTTTTTGTATTGGTTCCATGAACTGCTGAGAAGAAATTGTACTCCTTTCTATCTCCATTCAATTTTCTCCAAAGTTCGATCATATCTAGTTTTTCTAGTATTCTATTTACCTCTTTAACTTTTTTCTTATTTATTTTGTGGTTAGATTTATCTAGTTATGAGAGAGCAAAGTTGAGATCTCCCACTATTTATAGTTTTGCTGTCTATTTCTTCTTGCAACTTTCTTAACTTTTCCTTTAGGAATTTAGATGCTACACTACTTGGTGCATATATGTTTAATATTGATATTGCTTCATTATTTATGGTACCCAAGATATAGTTTCCTTCTTTATGTTTTTTAATTAAATCAATTTTTGCTTTTACTTGATCTGAGATCAGGATGCTACCCCTGCTTTTTTTACTTCACCTGAAGCATAATAGATTCTGTTTCAGCCTTTTACCTTTAATCTGTATGTATCGCTCTGCTTTAAATGTGTTTCTTGTAAACAACATTTTGTAAGATTCTGACTTTTAATCCAGTCTGCTATCTGCTAATGTTTTATGGGAGAGTTCATCTCATTCACATTTACAGTTAAAACTACTAATTCTGTATTTTCTGCCGTCTTATTAACCCCAAATTATATTTTCTTTTTCCTTTTCCCCTTTCCCTCCTGCCCTATATGAGCACTACGTACCTCAAGCAGTCCTGCCCCTTTAGAGACCTTTTCCTTTCTTATATCTTTCCCCTATTATTTCTCTTTCCCCTTCTATTTAGCCTGCCCCTTCCCTTTTCCCCCTTTTCCTCCCACTTTTCTATAAGATGAGAATGTGTTTATTCTTTCTTTGGGCCAAATCTGATGAGAGTAACATTCACACAATATTTGTCACCCTCCCTTCTTTCCTTATATTATAATATGTTTTCTTTCCTTCTTCCTGAGATGTAATTTCCCTCCTTTTACCTCCAGTTTCCTCCCTTTTTTTTCCTGTTACAATCCCCTTTCCATCTCTAGTTTCTTTTTTATATTATAACAGTAAAATTAGAACAGATAACGGAGAAAGTAAATTTTCACTAGGATGTATTCTTAGGGAATCCTAGAGAATGACCTAGAAAATTACTTGAAATAATTAACAACTTTAGTAAAGTCTCAGAATATAAAATATACTATCAATCATTGACATTTCTGTATATTATTTACAATCCCCAAGAGATTAAAACCCCTGCAGATAATACAAATTATTTGGGACTCTAAGAGGAAATATGTGAATACAATAACAAAAATAAATAAATAAAGGGAGAGTTAAATAATTGGGAAAGTATTAATTGCTCATGTGTAGGCTGAGGTGATAAAATAAAAATGATAATTCCCCTTAAATTAATGTATTTTTCCAGTGCCTTACCACTCAAACTACCAAGTAATTAATTTAAAGAAGTAGAAAAAATAACAAAATATAGAAAGATAAAAGGTCAAATATATTAAAGAAATTAATAGTAAAAAATGTAAAGAAAATAGATCAGCCACACCAGATCTAGAACTATATTATAAAATTTGTTAGTGCCTAAGAAATAGTGCGATTGATCAGTGGAACATGGCAAAAAGAACATAGTTATATAGTGTATGATAAACTTAAAGACTTCTTGACCAAGAACTCATTTTTTGAGAAATATAGCATTATAGTAGATGCCATTTCTATCTGCTCACTGTGTCCCTGTGATTCTAAGGTTAAAGGACAGATAATCTAATTTGTTTGAGCAGGACCTAGTCACAATTGTTTTTCACTAATCACTAGGTAATTCTATTCAGTAGCTACACAGTATTTTACCATCTGCATTCAATTTCCATCTGAAATTCCTTGGATTAACCTTCTTTAGGAGAACCTTTGTTTATCTTTCTGATTAATGGTCACTGCTGGCAATTAGGGCTCACTATGCCATTTTAAAGAATTGTTTTTCCCTCCTTTCTTCAACAGTTTGTTCTTTTTAATAAGTTAAACTCTCCTGCTTGAAAAATTGTCCTTTCACCTGGAAATTGAGTGGATGCCCATCACTTGGGGTATGGCTGAACAAGTTATGGCATGAATGTAATGGAATATTATCCATCTATATAGTGTGTTATTATGTTATATTATTATATGTTCTAAATGATGTGGAAGCTCATTTCAGAAAACTTGGAAAGACTTATATGAACTGATGCTCTGAGAAGTAAGTAGAAGCAAAAGAACATTGCACACAAAAACATCAAGATTAAGTGATAATCAAGGTGATAATTTTGTCTCTTTTCAAGAATGAGGTGAGTCAAGGCAATTCCAACAGAGAAAACTACAACACTGAATGTGTATCAAAGCATAGTATTTTCATATTTGTTGTTATTATTGTTTTTATTAACTTGTTTTTTTTTTCTTTCTCATGCTTTTCCCCTTCAACTTTTGGTCTGCTTTTTTTCTTGTGTAACATGATAAATATGAAAATATGTTTATAAGAATTTGCAAATGTCTTTATAGTGCATTGCTTGTTTTCTAGGGGAGAAAGAATAGAGAGGAAAAAATGGAACATAAGCTTTTGCAGAGATGAGTATTGAAAACTTATCTTGATATGTATTTGGGAAAATTAAAAAAAGCTATTATTCTTATAAAAAAGAAAAAAAATTGTTCTTTCACATGTCAACTCTCTTAGTGTTGCTTTCATTTTCAATAAGACATTTCAAAACATTCAAGAAATGTGCAGCAAATGATAAATGAGAAAGCTCCCTGTACCCCTGAGATCACATAGGTAACTCACATATTTATGAAGCTCTAAGCCTGACGCTATTTACAGTAAAGGACAGAAGTCAATGTCCATATAATTCCTAAGACTATCTCAGATACACAGATGCTGGATTTCATTCTGGACAACCCACAGTTCTTTCTAGATTTTGTCTGTGCTAAGCCCATGATTCTCTTTTTTTCCTTTCATGGAGTTGGGCAATGGCCTGTGTGATGATAAAAAGAAAGGATGGGTGCTCTGATTGCTGAGGTTTGGGTTGCTCTACTTGATCACTTTTGTCACATACCATGTTCTCAGGCAGAATGGGCTCATCTGTCCCATTACTATTGGCATTTCAGTTGGTTATGGAGATAGTTAGGCATCATCCTTCACTGATGATTTTGTCTATTTGATAAAGTTCCCTCTGTTCCACCTATCCACCCAAGTGATTCTAAGACTAGACAACAGAAAATTCCCCCTCAGTTTGGGATAGACACACAATTTTATTCCTTTTCTTTTCCTGCTAGATATAGATATAGATATCATATAGTGACTACCTGTACCTATACTGCCTCCAAGAGACTTAATTCTGAATCTGCTACTCCTTTCCATAAACCCTATCTCCAAGAGACTAGAAGATTCACACTACCTTCTGTGGATCCTAATGCATTTGCTGCATCCTTTAGTAATCAGTGCCTAATTCAGCATTACCTTTACCCCCTCCATCCCTTTCCTTTTTCTCTCCGAGCTCTTTTACGAGTTAGATATTGGCTGGAAAGCATCTTTCAGCTAATTTATGCTTTTTTGTAAATAACAAATTACTTCACATGTCAACCCTTCAGAATTGTTTTTTTTTTTTAAAAATGAGATATCTTATTAATTCAAAGAAAACATCTCCAATGGTAGTAATTTTAGGAAATGTGCAGCATTTTTGAGAGACTATCATAAACTCCTCAAATTGCACATATAGGTATATAATTCATATAGGTATGATCCTAATAAACAGCTCTTATCAGATAGAATATATTTAGGATCATCCAATACAGAATAAAAGTAATATCTCAGAAATTAATATTCATTTTCTGCCTAAAACATAAATTGCAATCCATAGATTTGTCTTGACTTTCTTTCTTCCTTCCTTTGTTCCTTTGTTCCTTTGTTCCTCCATCTCTTCCTTCTCTCCCTTCATCCCTCCCTCCCTCCCTCTGTCCCTTACTTCCTCTATTTCTCCCTCCCTCTCTCTCTCAATCCTTCCCATCCTGCTTTCCCTCCTCCCTCATAGAATCTTGTGTCCAAAAATTCTCTAGAATCTTGTATTTGAATGTCATTTCCAGTTACCTATGAAGGTAGCTTTCAAGATTAATTTTTGTGAAATTTTGAGTTCCAATTTTTTTCTGCCTCCTCTAAAATTTTCATTTCCAAGACAGCAAAATACTTGATATAGGTTATATATGTACAATTTTATTAAACATATTCTATAGTATTCATGCTGTGAAATTAAAATCAGAACAAAAGCAGAAAATCATGAGAAAGAAAAACCTAGATGCCACAGTGAATAGATCACCCGCCTGGAGCCAAGAGGATCTGAGTTCAAATCAGCCTCAGACACTTAATAGCTGTGTGATCCTGGGCAAGTCACTTAATCCTAACTCCCTCACAATAATTAAGTAAATGATTAAAATCATTTTTAAAATAGGAGGATGATTCTAAGAATATGGGTAAGTTGGTCAGAAAATTATAAATTTTACAGATTTCTCCCACAAGTACAACAAATATGTGCCTCACAATGAACATAGACTAGTGAAATTTAAAGAAGTATTGGGATAAAACATGATTCCTCTTAGGATAGGACTGAGTGAGGAATTGGAGGTTTGAGTCCTTGAAGACTGAGGGAAGCTCTGCTAATTAGGAAAATCAGGTCCAGGTGGGTTGCTAAGACATGAACCAGGGTTCATGAGAAGAAAACAATACACTTAGGGAGTATAAAAGTAGTGGAGTAGTGACTGACTGCAGACATATGCAGGAGTGGGGAGCTTTTGATTTGGGGTTCCAGGTCAGAGGGGGAAAGCTGAAATGAAGGTAGAGGCATTATTCCCCCAAACTCTGGGTTAGATGTACTTTCTCCAACAGATCTCATTAAAAAAAATGAATAGGCAAAAAAGAACCCAGGCAGAGAAACTATGTGGCACTACATACTCCATTCTCATGTTAGTGGGACAGATCCTGCTCCTACAAGCTGTCCTGGTCTGGAAAATTGTTTCACATATTTTCTGTGGGTAGTGCTGCTCTGAAATTCTTATTTTCGAATACTTATTTAAAGATATTTGCAGGAGTTTGGGGGACAGCTCAGGTAAGCCACTGCCTTTACTCTGCCATCTTAGCTCTATCTTGCTTTTTTCCCCTTTATTTTGGGAATTAACTCTTTTGATAAGTATCTCTCCCTTAACCCTGAGAGTTTCTTATTTTGAACCACTTTCCATCTACTCTCTCCTTCCTTGGTGCATTAAAATTACTAATGACTTTCCACTCTTTTACAGCCTTTCATAATCGGTATATACTAAACCATTTGCAGTCACTGGTATGTACTTCCTCTCTTTCCATTCATCTTTCAGCCCCTTACAATCTTGGTTAGGCTTCATTGTTCAAGTGAAATTGCTTTCTCCAAGTTTACCAATCATGTTTTACATTTTTTTTCAAATTTTATTTCCATAATTTATAATTAAACTTCAAACAGAAACATTTCCATGCTCAAAGAAATGCAGAATTATTATCACATATGGAATTATGATTGTAATATATATAGTTTGAATTAAAAAAATATTGTTTTAAAAACTGCCTCATTTACTTTTGCCTCTTTATGAAAATTCTTTCTATAACTTTTCCCCATCCTAGATGGGAAAAATAATCTCAATGAGATTTGTCTTTTAATTTTTTAATCATTATTTACTCTGGTCTTCTTTGTTATTGCTGGAGAAAAATGGGAGCACTGCAATCCTTTGTCCGCTTGGGAAGCTCTCTCAATGCCCTTACTAATGCTAAAATTCCTGGCCTTATCTTTGTCCTTACCCTTCTTAACTTCAGTATTTGACATTGTTGGTCATCTCCTCCTAGAAACAGTCATTTTTTTTTCCTGAGGTTTTCTCTCTCTTCATATATTAATCCTATGAAGAGTGTTTCTCCTTCTTTCCTATATCATCCAGTTTTATGTTACAAAAGTTTTATTAATACTTTTATTAATTAATTATCTTTTAAAATATTTTTGATTTGGACTAACTGTGTCATCTGGGTGAATAATAAAACCAAATAAATTGGTGGAAGATCAAGAAAAACGGTTTTGGATAGTTGCAAAGCTAGAGAGTGTCTCATATCTAAGTTAGCCTGGTTTTGAGATCCAGTTTGTGAGTTGCAGAAGGTTATCTTCTACCAGGCATCTACACAGTGGATATAACCTTATTCAAAAATAGAATATTAGTTCTATCACTATATTTTACTTTATTAGTCAGGTAAAAGAAACAATGTCTAAAATAGAGGCATTTAATGAGGTAGAATAGAAAGAAAGGTAGAAATTAAAAATTTCCTCCTTTAAAATGGTATAACTTTTTCAGGGGGACCATTTTGTATACTGTATAGATACTTGTAAGTTCTACACACACATACACACACACACACACACACACACACACACGTAAAGCTAAGAATCTAGTTAATTTTCCCCTCAAGTAATTATCTTAAAAGAAAAGAAAAAAAGCAATGGGATACTCAAAGTCTTGAAAATAATAACTAATGGTCTGAACAGAGAAAATAGAAATGAATAAATGTCATTAATAACATTTTTATTACTGAAAAAAGTATTGTGTAATAGAAAAATTCTTGCCTTCCCTTTATATTCTGTCATATAAACATCTCTGTTAAAATTACTAACAAATTTCTCCTATGGCCCTTATTCATGTATGGATTTTTTGGATAAATGAACAAGAGTTAGTTTCTTACACAACTGTAAAATGTGGTTCTAGAATGGAGTGGGTCTGGAATGCAAAGAGGACTTACTTTTTAAAAAGTGAGAGAAATTGATAGGTTGCCAATGAGGATAAACAGTAAAAGGTAGAAGATAATAATATCTTATGACTTATTTCAGAGCATCATTACGACTTTGAGTCTTAAAAATATATTTTATTTTGAGACTTTGGCTTTTACCTTCCAGTATTTTAAGCCTAAATTCCAACATAACAATTCATACCAAAGGTTCTAGCATTTGAACTTCCATGTTTTATAACATAGATCAATGGGTACTTCCTCCCCTATTTTGTGTATTCTCTGTCTGGAATTTATAATAGGCCCCAGAAAGCTTATTATTGGGAAGAGTTAATCACCTTATATAATCTCAGCTACCTTGGTAATCTATCACTACCCTCTGCCTCTGACTGGATGGTGAAGCCATGAACTCCAAATGTCCAGTTAAGGAGAGAGCTGAGTTCAAACATACCCTTATTTCTCAATAGACTGTACTACTTTTGGACTTCTCTGTCTTTCTTCTCCATCATATCCACATGCAGGGATACTAGATCTTTTTCCTATTTTACAGCTTCTTCATGAGAGTATATTGTCTTCCGAATTTGATTTTAACTTCTTATGGAGCAAAATTTGGTTTTCTTTTTTATATTTGAATCTTGGTACTCAGCACAGTGCTTGGTACACAACAGGCATTTAATAAATGCACATTTCCTATTAAGTAAGGGGCTAGAAAAACTTTTGAGAATAGATACTTTATTCATAGTTGGTTTGAAATGTTCATTGGATTTTCTAGAAATGAAGTATGTGAGTGAGGGAGTGAAAGTGTGAGTGAGAGCAAGTGAAATCCTTGGAAAAAACTGATAGAGCCTGGAGGAGGAAGTTTCAATCAGCAAGGAATTTTGGATAAGATGGAAAAATAACTGTAAAATTTGGGTCTGTGATTAAGGGAGTATTAGTAAGAGAATAAAATTGTGTCATAAGAACAGAGCCAAGAGTTCAAAGCTATTCAGGTTTTCCTTTATTATTTTGCTCATGAACATCAATTGCCTCATAACTTTGAAATCAATGCAATCTTTTTCAATGTGTCTCTAAAAGCTTTTATCACTTGTTTATTCCTCAGGGTATAAATACATGGATTCATTACTGGTGCCACTGAGATTCCAAATACCGACACTACCTTATTCAAAGCCACCCCTTCTTTTACAGAAGGTTTAATATAGATGAAAATGCAGCTTCCATAAGCCACTGAAACAACAATCATGTGAGAGGAACAAGTGGAAAAGGCTTTTTTCCTTTGCTCAGCTGAGGGGAATCTCAGAATAGTCCTGATAATATAGGCATAAGATAGAACCACTAACACTAAGGTGATGATGAGTGTCAACACAGCAGAGACTAAAATCATCCTTTCTAGGAGCTGTGTATCAGAGCATGTGATGTCTATTAATGGTGTTGCTTCACAGAGAAAATGGTCAATGATATGGGAGTCACAAAATTCTAGTTGAAGAGCCACACCAAATGGTGGAAGCAGAATCATCAACCCAGACACCCAAGAACCTAGGAGTAACTGGTAACAGACTCTGTTGTTTATGATGGCTGAATAATGCAAAGGTTTGCAGATAGCCACATAGCGGTCATAAGACATGGCAGCCAAGAGAAAAAACTCTGAAGCCGCAGAAAGAACTACAAAAAATACCTGAGTAAAACATGCATTATAGGTCACAGTATCATCCCCAGTTGACATGGTGTACAGGAATCTGGGAATACAGACAGTTGTCAATAACAGTTCTAAGAAGGAAAAGTTCCTGAGGAAAAAGTACATGGGGGTTTTAAGGAGGGGATTCACCAGAGTGAGGATGATGATGGTCAAATTCCCAGTTACACTCAGGATGTAGGTCAGAAACAGAAAGATACAAAGAAGAATCTGCATCCGTGGATCATCTGTCACTCCCCGAAGAATGAATAAAGTTATGCCTGTGTTATTTCTCATTTCTGAATTCTGTCTTCCAATGAACCTGAGAGAGACATGCACTGAGAGAAATAGATACACACAGAGAGAAATAGAGAGACTAAGAGATAGAGACAAAGACAGACAGAGACAGAGAACAAGATAGAGAGAGAGAGAGAGAGAGAGAGAGAGAGAGAGAGAGAGAGAGAGAAAGAGAGAGAGAGAGAGAAAGAGAGAAAGAGAGAAAGTGAATACTTCATGAAAAACATCAGTGCCCATAATCTCCAGCAATGTAACAGATTCCTTTGGGAATCTCTACCTGAACCCATCTACATCTGACTCAATCTATCATGCATTATCCTACATCTATGTTCATTTATGTATATCTAATACCTAAGAGCCCTGATCTCTTAGTTCCGTTCTACTCTTTCTAACCACATATTTTCTTAAGCAAAAATTCTTCACCAAGCCCCTGTTTTATAGTAACAGATTAATAATCAGAGGAAATCAGTCCTCTGGATCCATAATGGGAAGCAGAACTATGAAAGAGTTGGGTACAAATTTTTTATAGGAAAAGATATTGATGGAGCAGGAGACAGTGTAATCACAGGTACTAATGTCAAGGGAGGGGGAAATCTTCCTATAGAAGGTTAGATCTCCAACAACTTTTGGACTTAGGTCATTGCAGATTGTGTGAGAGAACATTTACCAGAGGTGGATAGTATTAATTGAACTGAGGAAGGAGGGGAACCGTTGAACAGCATGTTGCTGGAGGAGCAACAAGTGATATTTGGGGACAGCAATTGTGCAGGGAGGAAGCATAATTTCCTAGAGAGGAGATAGTTACAGCAGGGAGGGAGCACATCTATTCCTCCCATATCCCTCCCAGTTGAACACTTGCAAGGGCACAGGTCTGTTTGCCCGCAGCCCATTCGTTTATAAATAAACCACACATAGGAGGCTTTTCTCCCAATTTTATTCACAAGGCATGCATAACCACTCAGATTGTTTGCTTGCAAATTTTGTTCCAATTTCTGTTGGATGTGAAGAAAATTTCTCTTCCCTGGACAAGAGTAAGGGCATTTCATCTCCACCTACAGCTACAAACCTTCAGCCCTAACATCCTTCTTCCTTTTCCTCATTAGTAAATGCCACATCTATTTTTTAATTGTGAACCAACTTTTCTGATTCTTTTTATCTTATCTTAGAGCCAGCTGCTACCTCATTGGATAAAGAGTAAGTCTGGAATCAGGAAGAGCTGAGTTTAAAATTCAACCTCATACACTTCTTAGCTATGTGTCTTGGAAAAGTTTCTTAACCTGTCTTTTCTTGACAAAAGAATCCACTAGAGAAGGAAATGACAAATCATTCCATTTTCTTTTATAAGAACCCATATTGGAAATATTGTCCATTGGGCCTGAAAAAAAAGTTCAAGGCTGAACAGCAAATCTTTTGCTTGAGCTCATTACCTTCCCTCTTCTATCCTTCCTGGAAGTCCTCTGGTCTATGCGACCTTTCAAAGAACAGAGGGAAGGATTTAGCATTAGAAAAATTCCTGTTACAAAAAGGTTGTCATTAGAGTTTTAAGGGGGCTCCTTTTCATTCTTCATATTGGCTCCTAATGCTTTCCCTTTTTCTTTTCATGATTTTCATCTTTTCACTCTTCCTAGGAGCTACATTGTATCCTGTCAGTGGATTCCCTATTCAATTACTTCTTTGTGCAATGAACTAAAGCCTAAAATTACTGACTATACACTAAGTAATGAATGGCTGATAACATACCCTTCCAAAGAAGAGTTTAAATTTTAGAAGGGGATATTATTATTATTAAAGCAGTAGCAGAGAGTTTTTTGAAAGTGGAATCGGGGCATATATAACTACACTATTCTCTTAACCTTCTCAGGAGAATTCATTTAATCATAAGAATGGATTTTCCTGTATTGCTGTAAAATATTTCCCACAAAAATCCCTAAGACAAATTCTGCCTGGGTCTACTCTGATAATTATTTCTAATCTAATAGCTAATACCTAAGAGCCCTGATCTCTTAGTTCCATTCTACTCTTTCTGATCATGTTTTCTTAAATAAAAATTCTTCATCCAGCCCATGATTTATAATAACAGACTAACAACCAGAAGAAATCAGTCCTCTGGGTCCATCATGGGAAGCAGAACTATAAAAGAATTGGGTACAAATTTCTTATAGGAAAGGATGGTGATGGAGCAGGGATCAATCTAAGCAGAGGTACTAATGTGAAGGAAGGGCGGGGGAAATCTTCCTATAGAAGGTTAGATCTCCAACAATTTTTGGACTTAGGTTATTGCAGGTTGGGTGAGGTGAACAGTGTTAATAGGACTGAGGAAGGAAGGGAGCAGATGAGCAGCATGTTGCTGGAGAATCATCAAGTGGTGTTTGGGGACAGCAACTGTGCAGGGAGGAAGCATAATTTCCTAGAGAGGAGATAGCCTTAGCCAGGGAGGGAGCTTATCTGTTCCTCCCATATTCCACCCAAATAAATTCGTGTAAGGATACGAGTCCATTTGCCCACAGCCCATGTGTTATAAAATAAACCAATGCTAGAAGGTATTTCTTTACACCCAATTGTATTCCCAGAGCCTCTATAACCATTCAACTTTATTCTAATTTCTGTTGGGAGGAAGAAAATTATTCTTCCCTGGACAACCGTAAGATCATTTCATTTCCACCCACAGCTGTAAACCCTCAGTCCTAATATCCTTGTTCCTTTTCCTTACTTGCAATTGTCACATATTTTTTATTGTAAATCAATTTTTCTGTCACTTTCCTTGACTTAGAGCCAGCTGGTGGATAGAGGATAGAGGGCAAGCCTGGAATCAGGAAAAGCTGAGTTTAAATTCAGCCTCATACACTTCTTAGCTATATGACCTGGAAAAATGTCCTAACCTGTCTTTTCTTGACAAAAAGATCCACTAGGGAAGGAAATGACAAATCATTCCAGTTTCTAAGAACCCATATTGGTGATATTGTCCATTGTGTCCTGAAAAAAAAGTTCAAAGATGAAGTCCAAATCTTTTACCTGAGCTCATCAACTCCCTTGCCCTCTTTCATCCTTCTTGAAAGTCCTCTGGTCATTTTTTCTGGGAGACCTTTCAAAGAACAGATGGAAGGATTTAGCGTAAGAAAAATTCCTGTTACAAAAAGCTTTTCAGAGTTTCCATTCTTCAAATTGGATGCTAATGCTTTCTTTTTGGTTCTCATGTTTTTTATCTTTTTACTCTTCCTAGGACCTACACTATATCCTGGCATTGGATTCATTATTTAACTACTTCTTTGTTCAGTAAAGTAAGAGAAGAAATAATAAATGAATATACAGTAAGTAATGAATAGTTGATCCCTTCCAAAGAAGTGTTTAAATTTTAGAAAAGGATATATTACTATTATTATTCAGTAGTGGCAGAGGAATTTTTGAAAGTGAAAGTGGGGCATATATAATTGCAATATGAATACTACCATCTATTTTGCTTCTGAAGAGTGACCTGAAGATTGGCTAGTTTATATTTCTCCCATATCTTTTAAGGTAACAGCATGTTTAACATTTTCAGTGTAGAATGAGGGAGGCAACATTCATTGGCAGGAATAGCCTCATAGGAAATGTAAGATTTGGTCCATTAATTCAGCAAGGCAGGGAAGTTGAGATGGATTTCTTTCTTTTTTTCTTTCTTTCATTTTTTAAAAAATATATAATTTGTTTTGTTTATTATCTAGGGTGCTTTTTATTATAGTTTCCCCATTACTATCCATTTAATAATCTCCCCCAGTTATGTTTTCCACATTCATTTTTTGTAAGATTTTGAGTTCTAAGTTTCTCCTCCTGCCTTTATGGTGTAGTTTATACATGCACAATCATTTTAAAGACATTTCCATATTAGTCATCTTGTGAAATAAAAATATGAACAAAAGGGAAGATCCACGAGAAAGAAAAAACAAAAAAAGGGAAATAGTATCTTTCCATCTACATCCTTTCTGTGAAGTTGTTTCTCAAAAGATGGGATTATTTCTGTAAAGGCTCTGGACATTGGAGGATGTAACTTTAAAATTTTCTTTTTCCCTACTTGAGAGGTGGCTACTTGTTCATAATGACAAGATCCTGATGGTGTTCCTCCTATATTTCAGGATCCTTGTGATCACTTTACATCCTAGGTTAATTTCAGACAGGAATAGATTGTATGCTCCATTCCAGTGGAGCACTACAATGAGAAGTCACCATAGTCCATCATCAGCTATTGCCAATGATAATTTGTATCTTTGTAAATATCATTTCCTCTATTCACTCGATTCCTCTGATAGTAAGGTCAAAGTATAAGCATTCTAACTTTTTCTGAGCAGAATCTGACCACATTTTCCCCACTAATCACTAAATAATCCTATTTAGTATCCAAAAATATGTTTTTCATCTGCATTCAATTTTCATGTATGCTCTCTTGACTTAGGCTTCTTAGGAGAACTCAATTACTTATAAGAATAGATTTTCCTTGATTGCTGCAAAATATTTTCCCAAAAGATCCCTAAGGCAAATTTTGCCTGGATATTGGGAAGTAAAGATGCTGCATCTCAGAATGACCAATTCACACAGTGCAGAATTCAGTGGTGCAAACATCATTAGAGACATTAAAGAAAAATCTTGATTTCCTGTATATGTGAGTCCTCTTTCGTTTAGATTTTGTAGAAAAGATTCCATAGAGAGTGTTCTTGAGCCAGAATTGTTACTTTGTAGGAACTTATCTTTCAGAGAAATTCCAACTACTGACACCTAGAGCCCATTAAGCCACCTTAAGCTATTCTTTCTTCCCTCTGACCCTAAACTTTCCTCTTTCTTTCAACAGTATGCCCTTCCTTTCATTAACTAATACTGCCACGCTTGAAAAATTCATGTTTCAATTTTCTTAGGATTGCTTTCATTTTCAGTAAGGAAACTCATCCAAAGGAAAACAACCCTCAAAAGGAGGCACAAACATTATTCAGCACATGTTAAAAGAGAAAGTTTCTTATACTCCTGAGATCACTCAGGTAATTCACCTATGTATGAAGTTCTGAGCCTGACTCCACTTACATCAGTAGGTGGAAGTCAACATTCATGAAAATCAGATCATCACAGCAAGAGATGCTAGATTCCATGGAACTTGCTGAATTTTAAAAATATATATTTTGTGTTAAGCACACAATTCTCTCTTTTTTTTTCCTTCTTGGAATTGGGCGATAATCTGTGTAATGATACAACAAAAGGAATTAGGGAATAATGCTCTGACTCCTGAGATTTGGTCATTCTACCTGATCATTTTATCACATACCCTGTTTTCAGGAAGCATGGGCTCTCATGCCTCGTTTCTGTGGACATTTCTTTTGGCTACAGAAATAAGTATCATCATTTACTGAGCATTTTGTCTATTTTTTGATGTTTCCTCCATTCAATATCTCTCCATATGAGATTCTAAGACCAGAGGACAGAAAACTTTCCTCAGGTGGGAGAAGGACCTGATCACAATTATTTTTCTTTCTATTTTTTTGGAAGCAATCATGGTAAAATGATTTGTCTATGCTCATTCAGCCAGTAAAAGTCTGAGGTTTGCTTTGAACTCAGGTCCTCATGATTCCAGGGCCACCTGGGCTCCATTCACTGTGCCACCTATTTGCTTATTTTTCCAATAAGTATTAATTCATCATATTCAATAGCTAAACAAGTATTTCCCTTCTGTATTAAAATTTTTTTTTCCATTCTGCATTCAAATACGTTTCCTCAAGCAACTCCAGTAAGTTATGTAGATATCTTTTACTTGACTTTTATAAAGTATTATCCATCAAGAACCCTGAGGAGTTTTCCCCCTGAGCCTGGAGAAATAGAGATCCACTATGACAGCTAAGTTAGTTTGGGTCACCTTGGGCTAAGTGACCATGTTATATACTGCAGGATACAATGTTAAAGGCCCACTCACAAGAAAGGTTGTCTGATCCAGGTTGACTGGAACCACGACTATATGAAAAATAAAATATTTCCCACATCACCAGAGCTTCAAAATATCATTAGAGAGCATCTCTGCCCAAACTATAGCCACAAAGAGTATTATTTTTTTTGATCTGCCTATCCAACTTTTTGTAATCCCCATTTCCAAGATGCTAGTAATTTTATATTGTACTCTGTGGACCCTACTGTATTTCTCCTTTCCCTGACTAGTGAATGCCCCACCTTCAAAGTTACCTTTCCATCCTTCCTACACTTTTTCTTCTCTGAGTCATTTTATAAGCTAGATATTAGCTAGAAAGAGTATTTTAACTAATTTATACTTTTGTACAATTAAGAAATTACTTTATTAATCCTTTCAGGAATGCTTATGTATTTAGTGACTTAGATTGCTCATTTACATGACATTGGAAATTTTAGTAAAAGTTCAGCATGACAGTGGGGTGATAGACCCATCAAATTTCAAAAAGCACCATGTAACATATGTTGGTATTATGCTGGCCTTGAAAAATACATATCAAGGGTCATATTATACAAAATAAGAATAGCTTCTCAGAAATGGTTACTATTTTCTGTCTTAAACATATATTGTAATTTATAAATTTCCCCCATTCTCTTTTTTTTCTTGCTTTCCTTCAAAGGTCTGATTTCTGGAATTGTTGTATCCCTAAAAAAAGAGGAAGGTGATATAGCAAGCCATTATCTCACTTACTTTCCTGCCTATACTACTACTCTCTGTGAACAATGTTAGTCTAAAAGTCCCTGGAAAGACTCAAAGCTGTGTTGATAGGAATTAGTGGAAAATCATATGCTTACCTTTGGCCACATAATCTCACAATTCCATGACATCACCCTAAGAGGAAGATTGGAGATTCCCTAGGTTCTCATATTCTAGAATATAACAGTCCTCTTTCTTTAGCAAATATAAAATCAAGCAGTACCAGAGCTTTTGTCTTATTTTAAAGGCAGGAAGTACCTTGATATGCTGAATGGTTGCTGAAAAACAACAACACAGAACCATTAGAGAGAGAATGACCTCTCAAGTCCTGCTTTTCTTTTCATCCTTGATCAGACCTGTCTGGGTAGGGAGACAGGATTCCCTCCAAACTGTACAACAATTGCAGAGGATATTTGTTTTCTCTATCTAATGTGCTTCAGGTGCCTGGAGACCAACTGAATTCACAAACAAAAATCCCTTGGGAAACGCAAGCTTAAACGTCACTAATAAATCTCTATTGTAATAAACTTGAACAAAAGACTTAAAATAGGCAGCTCTGGGGCCAGTAGCCATAGAGAATGGAAGCAGGAGAAATAGCATGACATAAATTTGCTTTATAGAAGTGAGACAGGTGATGGAGGAAGAGTGACATCTCATTGTTGTTCATCACATTGTCTAAGATAATGATCTCCAAAGTTACCAATGAAGAGGAAATTAGAGCAACAATTAATAGTTACTTTACCCAACTTTATGCTAATCAGTCTGACAATCTAATTGAAATATTGTAGGATTCTGGCTTTTAATTCAATCTGCTATACACTTCCATTTTAGGGGGAGAGTTCATCCCATTCACATTCACATTTACAACCACTAATTCTATATTTTCGCCATCTTATTTATCCCATATTATGCTTTTCTCTTTCTTTATACCTTGCCCAATTCCCCAGTTTTTTTGCGTATGATGTCCACTTGTCTCAGGGATTTCTTTTCTTTTATGGCCTCTCCCCCATTCTTATACCTTTTCTCTACTATTTCTCTTTTCCCTTCTATTAGCCTTCCCTTCTATTAGCCTCAGCTTCTCTCTTTGAGCCAAATATGGTGACAGTAAAATTCACATAATATTTATCCCCCTCTCTTCTTTCCCTCAATTATAATAGTTTTTCTTTGCCTCTTTGTGAGATATAATTTCCCTGATTTTATCTCCACTTTTCACTTTTTCCAGTACAATCCTCTTTCCACCTGTAGTTTTCTAAATATATTATGACAGTAAAATCAATTATACCTGCACTTTCTATGTATATGCATAGCAGAAATGTAGTTCTCAAGAGTTCTTTTCTTTTTATCTTTTTATGTTTCTTTTGCATTTTATATTTGGAGGTCAATTTTTTTGTTCAGCTCTGGTCTTTTCATTAGAAATAAATGAAATTGACCTGTTTCATTAAATGTCCATCTTCTTCCCTGAAAGAAAATGCTAACTTCAGTGGAGTAGTTTATCCTTGATTGCATTCCAAGTTTCTTTGCCTTTTGGAATATCAGATTCCAAACCCTTTGATCCTTTAAAGTGGAAGCTGCTAAGTCCTGGGTAATCATTTTTGTGGCTCTTCAGTATTTGAATTGTTTCTTTCTGGCTGCTTATAAATTTTTTCCTGGGTCTGATAGTTCTGAAATTTAGTCACAATATTTCTTGGAGTTTTCATTTTGGGGTTTCTTTTAGGAGATGATTGGTGAATTCTTTCAATGGCTATTTCATGTCTGATTCTAGGACATTAGAACAGTTCTTTTTGATGATTGCCTGTAAGATAATGTTTAGATTCTTTTTTTCTTCATGGTTTTCAGGAAGTCCAATAATCTTTAGATTTTCTCTCCTAGATCTATTTTCCAAGTCAGTTGTTTTTCCAAGTAGGTATTTTACATTTTCTTCCTTTTTTTTTTTTTTTTTTTTTCATTTTTTTGGGCTTTTGTTGAGTGATTCTTCATGTCTCATTGAGCCATTCATTTCCATTTGTTCAGTTCTGCTTTTTAATGAATTGTTTTTTTCACTTACCTTTTGTAGTATTTGGCCAATTTAATTTTTTGATGAGTTGTTTTGTTCCATGTATTTTTTTTTTTTCCATTTTCCAAATTCTGTTTTTCAGGGAGTTGTTTTCTTTTTCCATCTCCATTTTCCAATAGTGAAATTTATTTTTTAAGGTGTTATATACTCTTTATATTTCACTAAATCTATTTTGTAAGCTGTTTTCTTCAGATAATTTCCTTTTCCAAACCCTTTTGCAAAGTTCTCATTACTTTTCCCCAGTTTTCTTCTAGCTCTCTTTTAAAATCCTTTTAAATGTCTTCCAAGAGAGCTTTGTGAGATGTGAACCAAATTTTATCACCCTTTTGGACTTCATCTGAGCACAATCAGTTTTTAGTGACCTCATAGTATGAAATCTGTTTTTTGTTTTTCATCATAAAACCGATCTATGGTCAGAGTTCTTTTTACTTTTTGGCTCTTTTTAAAAATTGAGGTTTGCTTTTAGGGCAAGGGAGATTATCCAAGTGACATCGTCTTTGCTGGGTCAGTGCTGAATAGTTTCCAATGCTGGGTAAGTGTGGTCAGGACTTGTGAAATTCTGGCATTCTGGGGTTCACTATTTACTTTTTGTATTTGTGTTGGATGTTTTGTGACTTTCCTGATGATTTACTGGCTTGCAAGCAGGGCAGAGTAGCCAACACTGCTGTAGATTGCTTCCTTTAGAGTCACCAGAATGTGAAGCCCACACTGCCTTAGGACTGTATACTGTCTACACTCAGTGTCTGTGCTCAGACTGCTTGCACTTTTCCAGGCTCTCTTTGTGCCTGATTGAAACAGAATTTTTCTGGAGATCTTTGAAATTATCTTCTGCTGATAATTTGTTACACTCCCAATATTTAGGGGTTCTGTCAGTCCATAACTAATTCGGAGGCTGGATTTGCTGTAATTGTGAGGGTGTTGGGAAGAGGTCAGAAAAAGCCATGTGCCTCTGTGCCATCTTGGCTCTGCCCACTAGAACTCATTAAAAAATATATAGCAATTTTGTTGTGGTGATCTTCTTCTTTTAAAATAAGTAGAATAGTTCTCTCTGAGTGAGAGGGTAGGTTTCTCAAGGGACGTTTTCTTAGAGGGGGTCTTAGTTTCGGTTCAGATCAATAATTACCCCAAATGCAGCCAGGTGATAAAAGTTCAGATCTTTTATTATCTCCAATATAGCCCGGTTAGCTTAGAGGTCTATCTCTCTGCTTGGTTCCAAGAGCTCTTGCAGTTTTGTCCTTTGCTTCTGCCTCTGCTTTCTTCAGCCTTCAATCCAGCTCCAAGTTGAATCTGCCTTGCCTCTGAGAGAGGGCTTCTGGCTCTCAATCTCCCAAAGTGCTCTGTGTCTGCACCAGAGTGCTCCTCTCCAATCCAGCTGAACTCTCTTCTGCCACCAGCCAGCCAAGTGGAAATTATTGGAATGAATCTCTTTTGCCTTGGAGAGAGGGCTTCTGGCGTAATTCCACTGAAATCTCCCGGAGAGCCTCTGTCTGTTTCTTTTATACAAGAGGGAGGAATTGTGGGATACAAGAGAGAGGGATTATGGGTTTTCTCCCATAGTGCTCTCTGGCCCTAAGAGCTTTAAGGGAGGTGTGAATTCACAAAGTTACAAAGTTTACTTTGTGGATCTGGCATACTTGTGAACTCCGATGAGTAAAGGTGTGAACACAAGCATTGTACTAATTAGTTCTACTTAGTACCTTGTTTCAGGTTCTGGCCCAAAACATCTTGTAAGATCAGATCAACTCTAATTAGTTAGCAGTTTGTAAAGATTCCAACATTGTACATGCCATCTCTGTCTGTTCACTATGTCCCTGTGATTCTAAATTTAAAGGAGAGGCAATCTAACTTGCTTTGAGCAAGATCTGGTCATAATGGTTTTTCATTAATCACTAGTTAATTCTATTCAGTAGCTATATAATATTTACTGTCTGCATTCAAGTTCGCTCCAAAATCTGTTGGATCAGGCTTCATTAGGAAAACCCAAGTATTTGTACGGATTAATTTTAATTGGTTGCTATAAAATATTCAGAAAGACCCATAAGGAGAATTCTTCCCTTGTCTTGAGAAACAAGGATCCTGAATCTCAGAATGGTCAATTCACAAAGTACAGAACACAGTGTTGCACAAACCATAATACACATGGGAAAATAATCTTGAAAAATAATCTTGGATTTTTGCATACATGCATTTTGGAAAAGCCATTACTATTCTGCTTAGGTTTTATAGGAAAGATTCCCTGTTGAGTGACTTCTTGAGCCTGACTTCTCACCTACTAAAAACTTGTCTCTGAGATTATCTTCCTGTTGCCTGTGACACTTAGGGTCCACTATGCTACCTTAAAGAATTGTTTCTTCCTTCCTTCTTCCAGCAGATTGCTTCTACTCAATAAGTTAAACTTGCTTGCTTAAAAAATTGTCTCTTCAACTGGAAATTGAGTGGATGCTAATCAGTTGGGGTATGGTTGAATAAATTATGGTATATGAATGTAATGGAATATTATTCTTCTGTATGTTGTGTTATTATATTATGTTATAATGTTATAATGTTATATTTTAAATGATGAGCAGGCTGATTTCAGAAAACCTGGGAAGACTTATGTGAACTGATGCTAAGCAAAGTGAATAGAACCAAGAGAACATTGTACTTAGCAACAGCAAGCTCTTTTCAAGAATGAGGTGAGTCAAGGCAATTCCAGTAGACTTGGGATGGAGAGAAATATTGGCATCCAAAGAGAGAACTACAACACTCAACTTGGAACAAAACATAGTATTTTCATATTTGTTGTTGTTATTGTTTTTGTTTGTTTATTATGTTTCTTTCTTGTGTTTTTCCCCCTTCAACTTTTGATCTGATTTTTTCTTGTACAGCATGACAAATAGGGAAATATGTTTATAAGAATTACAAATGTTTAAGCTATAGTAGATTTCTTGCTCTCTTGGGGAGGAAAGATAAGGTGAAAAAATTAGAACATAAACTTTTGCAAAGTTGAATGTTGAAAAATTAGCTTGGCATGTATTAGGAAAATCAAACAAGGTATCATTCTCATAAATAAGACAAAAATTGTTCTTTCACATGTCAACTCTCTTAGGGTTGCTTTCATTTCCAATAAGGCATTTCAGAGATTTTAAGAAATGTGCAGCAAATGATAAATAAGAAACTTCCTGTACCCTTGAGATCACAAAAGTAATTCATTTATGAAGCTCTATGCTTGAGTCCACTTCCATCAAAGGACAGCAGTCGATGTCCATATAATTCAGAAGAGTGTCTCAGATACAGATGCTGGATTTCATTTTAGACAACCCAAATTTCTTATTGGATTTATTATCTGTGCTAAGCATACAATATTCTTTTTTCTTCCATGGAGTAGGGCAATGGATTGTATGATGATACAAAGAATATAGAATATCATATAGAGATGATACAAATCATATAGAGACTACCTGTACCTAAACTGCCTCAAGAGACTTACTTCTGACCCTGCTACTCCTTTCTGTAAATCCCATCTTCAAGATACTACTGCCCACTGTGACCCATTTGCTGCATCCCTTAGTAGTTAACGCCCAATTCACCATTACCTTTTTTCCCTCCATCCCTTCCCTTTTTCTCTCTGAACTCTTTTATAAGCTAGATGTTGGCTAGAAAGTAACTTTTAGTTAATTTATACTTTTTTATAATTAACAAATTACATCATGGGTTAATCCTTCCAAATTGCTTATTTATTTAATGCTTATTCATTCAAAGAAAACATCTCCAACTCTAGTAATTATAGGAAATATGCAGCATTTGCTGAGGGACTTCTCAAATTGCACATGCTGGTAAGTAATCCATATAGGAATGACACTGATCCTATGAAACAACTCTCCTCAGAAAGACTATATTTAGAATCATGCAATATAGAATAAACAATGTTTTTTTTTTCCAAAAATTTCTAATTAATGATGTCCAGTAGCTAAATAAATATTTCCCATCTTCACTTCAGCTAATTTTCCCCCATTCTGAAACTGAATAGGCTTTCTCATGATATCCCAGTTAGTGAAAGGGAGAGGTTTTTTCTGTTGGTTGCAATATATTATCCACCAAGAATCCTGAAAAATTTTCCCTCTGAGTTTGGAGGAATGGAATTCTACTCTGGGAGCTAGAATAGTTTGGGTCATCTTAGGTTAAGTGCTCACATCATCTAAAGCAGGAAACAATGTAAATGGCGCACTCACAAAAAAAGGTGCTTTGACTTGGGTTGAGTGCAGTCAATTAGATGAAATCTAATTTAATCAATAGATTAAAGATGAAGTATTTCCTTGCATATATATAATGCATATAATAAATAAATAGATAGATAGATAGATCAATATATAGAAAACCTATATTTAAAATGTAGCCTCCAAGAGACTTACTTCTAAACCTGCTACCCCCTCTTTCTATAAACTCTATCTCTATGAGACTAGAGACTTCATACTGCCCACTCTGATCTATAATCTGCTTGCCTCATCCCTAAGTAGTAAATGCCCAATTCAACATGACTGTTTTTCCCTCTTCCCCCCTTGCCACGTCCCTTTTCTTGTTCTTTCTGAACTCTTTTACAAGGTAGTTATTAGCTAGAAAACATCTTTTAACTAATTGATGCTTTTTTGTAATCAACAATTTACTTCACATGTTAATATCCTTCCAAATTGCTTATTTATTTAATGAGAAATCTAATTAATTCAAAGAAAACATCTCCAATTGTAGTAATTTTAGGAAATGTGCAGCATTTGATGAGGAGTATCATGAACCTCTCAAATTGCACATAACAGTATGTAATCCATATAGGTATAACACTGATCCTAGGAAATAACTCTGACCAGAGAGAATATGTTTAAGACCATGCAATACAGGATAAAAGTAGTATATCAGAGATGAATATTTATTTTCTGCTTAAAACATATATTGCAATTGATAGATTTCCCTTGTCTTCCTTCCTTCCTTCCTTCCTTCCTTCCTTCCTTCCTTCCTTCCTTCCTTCCTTCCTTCCTTTCTTCCTCTCTTCCTTCTTTCCTTCCTTCTTTTTTTCCTTTCCTTCTTTCTCTCCTTCTTCCTTCCTTTTTTCTTTCTTTCACTCCTTCTCTCCTTCTTCCTTCCTTCTTTCTTTCCTTTCCTTCTTTCTCTCCTTCTTCCTTCCTTTCTTCTTTCTTTCTCTCTCTCTCTTTCTTTCTTTTTCTATATTCTATATGACAAATCTGCTATATCTATTTTATCCCTAAAGCTTAAAAAATGGAAAATAGAGTGATATGAAAAGCCGTTATCTTACTTATTTTTTCGCTCACACTTCAAGTCTTAGTGAGCAGTTTTAGCCTAAATGTCCCTGGAAAGACTCAAAGCTGAGAAAGAATGAATTAGGGAAAAAAGCATATAACTATTTTTGGCCACATTATCTCACAAATTCATGATCTCCTCTTAACAGGAAGAATGAAGTTCTAGGCTTTAAATAGAACAATTCTTGCTTTCTCACTATTAACTTTAAAATGAAGCAGCACCAGATATCGTGCCCTGCTTTAAATGCATGAAATATGTTAATATGCTGTATGTATGTTGCTTTCTGGCAAAAAAAAAAGACTGGGAAGACCACTCAGATTTACCCTTTCTTTGGTCTTCTAATCTGACCTATCTGGGCAGGATGTACATTTATACACTAAGGAAGTAGATATTTGTTTCATCTTTCTAATGAATTGCAAGTTCCTGGGGATCAAAAGAGTTCACAAAGGGGAATCCAAGTTCAAAAGTCAATAATCAATCTCTATTTGTAATCAACTTGGGCAAAAATTTTTAAAAAGGCAGCTGTGGAGCTAGTAGACATAGATAATTGAAGAAGTAGAAATAGTAGTGAGACAGGTGATGAAGGGAGAGTGTCATTTCATTGCTCTTCCAATAGTGTCTAAGATAGTGATCTCCAAAATTATTTAATCCTCCACTTCCATCAGTTAAAATAATGGGTATGCCTTCCATGCAAACACACACATTTATAAATTATTCAATGTACTACTTTATTTATGTTTTAGGTAATCAGTTAGTAAGCTATGATTTATTAAATGCTTAATATATATCAAATAATAGGCTAGGTGCTGTAGTTAACTAGAAGGACAAAAACATCAGCCCTGTCCTAATCTACATTTGGATGGAGAGATAACATGTAAATAATTGTAGCTATAACATATATGAAGAGGAGATGGAAGACAATCTAAGAGAGTAAAGACAGGACCAGAAAAAGCTTCTTGTTGAAAGTGGGATTTGAGAATTATGTGGAGAATTTAAAAGATGGAGGTCAGAGGGGCACTGTGTTTTAGTCTAGGGGAAATCCTAATGCAAAGTCACGGAACTGGGATATGGATAACATTCAGATCCCACCTTATAACTGTCCTAATAATGAGAAAGTTCTTTTGAAATACAAGTATAATCTTCCTAATTAGAAATGTAAGCAGTTTAACCTTATAAATTCTCTTTTGATTATCTTTTCCTAGAATCTTGTATCATAGAATTCTCTAGAATCTAGTATTTGAATGTCAAATTTTCCATTCTGTATTTTATTTTTCCAATTATATATAAAGGTAGTTTTCAAAGTTCATTTTTGTGAGATTCTGAGTTCCAATATTTTTTTCCTGCCTCCCTTACTGCCCCATTTCTCAGACAGCAAAATATGTGATATAGGTTATATATGTACAATCACACTAAACATATTTCCATGATATTAATATTGTGAAATTAAAATAAGAAAAAAAGGAAAACCCATGAGAAATAAAAAGTTAGATGGCTCAGTGAATAGATCACCAGCCCTGGAGTTAGGAGAATCTAAGTTCAAATCAGCCTCAGACACGTAATACTTATTAGCTGTGTAATCCTAGACTAGTCACTTAACCCTGACTGCCTCACAATAAATAAATAAATGACTAAAATAATTTTTAAAATAAGAGTAGGATTATGAGAAGATGGTTAAGTAGGTCAGAAAATTTTAAACTTTCCAGATTTCTCCTACAGACAGAACACATTTGTGCCTCAGAGTGAACATAGCCTGGTGAAAAATAAAGAAGTAGTGGGATGCAACATGGTTCTTGTTGGGACAGGACCGAGTGAAGCATTGGAAGTCTCAGTCCTGGAAGAGAAGGAACATCTACTGATTATGAACACCAGGCCTAGGTGTGTTGTTAAGACATGTCTCAGGATGAGAAGAAACCAGTTCACTGAGGGAGTGCAAAAGCAGTTGAGGAGGGACATATCTGACTACAGGCACTTGCAGGATCATGGAGCTTTTGGTTTAGGGTACCTGATCTGAGGGAAGAGTTGAAGTGAAGGTAGAAGCATAATTCCCCCAAACTCTGGTTAGGAGTACTTACCTTAACGTTCTTGTTAAATAAAATAAAATAAAATAAAGGATAGGCACAAAAGAACCCAAGTATAGAAACTACGTGGGACTGCACTCCATTCTCCCCCTATGTGAGAAATCTTTCATGCTCCCCCTACAAGATGTCCTGGTATAGGCAGTTATTTCACAAACTTTTTGTGGGTGCTGTTGTTCTAAAATTTGTTTTGAATAATTATTTAATGGTATTTGCAGGAGTTTGGGGGACCACTCAAGTAAGCCCCTACCTTTACTCTGCCATCTTGGCTCCATGTCCACCTTTTTCCATAATTTATTTTTGAAATTAACCCTTTTGATAACTGTTCCTCTACTAACTCCAAGACTTTCTAATTTTGAACTCCTCTCTATCCACTCTCTCCTTTCCTGGTGCCTTAATATTACTAATGACTTTCCATCCTTTCACAGCCACTCTTAATGGGTTTATATTAAGCTATTTGCAGTCACTGGTACTTCCTGTCTTTCCATTCATCTTTCAGCCCCTTACATTCTTGCTTTAGGCTTCATTGTTCAACTGAAATTGCTTTCTTCAAGTTTACCAATGATATTTACATTATTTTCAAATTAAATTTTTGTTATTTATAATTAAACCAACACCAACATTTCTATATTCACAGAAATGTGGAACAATCTTCATAGATGGAATTATGATTTTATTATTTATAGCTTGAATATTTTTTAAATATAGCTTTCAATTTACTTTTGACTTTTTATGAAAATTCTTTCTATAACTTTTTCCTCAGTTCTAGATGGGAAGAATAATCCCAATGAGATTTGTCTCTTAATTTCTTAATCATTATTTACTCCGATCTCCTTCTTTGTTATTGCCGGAGAAAAATGGGAGAACTGTAATCCCGTGTCATCTAGGGAAGCTCTCTCAATTATCTTTCTAATGTTAAAACTGCTGGCCTTATCTCCATCTTTATCCTTCTTTATTTTAGCATTTGACATAGTTGATCATCTTCTCTTAGAAATACTAATTTTTCTGAAGTTTTCTCTCTCTTCACATATAATTATATGAAGACTGTTTCTCCACCTCCTTTCCTATATTATCCAGTTTTATGATACAAAAAATTCATTAATAATTTTATTAATAGGCCATTCTTTAAAATATTTTTGATTTAGACTAATTGTACTATCTGATTAAATAATAAATCTAAATATATAGGTGGAATCTAAAGAATAATGATTTTGGGTGGTTGCAAACCTAGAGAGTACTTCAAATCTAAATTGGCCTGGTTTTGAGATCTGTTTTGTGAGTTGCAGAAAGCTGTCTCCAGGTGTATTCACAATGGATATATCCTTATTCAAATACAGAATATGAGTTCTGCCACTATGTTTTACTCTATTAGTCAGGATAAAAACACAATTGTCCAATACAGAGAAATTTGATGAGTTAGAATAGAAAGAAAGGTAAAAATTAAATATTTCCCCCTTTAAAATGATAGAGCTTTTTCAGGGGGATCAGGTACTACATATATATAATGTCAAGAATTTAGTTAACTTTGCCCTCAAGTAATTATCTTAGAGGGAAGGAAAAAAGCAATGAGATACTAAAAAGCTTGAAAATAGTCAATACTTTTTGGGCCAATTAACAATAATTTCTTTTTTACACAACTGTAAAATATGGTTCTAGAATGGATTGGATCTGGAATGCAAGGGGGAGATAAAAGAGAGAAAAATCCATACGTTGCCAGTGAGGATAAACAGATATATTAGTAAAAGGTAGAAGGTAATATTATCTGATGACCTATTTCAGAGAATCATTCAGACATAGAATCTTGAAGATATGTTTTATTTTAAGACTTTGGCTTTTACCTTCCAAGGTTTCAAGCTGCAAGTCCAATATAATAATTTACACCAAAGATCTCAGTATTGGAATATACATATTTTACAACATAGATCAATCGATACTTTCCACTCCATTTTGAGTATTCTTTTTCTGACATCTATATTATGCCCAGGAAGCATATTGTTGGAGAAATTTAATCATCCTGTTAATCTCATCTACTTTGGTACTCTATCATTACTTTCTGCCTCTGGATGTGACTGGATGTGAAGTTATTGGTGAAGTCTCTAGTTAAAGAGATAGTCCAGTTCAAACATTCCCTTATTTCTTATTATTCATTACTTTTGGACTTTCCTGACTGTTTTCTCCATCATATCCTCATGCAGGATTCGTGTGAGATACTGGTACACGACAGGCATTTAATAAACACATATTGCATACTAAGTAGGGGGCTAGAAAAATCTACTTTTATACATAGTTGTTCTAAATATTCATTGAATTTTATAGAAATGTAGTGTGAGTGAAGGGGTTGAAAGCAAATGAAATCCTTGGACAAAATTGATGGAGTCTGGAAGAGAAAGCTTTAATCAGTGAGAATTTTTGGATAGGAGAGAAAAAATAACTGTAAAATTTGGGTCTGTGATTAAGGAAGTATTAGTAAGAGAATAAAATTGTGTCATAAGAACAGAGCAAAGAGTTCAAAGCTATTCAGGTTTTCCTTTACTACTTTTGCTCATGAACATCAATTGCCTCATAACTTTGAAATCAATGCAATCTTTTTCAATGTGTCTCTAAAAGCTTGTATCACTTGTTTATTCCTCAGGGTATAAATAAATGGGTTCATCACTGGTGCAACTGAGGTTGCAAGTATGGACACAACCTTATTCAAAGCCACCCCTTCTTTTGCAGAAGGTTTGATATAGATAAAGATGCAAGTTCCATAAGTCATGGAGACAACAATCATGTGGGAGGAACAAGTAGAAAAGGCTTTTTTTCTTTGCTCAGCTGAGGGGAATCTCAGAATAGTCCTGACAATATATGCATAAGATAGAACCACTAATATTAAAGTGATGATGAGTGTCAACACCGCAGAGGCTAAAACCATTCTCTCTATGAAATGAGTATCAGAACATGTGATTTCCAGCAGTGGTGATGCATCACAGACAAAATGGTCAATGATGTTGGAGTCACAGAATTCTAGCTGAAGACCTACACCAAGTGGTGGAAGGATGATCATTAAACCAGACATCCAACAACCCAGGAGAAGCTGGTTACAGACTCTGTTGTTTATGATGGCTGCATAGTGCAGGGGTTTGCAGATAGCCACATAGCGGTCATAAGACATGGCAGCCAAGAGGAAAAATTCTGAGGCCCCAAGAAGGATTCCAAAAAATAATTGAGTGAAACATTCATTATAAGTCACAGTATAGTCCCCAGTAGACATGTTGTACAGGAATCTGGGAATGCAGACAGTTGTGAATGACAATTCTAAGAAGGAAAAGTTCCTGAGGAAAAAGTACATGGGGGTTTTAAGGTGAGGATTCACCAGAGTGAGGATGATGATGGTTAAGTTCCCAGTTACACTCAGGATATAGCTCAGAAACAGAAAGATAAAAAGCAGAACCTGCATCTGTGGATCATCTGTCAATCCCCGAAGAATGAATAATGTTATGCTTGTGTGGTTGTTCATTTCTGAATTCTGTTTCTCAATGGACCTGAGAGAGAGAGAGAGAGAGAGAGAGAGAGAGAGAGAGAAAGAGAGAGAGAGAGATGGAATGAGGAAGGGAGGAAGAGAGGGAGAAAAAAATGGGGGTTGGCATTTAGAAGATATACACTCTAGGGTATAAATAATTAGAAGATACTCGAGCCATTTTTAAAAAAAATTTCACTGGCTAAATAAAAAAATCATGCCAATATTGTGTTATCCTCAGTGACTTTGAGTATTTTTTTTAAAAAGACTTTTGTCTTCAATTTTTCCTTCTTTCCCCCTTTCCCCCTCCCGAGTTCCTTGCTACTCTCCCATTCCTTAATAATAAATTTTGGGGCAGCTAGATGGTGCAGTAGATAAAACACCAGCCCTGAAATCAGGATGACCTGAGTTCAAATCTGGATTCAGACACTTAATACTTAACCCCAATTATCTCAGCAAATAAATAAATCATTTTTAAATGTGAATATTTTTAAAGTTTGTGATGATTCATTTTGTTTTTCACCATAGTCATTTTCAGACAAAACTTTTTTGCTGAATCCCTTTGTAACCTGGAAAAAGTAAGCGAGAGGAATAAAGTAACCATATATGATAACATATGCCAAATACACTTAAGTTCCTCTAACTAAAGTTTTCTGCCATTCTCTAATTATTAGACTCTTACTTCATATTCACATTATTGTGACTATGGAAATAACCACTGATTTTTTTGTACATGTGTTGTCTGTATTTCTCTCTCTGACCTTCTTGAGATATATACACAGTAGTGATATAACTGGGTCAAAGATTATGAATAGTTTTGTCTCTTTTCTCAGAAAATTTGAAATTATATTTTGGATCAATGTGATCATTCCTTATTTCTAACAATTGCATATTGTTGTGCTTGGTTTTCTAGATAACCTCCAGATTTTGTAGTTTCATCTGAGTTTTAATGAGTTGTTTGAATTTTATTATCTTTTATTTAATGTTTATAGCATTTTTATTGCTGTTGTCAATTTTTAATTATTATCTTGTGAATTATTGGATAATCAGGGGAAATGGTTTTTGGTGTTATATATTTGCATAATTGTCTTTGAAATTAACTTAGTAGTTCCACAGCAAATTCTTTGCTTTCATGCATTTCTTCTAAAAACCCAATTTTTTCTCTTTAATTTCTATTATCCCTTGTCTCTTTTTTCTATCATAAACCCAGGCTTCTATATAATTAGGCCATACACACTTTACATTGCTCTAGATCCTTGTGGCTTCTTGTTGAGCAAGTTCTATTTTCTGTTAAGATGACAGAGTTTGAAATAGAGCATCAGGGACACCTTTTCTGTGAATAGTCTAACTGTGATTATTAAGAGAATACTGAAATTGATAGGGGGAAAGTAGGTGTTGGAAGGAGAAATCAAAATTGAGCTTTAGAGCAGTAATATATGTAGAGATTGAATACTTCATGGAAAACATCAGTATTTACAATCTCCAGTAATGTAGATAAAGAAGCTGAAGGCCATCAGGAATCTCTACCTGAACCCATCTGCAACTCTAGGTCCATAGTGGGAAGCAGAAGCAGAACTATAAAGGATTTGGATATAAATTTCTTATAAGAAAGGATGGTGATGGAGCAAGGGACATTGTAACTATAACTATGTGAAGGGAGGGGGGAAATCTTATACAAGGTTAGAGCTCCAATAACTTTTGGACTTTAGGTCATTGATGATTAGGTGAGAGAACATTTAGCAGAGGTGGACAGCTTCAATAGGACTTAGGAAGGAGGGGAGCAGATGAGCAGCATGTTGCTGAAGGAGTACCAAGTGATGTTTGGGGACAGCAATTGTGCAAGGAGGAAGCATAATTTCCTAGAGAGGAGATAGCCACAGCCAGGAAGGGAGCATACCTGTTCTTCCCACATCCCTCCCAGATGAACACATCTAAGGGCTCAGGTCCATTTGCTTACAGCCTATTCCTTATAACTAAATGAAGGCATTTCTTCAATCCCAATTGAATTCACAAGGCCTGCATTACCACTTTGATGGTTTGCTAGTCATGTTTGTTCCAACTTCTATTGGGAGTAAAGAAAATTATTCTTTTTTGGACAACAGTAAGGCCATTTCATCTCCATCCACAGTTGCAAATCCTCAGCTTTAACACCTTCGTTCTTTTTCCTCATTTGTAAATGCCACATATATTTTTTAATATGAATCAACTTTTCTGCCTCTTTCTCTCTTATCTTAGAGCCAGCTCCCACCACTGTGGATAGATAGCAAGCCTGGAATCAGAAGAGCTGAGTTTAAATTCAGCCTCACTTCTTAGCTATGTGACCTTGAAAAGTTGCTTAACCTGTCTTTGCTTGACAAAAAGATCTACTAGGGAAGGAAGTGAGAAATCATTCCAATTTCTTTTATAAGAAATATATTGATAATATTGCCCATTGGTTCATGAAAAAAAGCTGAAGGCTGAACAACAAATCTATTACCTGAGCTTATCAGCTGCCCTCTTCTTTCCTTCCTGGAAATCCTCTGGTCATTTTATCTGTAAGATATTTCAAAGAACAAATGGAAGGATGTTGCCTGAAAAAAATTCCTGTTAGAAAAAGGTTGTCATTAGACTATTAAAGGGGTTCTTTTCCATTCTTCAAACTGGCCCATAATGCTTTCCTCTTGCTTCTAATGTTTTTCATCTTTTCAGTCTTCCTAGGACCTACACTACATCCTCACACTGGATTCCCTATTTTATTACTTCTTTGTGCCATGAAATAAGAGGAGTCCTAATAAAGGAATATATAATAAGCAATGAAGAGCTGATAACATTTCCTTCAAAAGAAGACTTTGACTTTTAGAAAGGGATATATTATTATTATTCAGCAGTGTCAGAAGAATTTTTGAAACAAAGTGAGGTATGTATAACTGCACCCTGAATGCTACCATCTACTTTGCTTCTGAAGAAGATTGACCTGAAGATTGATTAATGGACATTTCTCCCATATCTTTTAACATAACAAAATGTTTAACAATTTCTACATAAAACAATGGTGGTCACATTCAGAAATAGGAATAGCCACAGAGGAAATGTGAAGTCTTTGGTCCATTAGTTCAAGAAGGCAGGGAAATTGAGATGGATTTCTTACTTTTTTTTCTTTCTTTCATTCTTTTTTTAAACATCTAATTGGTTTTGGTCATTATCTAGGATGCTTTTTGGTATAGTGGAGTTTCCCCATTAACACCCATTTGATAATCTCCCCCCAATTATATTTTTTCCACATTCATTTTTGTAAGATTTTTAGTTCAAAATATTTTTCCCTTTTGGCCTTTTCCTGTCCCCACCCCACCCAACAAGCAATATGATGTTCATACATTGTTCATGCATGTATAATCATTATAAACATATTTCCATGTTGTTCATGTTGTGAAAGAAAAATATGAACAAAAGGGAAAATCCATGAGATTAAAAAAAAAAGAAGAAAGGGAAATAGTATGTTTCTAACTGCATCCAGTCTGTGTTGTTAGTTTCTCTCGAGGTGGGATTGTATCTGCAAAGCCTCTGCTGACAGCTGGTTCATAGTATCATGTTACATTATGGGGTTTCCCCTGTATTTCAGGATCCTTGTTCTGATCATTGTATATTCTTAATTTCAGACAGGAAGAGATCATATACTCCATTTTACTGGTGCACTGCCATGAGAAGTCACCATAGTCCAGCTATCGCCACTGATACTTTGCATCTTTGTAAATGTCATCTCTTTTATTCACTCCATCCCTGTGATTCCGAAGTTATAAAGGACAGGCAAACTAACTTGCTCTGAGCAGAATCTGGTTACATTTTCCTCCCACTAATCACTAGTTAATTCTATTTAGTATTTACACAAATGTTTCTTATCTACATCCAATTTTCATCTATCCTATCTTAAAACTCAATTACTTATAAGAATGGATTTTCTTTAATTGCTATAAAATATTTTCCAAAAAGATCCCTAAGATAAATTCTGCCTTGGTCTTGGGAAGTGAGGATGCTGCATTTCAGAATGACCAATTCACACAGTGCAGAATCTAGTGTTGTAGACATCGTTGGAGGCATTAAAGAATGGTCTTCATTTCTTGCATATATGAGTCCTCCTATGTTTAGATTTTGTAGAAAAGATCCCATAGAGAATGATCTTGAGCCAGAATTGTAACTTTGTAGGAACTTAGCTTTCTGAAAACTCCTAAGTGCTGACACCTAGAACCCACTGTGCCAACCTAAACAATTCTTTCTTCCCTATGAAATATTTACTCTTCTACTTCCTTCAACAGTAGGCCATTCCTATCATTAATTTACATCGCCAAGCTTGAAAAATTGTCCTTTCTTGTTGCAGTTTTCTTAGGGTTGCTTTCATTTTCAGTAAGGAAACTTTCATTCAAAGGAAAAAAACCATAAAAAGAGGCTGAAACAATATGCAGCACATGGTAAAAGAGAAAGTTCCCTGAGATCACATAAGTAACTCACATATATATGAAGTTCTGATCCTGACTCCACTTCTATCAATGGGTCATGAAATTCAGGAGATAATCTCAGAAAGCACTGCTAGACTCATTCTGGACAATCTATGAGACTTGTTGGATTTTTAAAATATAGGTTTTTTTTAAAGTGTTAATCACACAATTCCCCCTTTGTTTTCCTTTTGAAATTGGGCATTGACCTGTGTGATAATACACTAAAGGGGATTTTGGAATAATGCTCTGACTCCTGAGGTTTGGCCATTTTATCTGATCATTCTGTCACATACTCTGTTTTCAAGCATCATCATCTCCTAGGTGTATCTCATTTCTCTTGACATTTCAATTGGCTACAGAGATAGTTAGGTATCATTCTTTACTGAGCATTTTGTCTATCTGTTGATGTTGCTCCATTCAATCTATCTATATATGTGATTCTAAGATGAGAGGATAGAAAACTTTCTTCAGATTGGAGTAGCAGCTGATCACAATTATTTTTCTTTCTACTTTTTTGGAGGTAAATATGGTAAAGTGATTTGCCTATGATCATGCAGCCAGTAAGGGTCTGAGATTGGGTTTTAACTCAGATCCTCATGATTTTAGGGCCACCTGTGTTCTTTGCTCCCACAATGTTTTTTTTCAATTATTATTAATTAATAATATTCAGTAACTAAACAAATATTTCTCATCTAAAATTTTTCCATTCTGTATTCGAATAGGTTTCCTCAAGCAATCCCTAATTAATTATAGAGATACGTTTTTCTTGATTTTTGTAATATATGATACATCAATAACCCTGAGGAGTTTTCCCCCTGAGTCTGGAGAAATGGAGATTGACTGTGACAGCTAAAGTAGTTTGGGTCACCTTCTGGCCATGTCACATAATGCAGGATACAATGTTAAAAGCTCATTCACAAGAAAGGTTCTTTGATCCAGGTTGATGACCCATGATTAGATGAAAAATGAAATATTTCCCCCATCACCAGAGCTTCAAGAGAATATCATTAGAGAGCATGTTTGGCCAAACTGTAGCCACCAAGAGATTTATTTCTCGATCTGCCTACCCCATCTTTTTGTAAGCCCCATCTGAAAGATGTTAGTAATTTTATATTGTACTCTGTGGACTCTATTGTATTTCTTCCCTCCCTAAATAGTGATGCCCCAATTTCAAAGTTAATTAACATCTGTCCTACATTTTTTCCTCTTTGAATCCTTTTACAAGCTAGATATTGAATAGAAAGGATATTTTAACTAATTTATAGATTTGTACAATTAAGAAAATACTTTGTGTATTAATCCTCTCAGGAATGCATATGTATTTAGTGACTAAGATAGCTCATTTACATGAAATTGTGAGATTTTAGGAAATGTGCAGCATGACAGTGGCTAGATAACTTTTGGTGGGATGCTATCATGGAACCCTCAAATTTCAAAGACCAATATGTAATCCATGTATGCATGAAGCTGGCCTTCTGAAATTACTTTCATCTAAGAGTACTCATCAAGAATCATATGATAGAAAGTAAAAGTATCTTCTCAGAAATGGTTATTATTTTCTGTCTTAAAATATATTGTAATTGATAAATTTTCCTCTCTTTTTTTTTCTTGGTTTCTTTCAAAGATCTGATTTCTGGGTTCCCGTATCCCTAAAAATAGGGAAAAGTAGTGTTATAGCAAACCATTATCTTACTTTCCTGCCTATACTACTGGTCTCAGTGAACAATATTAGTCTAAAAATCCCTGGAAAGACTCATTGGAATTAGTGAAAAAGCATATACTCACCTTTGGCCACATAATCTCACAATTCCATGATGTTACCCTAACAGGAAGAATGGAGTTTCCCTAGATTCCCATCTTCTAGAATATAGCAGTCTTCTATCTTTCTTTAGCAAATATAAAATCATGCAACATCAGAGATTTTATTCTCTTTTAAAAGCAGTAAGTATCTTGATATGCTGTATGTTGCTGAAAAACAACAACATGGAACCATTGGAAAGAGAATGGCCTTTCACATGCTGAGTTTTTTTCCATCCTTGATTCGACCCATCTGGGCAGAGAGACAGGATTCCTTCCAAGCTGTACACTAATGGTAGTAGATATATGTTTCATCCATCTAATGTGTTTCAGGTGCCTGGGGACCCATTGAACTCACAAACAAAAGGCCCCTTGAGAAACCCAAGTTTAAAAGTCATTAATGAATCTCCGTTGTAATCAATTTGGGCAAAAGATTTAAAAAAGGGAGCTGTGGGGCCAGTACCCATAGAGAATGGAAGCATTAAAACCAACATCAGACAAAAACTTGCTATATAGCAGTGAGACAAGTGATGAATTGCTCCTCCCCATATTGTCTAAGATTGTGATCTCCTAAATTATTTAATCCTTCACTTCCATCTGTTAAAAAAATGAGTATGCACTCCAGACACATACCCACATTTATATATTATGCAATGTACTACTTTATTAATTTATTATATAATCAGTCAACTAGGATTTATTAAATGCTAAGTATTTAATTTCCAATTTATTTTTGGTCTATTTTCACCTGGCTTTTATTGAATACAATTTTTTATTGCATTGTGATCTGAAAAAAATGCATTCATAATTTCTGTCTTTCTTCACTTGATTTTGAGTTGTTATGCTGTAATATATGGTCAATTTTTGTACAGGTTCCATGAAATGCTGAGAAAACAGTGTACTCCTTTCTGTCACCATTCAATTTTTTCCAGACATATCATACCTAACTTTTCAAGTATTCTATTTACCTCCTTAACTTCTTATTTATTTTGTGGTTTGGTTTATCTAGTTCTGAGAGAGCAAGGTTTCTATGTCCCACTATCATAGTTTTGCTATCTATTTCTTCTTGCAGCTTTCTTAACTACTTCTTTAGGATTTTAGATGCTATACCATTTGGTGCATATATGTTTAGTACTGATATTGCTTCATTATCTATGGTACTCTTCAGCAAGATATAGTTTCCTTTCTTACCTATTTTAATTACATCAATTTTTGTTTTTGCTTGATCTGAGACCAGGATAGCTACTCCTGCATTTTTTTTTTTTTTACTTCACCTAAAGCATAATGGATTCTGCTCTAGTCTTTTACTTTTACTCTGTATATATCACTCTGCTTTAAATATGCTTCTTGTAAACAATATATTGTGGAGTTCTGGCTTTTAATCCAGTCTGATATCTGCAGATAGCCGATCTGAGAATCTAACAGCCATAGAGGAAATATAAACCTTTTCATCTTTAGTTCTGTGGAGGCTGGAAGGATGAAGTGGGTTTATTTCTGCCTAAGATCTGGATAGTGAAGAATGACACTTAAACTTCTCTTCTTCACTATTCAGAGGTGACAGGTTTTGTGTCATGATAAGATTCTAATGGGATTTCTTTTGTATTTCAGGATCCTTCTTCTGATCATTGTATATTCTAACTTTGTTTAGGACAAGAACAGGTCATGTGCTCCCTCCTAATGGTGCATTGCAATAGAAATCACCATAGTCTAGCACCAGCTTTAGCTAGGGATATTTTGCATTTATTTAGATGATATCTCTGTTTTCTCACTGTGTCCCTGAATTCTAAGGTTAAAGGACAAACAAGATCTTTTTTTTTTTTTAATAACTTTTTATTGATAGAACTCATGCCAGGGTAATTTTTTATAACATTATCCCTTGCATTCACTTCTGTTCCGATTTTTCCCCTCCCTCCCTCCACCCCCTCCCCCAGATGGCAAGCAATCCTTTACATGTTGAATAGGTTACAGTATATCCTAGATACAATATATGTTTGCAGAACCGAACAGTTTTCTTGTTGCACAGGGAGAATTGAATTCAGAAGGTATAAATAATCCAGGAAGAAAAACAAGAATGCAAGCAGTTTATATTCATCTCCCAGTGTTCTTTCTTTGGGTGTAGCTACTTCTGTCCATCTTTGATCAATTGAAACTGAATTAGCTCTCTTTATCGAAGAGATCCACTTCCATCAGAATACATCCTCAAACAGTATCATTGTTGAGGTATATAATGATCTCCTGGTTCTGCTCATTTCACTTAGCATCAGTTCATGTAAGTCTTGCCAGTCCTCTCTGTATTCATCCTGCTGGTCATTCCTTACAGAACAATAATATTCCATAACGTTCATATACCACAATTTACTCAACCATTCTCCAATTGATGGGCATCCATTCATTTTCCAGCTTCTAGCCACTACAAACAGGGCTGCCACAAACAGTTTGGCACATACAGGTCCCTTTCCCTTCTTTAGTATCTCTTTGGGGTATAAACCCAGTAGAAACACTGCTGGATCAAAGGGTATGCACAGTTTGATAACTTTTTGAGCAAAGTTCCAAATTGCTCTCCAGAATGGCTGGATGTTTAAACAAGATCTTTAAGTAGGATCTGATGACAGTGGTTTTTCACTAATTACTTCTATTCAGTTGCTATATGGTATTCCCCATCTGCATTCAACTTTCTCCCATAGTCTCCTGGATTAGGCTTCATTAGGAGAACCCAAGTATTTGTAGGAATGGATTTTACTTAATAGCTATAAAATATTCCTCACAAAGACCCTAAGGAAAATTCTGCCTATTGCTTGAGAAGTAAAGATACTGTATCCCAGAATGACCAATTCACACAGTGCACAAGGTACCATTGCACACACTATCACAAGCATGGAACAAAGATCTTGCATTCTTGCATACATTCAAATTAGGTGAAATGCTATCAGTGGAAAAACTGAGGTATTTACTGATTATAGTGGAACATTTGATAGGATGAGTGGAACTTTTCCTCTGAGCTCTGCTGCCTAAAGAGGGATTAGTGGAATAATGTTGGAACAAATTGTACCTAAGTATGAATTCGTAGAGACTAAAGATTCTGATAATGGAAGATATTTTATTTCTAAGGTTTTATAAGAAATAATGGAGAGAGATCGCAAATTGAGTAGCAATTCCATATACCTATGTAGGTGCCCTTGTCAGGGAAAATTCATTCCTTCCAGGAATGAATCAGATTCTTAAGAAATGGGTTACTAAATTTATGTTAGAGACTAAGTTGCCCACTGGACCAAATGTTTGCCCACTGTTTTGCTAAAGAACTGTCCCCAGAAGTAATCTGGGACTTTCCCCATATAAAATGCTCTCTGGTTAATTTTATTTGGGAGAAGGAAGGGAAAAACCCTTTTTTGAAACAAAGGATAAATTTTTAAGGAATTATATATTGACTGTTCTCATCCATTTTAGCCTGTAGGAAGCAAGGATTGCTGACCACCTACACAACATCTTTTGAGTTTGGACTTCTAGTAGAGTGGGTCCTGGAAGAAGCAGAGTGGGAAGAACCTTACCAGATACTGCAGATGATTGAGACTGCAGTATGAAAGCTGTGATCATCAGAGTTAAAGAATCTGTGAAGGAATCTCAGGAATGGACTGTTAAAGACAATTTATAACCTCTAAAATTGACTTTGCACTGGGACAATTAGGAATGTTTTGGTGGGAAGGGAGATTAATTATACTTAGAGGAATTTTAACAATATTGGTGTACTATTATTTATATTTTCAGAAAAGTTTATAGGAATTCTTCAATTGGAGAAAGTTGAATTAACATTTTTTTAGGATAAAGAAATGATTAATGTTAATTCTGATAGGGTTTTTTAATGTGAAATTAGGACAGTATATTCTGTATTCTCTGTGAGTTTTAATTGATTATATTGAGTCATTTTAAAGCTGTTCTCTTTCAGGGAGATTCTGAGAACTCTTTTAATGTCCTGACCCAGTTTCCCTAATTGTCCTATTTAGTTACTCTGCCTCAGGTTATAACCATTCCCTCTTAATGTTTGATAGGATAAAGGTCTTATATCTTAGACCTTAGACTGTACTTATTCCCTCTTAATTTTTGATGGGATAAAGGTCTTTATCCATTTTAGACATCAATAGAATGGCAGGAGCCTCTCTAGTACCTCCCATTATGTCATCCTAGGTACCTCCCCTCATTAGATCATCCCCATCCAGGTACCTCCCCCATTATGTCATAGTTACTGTTACCCTATAAAAGAATCTTGTATCTGACATTCACTGCTGGATTCTTTGTGACCATAGTCTCATTCAGCCCTGGACCAAACCATGGATCTATTTGGTCCCAGTAAATCTCTCCATTAAATAAAATTATTAAATTGTTCTCTAATTTCTATCTTGCTCAGTTTCTCTGGGATTAGATACCTGTGTCTTTGTCCCTTTGAACATGGTTAATATCTGAATAAGTTTTGATATAAATTGTTTATTGAACATCTTAAAGTAAAATTATTTGTGTAATGTTGAATTTAAAACCCATCTATTTAAATATGAAGTTAAGCTGTGAATTTTCTAGGATGAATCTCTTACTGTTTTCAATATTAAAATTATAGTCAGTACTTACTTAGGATATATGATCCTTGAGAGTTAAATTCACTTGAAGCTTTGATTAATGAGACTTGCTATTTGAGATAAAAATCTCTTGGGACTATAACTGATATTATTTGGAGTTTTGAATTCAGGTATGATTGTCTGATGGATCACTAGCCAGTAATTCAGTCTCTAAAAGGAATATGCCACAAGCTACTCAGAGGAATGTGATCTTGAATTGTTACATGTTAGGGGTCAGAACTCTGAACTTGAAACAAAGGATTCTTACAAGGTACTAAATCAGTGGAATTGATAGAAACAATAGTTATCTAATTTAGCATGGTTCAGTATGATTGATTTAATCCTATAAGGAGATGTTATGGGCCAGAACTTGAAAGAAGATATTGAGTGGAATTGAGGAGACAATGGTTAAATCTAATTTAGCATTGATTTAATCCTACAACAAATAATGGTTTCCTAGTGATATAATGATTGGTTTGTACTCAGTGTACAACATATAAGCAAGAAGCTCTTAGGTCCAAAAGGTAAGCACACTAGAACTTCTTAGAGGCTGAGACAGATTCATTCCATCTTCAACTTTTGTTGTGGCTGGAGGTTGAAGCAGAAACCCCTGGAAGTTGGGGAGATTCAGAAGCCAGAGAAGGCAGGTGACAATCTGCCAGAGTGGAACCAAGGCCAGACTGGAAGGCCTCCAGAAAAACTAGCCGAACCCCAACTGAAGGAGACAAGACTTTGAAAGAAACAATAAAAGATTTGAACTTTAATTCCTGGCTGCACTTGTGGTGATTGCTGAACTGAAACGAAGGCTGCCTCCAGAGACCCCAAAACCCCAACAAGAGAATATTACATTTTAGAGAAGAATATTACATTTTGGCGCCCAACATGGGGCAGACATGATCCTGATTTCAGTGGAAAAGGCTCCAATCCTGATTTCAGTGGAAAAGTTTCCTCGACCCAGAAATTAGGATGAATACAAAAATAGACAAAGAAACTTTGTTAAAGGGCTAAAGTAGTACTTCAGCTAAAATGGGACAGATATTTAGAAAATAGCCTTCTTTTACAATTCAAAGAAAATGTGTAGAGAGCACTGTTAGACTTATGAAAAGCCAAGGTTTGATTATAATTTGGGAGCAGATCACTGAACTTTTAGAAACTGTACAGCACATATCTCCTTGGTTCTCTATGGAAAAAGAATTGGATCTAGAGGAGTGGAAATTAGTAGGAGAGCAACTATGTCAATTCTACAATGAAAATGGACCTGACTCAATTTCCAAAGAAACACTTTATACATATAATTTAATACAACTGACTTTAAGAAATTATATGTGTTAGAATAAAAAAAAAAGAAAGAGCATGAGGGGGAGGATCCAAATAAACTAGGTGAAAAGGATGAAGAATCAGATAAGAATGGAATTAAATACAATTTTGAGTGTGATGCTTCAAAGCAGGAGAAATCAGGTCATTCCCTATCTCATGACCCTCCCCCTCAATTAACCCTTCATGGATGGAGGGAAGAGGAGGGGGAGAGGCAATGACACAAACAGCACCATCTACAAAGCAGCCTATGACAAGATTACAAAAGGCACTGGTTAAGGCTAAAAATGAAGGACAGGATATAGCTGATTTAATAAATACATACCCTGTGATTGAAGAGTCAAGCTCAACAAAGGAGAAGGTTAACAAAGGAGAAGACATACTCCTTTTGATTGAAAAAATTAAGGATTTGAAAAAGGGTTGCACTCTTTATGGGGCTACATCATCTTATGTTAAGATGTTACTAGAGAGTCTGGCTTATGAAATTTTAACACCCACTGATTGGAAATCCATAGTAAGGACATGTTTAGAACCTGGACAAAACTTGTTGTGGCTTTTGGAGTATAGTGAATTATGCAGGATACAAGCCCAACACAATAAGCAGGTGAAGGTCAGTATGCAGAAAACTCAGCACAGATTAGTTACTCCATAACAGCATATGAGCAAATTGCTACTGCTGCAACAAAAGCCTGGCATTCCTTCCTGGGAAAAGACCGAGGGGAAGCCTTCATAAAAATAGAGTAAGGTCCCAATTAACCCTTTGCTGATTTTTGTGGGACATTTGAAAACAGCTGTCACAAGAACCATTGGAGAAAATGCAGCTACAAGAATAATGATCAGACAACTGACTAAGGAAAATGCTAATAAGGTTTGCAGAAGAATTATATGGGGACTACACAAAGGTGCTCCTTTAGAGGAGATCATAAGTTGCTGAGCCACAGTGGGTACAAATACTTATTATACCCAGACTATGATGAACATAGGAAGACAGGATCCCTTTTGGCAAGGGACTTCTAGAAAAACTCGTCAATGTTTTCAGTGTGGAAAAAATTGGATCTGAGAGCTCAGTGTAGACAAAGAGATAGAGTGAGAAGACAGGGTGAGAGAAGACCTAAAACCCTATGTCCAAAATGCCACAAGGACTTCCACTGGGCCTCAGAATGTAGATTGAACCAGGGAAATGAGAGGCAGGGCCCAGCTCCAAGATATCAATCAAAAAACACGTGGGGCATGATGGCAGCTGAAGTTACACCTTTAGAAGTTTAGGACTCTGATGTGATCAATCAGCAAAAAAGCAAGCAGATGGGAGAAAAGGATACATGATCAAACAACAGAAAAGCAATCAGATAGCATAAAGGGATTACAATTGGAGAGAATATAGGCTTTTTAACCCAACAGAAGGGCAGTAGCTCCAATGTAATTGCGATATAATGAGAAGAGATTTGGAAAGTAGTAAATAGAAGGGATTAGATAGGTTAACTGCTTGGGAGAAAATATTTGCTTATATCTCTACAGAAGGAGAAGGAATCAGATGCGTGCCAATGAGCACCTGGAGAGAGACATAAAAAGAGAAAAACCTTGAAACAAAGGAGATCTAAAAAGCATCCGACACTGAAAGAATATGGCTGATAATGAGACTGTTAAAAAATTGTAAAACCAGCAGAAAACATTGGATTCCTTGAGATAAAAAAATTGTTGATAAAACTGTTGCAGAACTTCAAAACCAGCAGGAATCACTGGACAATAGATTCCTTTTGGACTATTGATAGGATTTATGGACATACAATTCCTCACATTGATGCATCTTATTTGTTACATCACTACTAGCCTGTATTACTATGTGCTTATGTAATTTATGTAATTATGTGTAATACCTCCCATATTGATGGATTTATGTATACCTATTTTAAGTGTGAGACCTTTCAAGAACCTGCTAATCTGATTTGATTTCTCATTTCCTTTGGTATTTTCATCTCCCTGAGACATCAGGGAGGGCGTGATCATTTCCTTTATGGTGTTTTCACCCTTTTTTTGAGCAGCCAGGGAATGCATGATCACCTCCTTTTTTGGGGTTCTCACTTCCTTGAGAAGTCAGGGAGGTCATGACCACCTATGTTCTAAAACAAAAGAAAGTGGGAGATTATTGAACTGAAATGAAGGCTGCCTTCAGAGACCACAGTAAAACCCCAACAAGAGAATATTAAATTTCAGAGAAGAATATTAGAGTTACAGGTGAAGATTAGTATCTGGGCAAGAGTTGGGAGGACAACTTTGATTTTGAATTAAGGTGGGATTCTTCTGACTCAGTTTCCCAGGAGTGTTCTTTTGAATAATAACCCACCTGATTATTTTTGAATTGGGATATAAGGTGGAATTGTTATTGCATACAATTACCTTAAGTAAAACTGAGCTAAAGATGCTTTTTCCTGTCATGTATGTGCTCTCAGACTGAGTCCTGAAGGATTTTTTGATTATAATCATGTCCCTGCTTTTTCCTTTTATAGCAAATTTCTATAATGAGGGCAAGTGCTCAGTACTTGAAGCTATGAGCATAATTCAAGTATGTAAGACTTTGCAGTTTCCTAATAACTAGGTACATGGATATTTATCTAAATCATATGTCTCTGCTTATTTTAGCATTTCTGTTGTTGCTGAATTTCCCAATAGGCATCTTTATATGTGAAGAGTTACCTTCTCTAATTACTGGGGACACAAATGGTTGAAGTGATAGATGGCCCCAGATGGGAGCTGGAGTTACAGAATCCCAATTTGTATGCTGCATAGACTCAGACTCCAGGCCATAGTGGAAATAATTACTAACCAGACAAGAAAGGTACTTGATTTGTCAGCAGACCAGGCCACTCAGATTACAGAAGTAGTACTCTAGCATGGACTACTTGTTGGCTGAAGAAGATGGAATTTGTGGGAAATTAAATTTATTCACTTGCTGTGTGAAAATTGATAATGGACAAATAGTGAAGGAAATTTCCAAAGACATCAAAAAATTGGCTCATGTTTCATTTCAGACCTGGTCCTCATCATTTACTAGCTCTTGGTGGTCTTGGTCTGGAGATAGCTGGTGGAAATGGGTTCTTTGGTTCCTGTTGATAGCTTTACATGCAGTTATACTACACTTTATCTGCTTCCCCTGTGTGATACAACTTATTCCAAGGATAGTACAGATGCCACTGGATAGAATGATAAAGATTCAACAACTTGGAGGAGGAGGTCCAGTTAGATTTAGAGTAAAAGGACATAGAGCAAAAAGAAAAATAGGTCCAGAGGTATTGGAGACTGAGGACAAGATTCTTGAGGAAATATATCAAGAATAATGTAAGAGATCTTCATAAGTTAATAAATAAGAAGAGGGATTGAATGAAATAAACTGAATGAAGACCTCTCATCAGAATGTGGCCTTGACTTTTGTCCTAATTGTGACTTGAGACTTTGCAATAATAAGTTGGGCTATCATTAAAAGCTAGAGGTATTCCAATAGCTTAGATAAACATTTCCCTCCTTGTTTCTGCATCCCCCACCTCAGCTTTTCATTAGCATTTAAGTACCTAATATAGTAAAAAGTGTGTTATTGACTAGTGTTCTTTTTTCTAAGCTCTGAGTAAGTTAGAACTCCTCAGTCAATGGGAGAAAAGGTCAGAAGGTGGGTTGTGGATTTCTGGTTAGAGTCAATATAATCTTAAATTTTGTACTTTGCACTCTTCTACTGACACCATGTTTGTTGGGAGTTGCCCTTCTCATGAGATTGTAATAAATCCTTTTCTGCTTTTTTAACTTGAGAGTCTCTAAATTATTTAAGTGTCACTGTCCCACACAATGTGGAACTTTTAATTTGGGGCTCCGGGTCAGAAGGGAGAATTGAAATGAAGCTTGGCCCCAAACCAAGAACTAGAAGTGCTTACACTAATATTTCTCATTAGAAAAGAAAAAAAGAGCAAGTAAAAAAGTAAGAACCCAAGTATAGAAACTTACTATGGGAATAGGGAAGACCGAAGTTCTTCAAATGAGAAAAGTGAAATAAAAAAAAAGCCTCTTCTACCTCAAAGAGTAACAAAAAAATTACCTGCCCAGAAAGAATTTATAGAAGAACTCAAAAAAGAATTTAAAAATTAAATGAGACAGATTGTGTAAAAGTTAAAATAAATAAATAGGATCCACCCCAGAAAAACAAACATATTATAAAGAAAAGTTAATCAACTAGAAAAGGAGATACAAAGTCTTAATGAAGAAAATAATACTTTGAAAATTAGACGAGGGCAAGGGAAAGCCAGTGAAGCAATATATATATATATATATATATATATATATATATATATATAGAATTAAAAATATATAACTGAATATGAAGCATCTTAAAAGGAAAAGAACACATGTGGAGAACAGATTATAGAGGTCAAAATAGAAGAATAATTGAACTATGCCCCCCCAAAAGTTTTTACAAAATAATGCAAGAAATATTCCCCCCAATTTTCCTGGAGTGATAGTAGAAAAAAGTATATATATATATATAATCCCCTGATCACTGTCTCAAAGAGATCTTACAAGAAAAACACATAAGACTATTATTTCCAATTTTCAAATACCCCCAGATCAAAAAGAAAATTTTGTTAGAAAACAAATAAACAAAAAACAATTTGAATATGTTATAGCTACAATTAGAATTCTATCAGATTTATTGGTAGTCACAATAAAAAAAACCACAGATTCTGGAATAATATATACCAGCAATCAAAAGAAGTAAGCCTGTGCCTAAAATATTATATCCACTAAAGTTATCTGTAATATTGAATGAAAAAAATGAGCAAGTAAACAACAACAAAATACTATATTGTGATCCACATTCAGTCCTCATAGTCTCCTCTCTGGATGCTGATGGTTCTTTCCATCACAAATCTATTGGAATTGCCCTGAATCATCTCATTGTTGAAAAGAGCCAAGAGAGACAACAAGTTTTAGGCTTCCAAATAATGTAGTAATTTTTTTATTCAAATAGAAGTAGTGACAGCTAGATGAAGGAACAGATAGACTTCTGAGCCTGAGGTCAGGAAGAATCATCTTCCCAAGTTCCAATCAGGCTGCAGATATTTACTTCTCGTGTGACTTTGGGTATGTTGCTTGATTCTGTTTGCCTCAGTTCCTCATTTGTAAAATGAGATGGAGAAATAAATGGCAAACTCTTATGTTTGCCAAGAAAATCCTAAATGGAAACAAGAGTGAAACAACTGAACAACAGCAACAACCCTTTTATAAGGGAATTCAAAGCCTTTTAAAGGATGTATTTTTTTTTTTTGGGGGGGGGGCAAATGTTCATTAGTAAAGGCAGGACTTAAGACTTGGTAAAGTGTCTCTATGGTTTTGTTCCTCTCTACTATCATTTTTATCTTTTGTTGTTGTTGTTCATTTGTTTATTCATTCCTAACTCTATATGACACTATGAATAAGTCCATAGGGTTCACTTGGAAAACTTATTAGAGTGGCTTGCTATGTTCTTTTCCATTGTGTCTTTCTTTTATAGATGAGGAACAAAGCAAAAAAAGATAACTTGCCCAGCATCACCCAACTAACAAATGGTTGACAGATTTAAACTCAGATCTCTTTGACTTCAGGACCTATGCTCTAGCCACTGACCATCTATCTAACTTATATCTTAATTGCCTATATTTGACTTCTTTTGTAAATATACTCATTTACATGGAAGAGAAGGGACATTTTTGGAACTGAGAAATCAGGAGACCCTGAATGTTTGGTCTATTTATTAGAAACAAACAGGGAGTTATAAGGAATTCCCATTTGGAATGAGAGTGAGATCTTTGGATTAGAGACATAATTATCTTTTTATTTTTATTTTTTTAGAGACATAATTATCAATGAATTAAAGTTAAAAAATTAAGTTAAAGTATTAGCCATTTAATTAAAAGTGACCCTGCTGTTTGTGTTTTTAGAAATTAAAATTTAAAATGGATTTTTTTAAAATGTAAATTTATTTTCCAATTAATAACCATTTATTTTCATTCCTTCCCACTCTTCCTCACCATTGAACAATTAAAAAAAACCTTAAATATGTATAGTAAAGCAAAACAAATTTCCATATTAATTATGTTCAAAATTATATGTTCACCTCACTTCTCTCTGGTAGGATGTGGATAGTATGCTTCATATTTAGTTTTCTGGAATTATGATTTGTCATTGCATTTAGCTGAGTTTGAAATTCTTGGAAAGTTGATTTGCTCTATAAAATTGTTGGCAATACATATATATATATATATATATATACATACATATATATATATGTATGTATATATATATATATATATATATATATATGAAACCGAAATGTTCATAGGGAGTATTTGTGTCCAACCTGTGGCCAAGCATTTGGAACTTGTTGGACTGCTCAGCCATAGTTAGACACAGTATGACTTGACTCTAATAAAGTGATGTTATTTTGGTTTTCTTAGTGGAAGGCAGGGGATAAAGATTTTATGTGGATGTGAATTTAGAGAATACCTCAAACATGCTGGAGCCTAGTCTTAGGACTATTTTATGAGTGAGAGAAATGCTTCCTTGTGCTACACAGTTAGTATACCTTCATTGAAAAGCATGGCTCATAATGATTTATGAGACCCCACCAATGTATTTGTCTTTAATAATCAAACAAAAGACACAGTTAATTCAAAACAAAGATATTTAATGAAATAGATTAGAAAGAATACTAACAATAAAATAGTTCCTTTCTTTAGATGGAATAATCAGTTCAAGGTTCTCACTTTGTAGACTGTAATAATATCTCCAAAGGCTACATACAATGTATTGCTAGGAATCTAGTCAACTTTCCCCTCGGGTAATTGTCTTAGAGGGAAGTTAAAAACAATGAAGTAGTTAGAGGCTTGAAAATACTTGTTAATAGAGCTAAACGACTTATTAGAGGAAAAAACACATGTGAATGAGTGCTATTAATAACTTTCTTAAATTATTGAATTGCAGATAAGAGCAAATTTTAACCAAAAATGTTTTTCCCCTTTATATACTCCCAGAGGCAAAAAAGTGATAATTTGTCTTTTACATATCAATAAAATATGATGCTAAAACTAATTTAGTCTGTATTGCAGGGAAAATGAGTTATTTTTAGAGGAAGGAGAAAAATCCATATCTTGAGTTTGAGGAGGAAAAATAGATGTTAGTAAAAGATGACAGGTATTAATTTCTGATTTCTTATTTCAGGGCATCCTCCAGGCTTTGAAGGTAATTTTTTATTTTGAAACTTTCACTTTCACCTTCCATGGTTTTAAGCCCAGTGTCCCATATAGCATTTACAAAATAGATCCTAGTATTTGGATTTCATATTTTATGATCAAGAGGCAAAATTGATTTTTCACTTTGCTGCTCTACTTTGAGTAGTCTTTGGTATCTTCACCATGTCTCAGGAAGATCATTATAGGGATGCTTTACATCATATACATCCTGTAAATTTTACTAGTCTTGGTGATGGACTCATCACTACCCAATTACTCTGATTGAATGGTGAAATCATGAACTCTAAACTCCTTGTTAATTAATTATTATTAATATGTTTGTTAATATTAATTATTATTAATTACAGATCTATATATTTGTATATTAATATTAATTAATGAATTAAAATATTCTCTCATTTCTCACTACTTTGGGACCTTTCTGACTGACTTCTCTGCCATATCCTCATGCAGGGTACCTTTCTTTTCCCTCCAACTTTTCAGCTTTTGTGTATAGGTGTGCACATTTCCCAATTAGATTTTAACTTCTTGTGAAGTAAGAAATGCACTTTTCTTCTTTTCACATATGTGTTTTTTTTAACAGTACAGTACGGTACATAAAATGTATGTAATAAATGCATATTGCCTATTAAGTAGAGAGCTGAAAAATCCTTTGCTAGTAAGTGTTTTATACACAGTTGGTTCTAAATAAATGTTTATTGGATTTTATAGAAATGGATTAGTGATTGAGGTTATTAAAAGCAAGTGAAGTCCTTAGAAAGGATAAAGCAGGGAAGTTGTGAGCAAGGTTGCATTTGTAAAAGAATAAAATGAAGTAACAGGATCCAGAACAAAGAATTCAAAATTATTCAAGGTTTCTTTTACTACTATTGCTCCTTAATGTCAATTGCCTTTTATAGTTTTGAAATCAGTATAATCCTTTTCAATGTGTCTCTAAAAGCTTTAATCACTTGTTTATTTCTCAGAGTATAAATAAAGGGGTTCATTACAGGTGCCACTGAGGTTGCAAGTACTGTCACCACCTTATTCATAGCCACCCCTTCTTTTTCAGAAGGTTTGATATAGATAAAGATGCAGGTTCCATAAGTCATGGAGACAACAATCATGTGGGAGGAACAAGTGGAAAAGGCTTTTTTCCTTTGCTCAGCTGAGGGGAATCTCAGAATAGTCCTGACAATGTAGGCATAAGATAGAATCACTAACACTAAGGTGATGATGAGGGTGAACACAGCAAAGGCTAAAATCATCCTTTCCAGGAATTGTGTATCAGAGCATGTAATCTCCAGCAATGGTGATATATCACAGACAAAATGGTCAATGATGTTGGAGTTACAGAATTCTAGTTCAAGAGCTCCACCAAGTACAGGAACAATAATCATCAATCCAGCCATCCAACAACCCAGGATGAGCTGATTACAGACTCTGTTGTTTATGATGGCTGCATAGTGCAGGGGTTTGCAGATAGCTACATAGCGGTCATAAGACATGGCAGCCAAAAGAAAAAATTCTGAGGCCCCAAAGAGGATACCAAAAAACAACTGAGTGAAACATCCATTATTTGTCACAGTATAGTCCCCAGTTGACATATTGTACAGGAATCTGGGAATGCAGACAGTTGTGAATGACAATTCTAAGAAGGAATAGTTCCTAAGGAAAAAATACATGGGAGTTTTAAGATGGGGATTCGCCAGAGTGAGGGTGATGATGGTCAAATTCCCAGTTACACTTAGCATATAGGTCAGAAACAGAAAGACAAAAAGCAGAACCTTCAACTGTGGGTCATCTGTCAGTCCCCGAATAATGAATAATGTTATCCCTGTATAGTTTCTCATTTTTAACCTCTTTTTTTAGATGGATCTGTAAATAAAATAGGACAGAAAGAGAGAGAGAGAAAGACACTGGATCTGAAAAAAGCTATCAAAGTAAATCAGCAATGCAATTTGGATATAAATGCTCAGAAGTCATTCTTGAGTTCTTTATTCTGTCCCTGGCTTAAAAAAGTCATCTCAACATTGTATTATCCTCAGTGACTTAGTAGTTTATCAGCTATTGAGTACATAGAATTTTGGCAAAGACTTTTGTACCCATCTGTCTCCTCCCTCGGGTTTTGCCCTCACCCCATTCCTTCCACATTGACTTGATTTTGTATTACCCCAAAATGTTGTGATTTCTTTTCTTTTTCCAGCACATTCATTTCCAGATTTATCTCCTTGATGTGACCTAGATAAAAAAGTTAAGCAAGACCTACAAAGTGACCTTCTGTGACAGTGTATGCCAAATAGATTTTTTGTTCATATAGCACAAAGTTTTCAGTCATTCCCCTGTTGTCAGACACTCACTTCATATCTATTTCGTTGCTATCACAGAAAACCACAATCTCTTGGAATTCATGTGGTGCTTCTTTCTGTTTCCTATCTCCCTTGAATATAGATTCAGTGGCAAGATCACTGGCTCAGAGCTATGAATAGTTTCTTCACCTTTCACAGAAAACTTCAAATTTTATTATAGATCATTTTTGACCAATATTCCTAGTAATTGTACTTTAGTCTGTTGGATTTTCCATATACCTTTCAAATAATATAGTTTCTTCTATTTTTGACCTTTATTGATTTATGAAGTGAGATAAAACCTCAGAGTTTTAATAAATTATGTAATTTTACTTTTAAATTAATTTTTATGGCATTTTAATGGTTATTCCTAATTTTCTATTATTTTCTTGTGAAATTTTTGTTAAAGGGGAATGGTTCTTCTTCTTATCTGTTTATATAATATACAATCTTTAAACTTAACTAATTGGGTCTATGAAAAATTCTGTGCATTTATGCACCTCCTCTAAAAGCTCAATGTCTTCTCTTCATTTTCTTACCACATCTGGGCTCTATCATAGAACCAGTTTTGTATTTAATCACATGACATATCCTTTTCACTGCTCTAGGTATTTGTAACTTCTCTTTGAACAGGCTCAATCTTCTCTTAAGATGACAGAGTTCAGAAGAGAGCATTGTAGATATCTCATTTTTCCAGGGTTTATCTATTATAACAAAGGCAATGCTGAGGTTTCTAAGGGCAGGGGACGTGAGGGAAGGTGAAATTGAAACAATCATTTAGAATAACAGAAAGGTAACTCATGAAGCCTTAGTGGAAAGTCTTATTGCCTACTAGCCCATGAACCATCTGTCCACATCATAATATTCTTTAAGGACCTGTAGCTAAAGGAACTGAAGTCCATTAGGCATCATTAACTGAAACTACTCACACACTACTGTAACTACTATTCACTATCTTGAATCTATATCCTTTGCTGCTAGTAATCTATTTCCTAGAAGCACTAATCTCCTAGTGCCATTCTATTCTTTCTGACTACATGTTTTCTTAAAAAATATTTGACCAAGACACTGCCTTACAATAACAGAATAACAATGACACTCAGAGGAAATCAGTCCTCTAGGTCCATAAGGGAAGCAGAATCATTATGCTATCTGGTGAAAATTCCTCATAGGAAGAGTGGCATGGAGTCTGGGACAGATCTAATGTGAAGGAAGGGAGATATCTTTCTATAGAAACATAGATCTGTTTTGAGAATTGCTTTGAGAATTAGGTTAGTGGTATTTGGGGGAAGGAAGACACTTCAGAGAGGTGGACAGGAAGGAAGGGAACAGATGTGCAGCATATTGCAAGAGCATCATCTTTATGAAGTGATGCTTGGGGACAGTAATTATGATGGGAGAAAGGACAATTTCCTAAAGAGGAGGGATCCATAGTTAGGGAGAGAACACATCAGTTCCTTATCACTTCTCCCAGATAAAGGCATCTAAAAGTCCATTTGCCCATAGCTCATTCATTCAAAGTAACTTCTACTGAGAAGATATCTCTCCATTACCAATAAGCTTTGTCCAGAATCACTCAGATGGTTTGCTTGCTATCTTTCTTTCAACTTGTATTGGAAATGAAGAAAATTATTCTCCCTTGCACAACTGTGAGGCTATTTAATCTCTACCCCAAACTACAAACTTTCACCTCTAACATTCTCTCTCTTTCTCTCTTTTTTTATTTTCTCATTTCTTTTAGACATATTATTTGGACTATGAACCAATTTTTTTGCATGCTTCTCTCTTCTCTTAGAATTGTTAGTTCCTCAGTGGATAGAGAGCAGACCTTGAGTCAGGATAATGCAATCTCAGAATCTTTCTAGTGTATGACCCTGGACAAGTCTTAAACTATTTGCTTGACAAAAAGATCCCCTAGGGAAGGAAATAGCAAAGCATTCCAGTTTCTTTTACAAGAAAAAACACATTGACAATATGGTTTATTGAATCCTGAAGAGTCAAATAAAGCTGAATAGCACATATATTACCTGAGTTCATCAGCCCACTCTTCTATACTTCCTGGGAGTCCTCTGGTCAATTGATCTGTGAGACCTTCCAAAGAACAGATGGGAATATTTAGCTTAAGAAAAATTTCAGTCACAAAAAGATTGCTGTGTGAGTTTTAAGGGGCTTCTCTCTAATTTCTAAACTGGTCCCTAATGCTTTCCTCTAGCTTATAATGCTTTTTCCCATTTCTCCCTATCCTAGGACCAACATTACAGATCCATTTCAAATTTTCTGTTTTTGGCCGTTGCTGATATAAAGTGAGGTAAAATATCAGAGTTTTAATAAATTGTTTAATTTTACTTTTAAAATTTTATAGTGTTTTAATGGTTATTGCTAATTTTCTATTCTTGTCGTGAATTTGTTGTTAAATGAGGGACATAGTTCTTATTCTTATCTGTTTACATAGTGTACATTCTTTAAACTTAAGTAACTGAATCCATGGAAAATTCTGTGCCTTTATGCTCCTTCTCTAAAAGCCCATTTTCTTCTCTTCATTTTGTCAACATCTCTGGGCTCTTTTCTCTATCATAAAAACAGTTTTGTTTATAATCTGATTACATAGCCTTTCCATTGCTCTAGGCCTTTGTGACTTGTCTTTGAATAGGCTCAATCTTCTCTTAAGAGGACAAGATTGCAGAACAGAGCATCATAGAGATCTTCTTTGCCTAGGGTTTATCTATTATAACCAAGGCAATGCTGAGTTTTCTTGGTCAGGAGAAGTAATGGAAGGAGAAATCAAGACTTATAAATGGTGTTTGAGGTGATGCACTTTGCTTTTTTCAAGAATGAGGTGATTCAAGGCAATTTCAGTAGTTTTGCAATGGAGAGAGCCATTAGCATCCAGAGAGAGAACTACGGAGACTGAATGTGGACCAAAGCACATAATTTTTCAACCTTTTGTTGTGTTTGTTTGCTTGTTTTTTTCTTTCTCATGTTTTTTTTTTTTCTTTCACACTTTGCTCTGATTTTTATTGTGCATCATGACAAATAAGGAAAAATGTTTAGCGGAATTGCATATGTTTAGATTGCTTGTTACCTAGGGGAAGGGGAGAGGGAGAAAAAGATGGTGTATAAGGTTTTACAAAGTTAAATGTTGAAAACTATCTTGGAATGTATTTGAAAAAATAAAAAACTATTATTCTCATAAAAATAAGAAAAAGAAAAACTGTTCCTTTACATGTCAACTCTCTTAGGGTTGCTTTCATTTTCAGGAAGGAAACTTTCATTCAAAACAAATAATTTTAATAGAGGAAGTTCAAGAAATGTGCAGGAATGGTAAAAGAGAAAACTTGCTTTATCCCTGAGACCACATAGGTATCTCACTTATTTATGAAGCTCTAAATCGGATCCCATTTCCATCAAAGGACATAAGTCAATGTCCATATTATTCTGAAGACTATGTCAGATATAAATGCTGGATTTTATTTTTGACAAACCACAGTTCTTATGGCATTTTTAGTCTGTGCTAAGGACAGGATACTCTTTTTTTTTCCCTCCATGAATTAGGGGGATGACCTGTGTGATGGTACAATGTAGGAGATTTCAGAATGGTGCCCTGCTTCCTGAGGTTTGGGTCACTTTATCTGATAATTTTGTTATTATCCTGTTCTCAGGAAGAATGGACTCATCTATCTTATTAGTCCTGGCATTACACTTACCACAGAGATTCTTAGCCATCATCCTTTATTGATGATTTTGTGTATTTGATGATGTTACCTTTTTCGTCCTTTCTGTATATGTGATGCTAAAAATAAAAGACAGAAAATTTTCTTCTCTTTAGGGTAGGACCTGGTCAGCATTCTTTTTTTCTTCCTTTATTAATTTTTTTTGGTAGCAAATAGAATAAAGCAACTAACCCAAGGTCACACACAAAGGACTGAAGTTGGATTTCAGTTAAGTTTCTTTTGATTCCAGGGCCTCTGCTCTATTCCTTGTGCCCTACAATTGTTTTTCAATAATTACTAATTAATGATAATCAGTAGCTAAACAAATGTTTCCCTCTGCACTTCAGCTAATTCCTCACCACCCCATTCTGCACTGAAATATGCTTCTTAAAGAGATCTCATTTAGTTATTGAGATAGGATTTGCATAACTGGTTGTAATATATATTTTCTCTCTGAAACATATTGCAATTATTATTTCTTCTTTTCCTTCCTTCCTTTCTTTCTTACTTCCCTATTTCCTTCTTTCTTTCTTCCTCCTCCTTGCTTTCCTCTCTTTCTTTCTTTCTGTCCCTTCCTTACTTCTTCCCTCCCTCCCTCCCTCCTTCCCTCTCTTCTCTCTTTCTTTCTTTTCTTTATTTCTTTCTTTTCTTTGTTTCTTTTCTTTGTTTCTTTGTTTCTTTCTTTCTTTCTATTTCTATGTAGGGAATCAGTCACATCTATTTATAAAAAAGAGAAGAAAATAATAATATTAAAAACCATTATTTTACTTACTTTTCTGCACATACTTCAGGGCTCAGTGAGTAGATTTTAATCCTGAAATCCCTGGAATGACTTAAAAATGAAAAACATGTATCTATTTCTGTCTACATTATCTTACAAAACAATAACCTCGGTCAGGCAATATGGAGTTCTCTTAGGTTACCATCTTCTGGAATATACCATTTCTCTGTTTGTCATTAACAACTCTAAAATGATGCTGCATTAGAGATTCTATCCTATTTTTAATGCAGGGAATATTTTAATGTGGTATATTTTGCTAAAAGAAAGATGAACTACTATTGGAAAGAGAATGGCTTCTTTGCTCTTGCCTTTCTTTGGATGCCCTAATTTGATCTGTCTAGTCAGGGAGAACCATTTCCCTCCAAATTGTACACAAATAATTGAGGATATTTGTTTCATCTGTCCATTTTGCTACAGGTATTTGGGGACCAAATGACTTCACAAGTGAAAGGACCTCTGGGGAACTCATGTTCAAAAGTCATTAATGAATCTCTATTATAATCAGTTTTGGCAAAAGACATAAAGTATGCTGCTGTGGGGCTAGTATCCATATGGAATGGAAAAAAAAGCAATAGCAGGCTTGATACATGTCAGTGAATTAGGTGATGAAAGAAGAGTGACATCTTAGTTTTCCTCATGTTATTTAAGATTCTTGTCTCTCAAAATTATTTGATTCTGCACCTCCATCAGTTAATAAAATTGAGTATTCACTCTCTCTCACACCTATATATAATGCAATGTACTATTTTATTAATATATTAGGTAGTCAAATAGTCAACTAGCATTTATTAAATGATTACTATGTATCAGACACTAGACTGAGTGCTTAGGTAAAAAAGGACAAAAGCAATGACCCTGTCCCGTAGACATTGTAATGGAGGAAAGAACTTATAAATAATTAGACATATAAGACATATTTAGAGTAGATGGAAGGTGATTTCAGAGGGAAGGATTTATATTAGGGAAGTTGAGGTGGGATCAGAAAATTTTTTTGCTGAAGTTGGAATTTGAATTGAATCTAGGGAAGCTAAGAAATGATGGTGAGACTGGACAGCTTACTTATTGCTATAGACAGGTGTAGCAATAACCCCAGAATCTGTCCAATATCTTGTGAAGACAATTCAGTACAACTCCTTATTACCTATAGGTGAGTTAGTTACACTTCTTTATGAACAGATAGTGAATGATGTATTTTAGTAGATTCTAAGGAAGAGAGACTACCACTTGATAGAAAGTTGATTTGAACATATATTTCAAAAATAGACATTTCAGGTGAAGTTGAAGAGAAAGTAATATACTAACATGAACAGTTATTCAAATAGAATTACATCTATACTAATATCTTCTTTGCTTAGAACTTTGGCTGTAGAGATTCCTGGAGTAGAGACATATTATAAAGGTCATAGCAAAGCTTCTAAGCTAGCTTGGAACTATCACAAAATTGGGTTTAGCAATACAAGACTATCATTCTGATAAAGACTATGTTTGCCCTTTAGATTATTCAATGGATTTCAGAGAATTCTTTAACTGGGGATCAGACTGACTTAAAATGTTACAGGGGAATATGTAAGTAGATGATAGCACTAATGTTTGTTCATATAATAAGTGCCTTACATATAATGTCACATGATCACTAAAGTATATGTTAATTACTACATTTTTGAGTATGCTGAAAAATTATTTCAAGGTTTATGTTTATTTCTGATATATTATTATTAACATATTATAGATTTACTTGTTTGTCCTATGCATATTAATGCATAGTTTTGATACTAGTTATTTTAGAAGAGCTGTTTAAATTTTTGTCTTTATAACTCCACTATCTAGCATAGTGCCTGATAATAGGAGCATAATAAGTGATTATTCATTGTTTTGGCTATACATTGATATTTCTGTATACTGTATATAACTCCTAAAGGCATTTTTTTCTTTGATTTAACTTTTATTCTGTGCTAGCATCAATTCATTCCAGTTCAATAATTCGAGTATGGAGTTTGAATGCATGGAGTAACAAAATACTGAAAATACAACCTTCTTATTAAATGATTAAAAATGATATAATTCTTAATTTAATTCAAATAAAATATTTCTCTACTTTACATTTGTATTCATCATTGCAATGGACAGCAATTAGGAATGTGTCATTCAAATCGATTTATTTGTTTCCCTTCTGATTTTTACTTCTTTGGGTTTGCTTTTGCAAAACTTTAAAAATGTTATATAATAAACATTTGTTCATTTAGTCTTGTAGGATTTCCTCTATGACTTATTTAAAAATGACCTCTTAGTTAGCCATTGATATAAAAAATAATTTTTTCTTTTCTTCCCTAATTTATTTATGCTATGATTTTTCAAATCAAGGTAATGCATCCATTTGTAACTTCCCTTGGTATATGGTATATATTGGTATATAATATAAAGTACTAGCTTAACTCCGATTTCTGCCAGATTGCTTTCCCAACAGTTTTTGTCAAATAGTGAATACTTCTACTAGTAATTTGGGTCTTTGTATTTATTGAATATTATGGTACATGTGTTCTCTTGATTCTATAACTTGTATAAATAATCCATTTCACTGATTGATCTCTTTAAAAAAGTGCAAAATCATTCATCTTCCCTGGGATCTCAATTACTCTATTTGTAGTTAAAACTATTTGTATGGAATGTATCCTATCAGTGAAGACACAATACTCTATGCTCTTTGCTGACATGAGTGTCAGAGTTGTTGAGAGCTTAGGAGAAGAAAAATCTCAATTGTCTGGTTTCTGGCTTGAAAAATAAGGTATGTTTCCAGATTTACTTCAAGGGCCTAATGGAAAAGAAAGACTCTAAGAAGAAGTCAACTTGAAGAAAAGCTGGAGTGTATATAAAGCACATTTAACAAATGCATATTGACTATTAAATAGGGGAATGGAAATTTCATTGATAATAAATTTCTTATACCTAGTTGGTTATAAAAAAATATTCATTAGACTTTTATAGAAATGAATGGATGAGTGAGGTGGTTGAAAATAAAATCCTTAATAAGAGGAATGGAATGTGGAGGAGAAAGACTCAATTAATGGAAATGTATAGATAGGAGATTAAAAGATGTGAAAAAAAGCTGCGGCTAAGGGAGCATTACGTAGAGAATCAAATTAGGTCATAAAATCCAGAATAAAGAGTTCAAAGTTATTCAAGTTTTAATTTACTAACATTGCTTCTGAAGGTCAATTTCTTCTTATAACTTTGAAATCAAAACAATCTTTTTCAATGTGTCTCTAAAAGCTTTAATTACTTGTTTATTCCTCAGAGTATAAATAAAGGGGTTCATTACAGGTGCTACTGAGGTTGCAAGTACTGACACTACCTTATTCAAAGCCACCCCTTCTTTGGTAGGAAGTTTGATATAGATGAAGATACAGGTTCCATAAGTCATGGAGACAACAATCATGTGGGAGGAACAAGTAGAAAAGGCTTTTTTTCTTTGCTCAGCTGAAGGGAATCTCAAAATAGTTCTAATGATATATGCATAAGATAGAACCACCAACACTAAGGTGATGATGAGTGTGAACACAGCAAGGGCTAAAACCATTCTTTCCATGAACTGTGTATCAGAGCATGAGATCTCCAGCAAGGGTGATATATCACAGACAAAATGGTCAATGATATTGGAGTCACAGAATTCTAGCTGAAGACCAAAACTAATTATTGGAATGATAATCATCGACCCAGACACCCAACAACTCAGGAGGAGCTGATTACAGACTTTGTTGTTTATGATGGCTGCATAGTGCAGGGGTTTGCAGATAGCTACATAGCGGTCATAAGACATGGCAGCCAAGAGAAAAAACTCTGAGGCTCCAAAGAGAATTCCAAAAAATAATTGAGTGAAACATCCATTATAGGACACAGTATAGTCTCCAGTTGACATGTTGTACAGGAATCTGGGAATACAGACAGTTGTGAATGACAATTCTAAGAAAGAAAAGTTTCCGAGGAAAAAATACATTGGGGTTTTAAGGTGCTGATCCACTAAAGTGAGGGTGATGATGGTCAAGTTCCCAGTTACACTCAGGATGTAGGTCAGAAACAGAAAGATCAAAAGCAGAACCTGCAGCTGTGGGTCATCTGTTAATCCCCGAAGAATGAACAATGTTATCCCTGTATGATTTCTCATTTCTGATTTTGTCTTTAAATGGATCTGTGGGTAAAACAAAAAGAAAGTGAGAGTAAGAAAGAGAGAAAGAGAAAGAGGGGAAGAGGGAGAAAGAAAAAGACAGAGACAGAGAAATGTGTGTGTGTGTGTGTGTGTGTGTGTGTGTGTGTGTGTGATGTGTATGGAGGGAGGGGGGGGAGAGAGAGAGAGAGAGAGAGAGAGAGAGAGAGAGAGAGAGAGAGAGAGAGAGAGAGAGAGAGAGAAAGAGAGGGACAGAGACAGAGACAAGAGATGCAAAAAGAGACAGACAGACAGACACAAAGACCAAGACAGAGACATTGGAGGTGAGAAGAGGCATCAAAAAATTAATCACCATTTCAAGTTGGATATAAAGTTGGGCCTTTTTTTCTTTTATGAGCAAAAATAAATGATGCCGACATTTTGTTATGCACAATGACTTTGAGCAGTCTATCAGCTAATAAACTTAACATTTGTGTAAACACTTTTTTTCCTGCAATCTTTCTCTCTTTCCTTTACCCCAGTTCCTTGCCTCTACCCCATTTCGTCCAAATCTACTTTACTTTGTATTATCTAGAAAACTATTTTCTAGATAATACAAAGAAAACTATGATTCCTTTTCTTCTCTTACTATACTCTTTAGATACACTTCTTTTACTAAATCCTTTTGTGACCTATATAAAACTTCAAGCAAGAACTTTGCTTGACACAGTGATTATTTATGACAGTTTGCCAATTACATTTTATATTCACATGGCACAAAGTTTCTCACAATTCCCTGTCAGAGTCACTTCCTATCCATTTTGTTGCTGTCACAGAATGTACCCTGATCTCTTGGAATACGTGTGGTATCTCTGTCTTTAATCTCCTTTGAATGAATATTCAGTGTTGAGATCACTGGCTCAGGTTTCTTCTTTTTTTTCAGAAAATTCCAAATTATTTTATGCATCATTTTGAGTAATCTTTATGGCTAGCAATTGTGTTTTAGTTGTTGCTTTTTCCAGATCTCTTAGTAATTGTATAGTTTCATCAATTTTTGACTTTCACAGATAAAAGTGGTTTTTGAGGTACAATTTCAGAGTTTTAATAAATGGTTTTAATTTGAATTTCTTTTGTCTAATATTTTATAGCACTTTTAATGTTATTACCAATTTTCAATTTTTATAAACTGTTTTTACTCAGAAAAAGCTTCTTAGTATTACATATTTATTTGCATAGTGAATATTCCTTAAACTTAATTGGTTCTGTGCCTTAATGTATCTCTTCTAAAGACTCCATTTCTTCTCCTTACCTTCCCACCCCTTCTGTTCTCTTTCCTCTATCATAACGCTAAGCTTCTATACAACCAGATACATTCTTTTCATTACTCTAGAACCTTTTGGCTTCTCCTTAAACAGGCCTCTTAAGATGTCAGATTTCAGAAAAGAGCAGCACAGATATCTAATTTGTTCAAAGTTTATCTATTATAACCAAAGCAATGCTGAGATTGCTAGGGAGATGACAGGTGATGGAAGGAAAAATCAGAACTAGAACTAGGAATATCAACTAATACTGAGTTTGAAGTTTTATCTGTAGATCTATCTGTTGATGGAAAGCATCAGTGACCACCAGCCCAGAAACCATTCTCTCCGCATCCCAATATCCTTTAAGGACATGTAGCTAAATGAGCTGATGTCCATTAGGAATCTCTACCTGAAACTATTTCTTCCCCTCTCAACCATCCCCCCACCCCCTATTGTGCATCCATGGTCATTGCTTCCACATCTAATATCTAAGGACATTGATCTCCTATACCCATTTTACTCTTTCTGATCATATATTTTCTTAAAAAAAATACTTCATCAAGACACAGTTACAGAATAACAAGGACACTCAGAGGAAATCAGTCCCCTGGGTCCATAAGGGGAAGCAGAACCATTATTGTATCTGGTGAAAATTTCTTATACAAAGGGTGGTGGTAGAGCCTAGGACCATCTTAACCCAGATGCTAATGTTTAAGGGAGAAGGAATCTTCCTATAGAAGTTTATAAAATCAACTGCTTTGGGAATTAGACTGGTGGGGGTTAGGAAGGGAGAACTCTTAGGAGAGGGAAAATATTAATAGAACTCAAGAAGAAGGGGAGGAATTGTGTAGCATGTTTCAGGAGAAACACAAAGTGATGTGTAAGGCCAATAATTGTACAGGGAGGAAGTTCAATTTCCTGAAGAAGATCCAGAGCTAGGAAGGAAGCATACTTGCTTCCCCCACACGCACCTCTTCCAGATAAGCATATCTAAGGAGTCCATTAGAACACAATCTATTCATTCTAAGTAAGCTTCTGCTCAGAAGGCTTGTCTCTAGTCCCTATTAGGTTCATAAGGCTTCCACAGACATTCACATGGTTTGCTTGTCACCTGTGCTCCAACTTGTATAGGGAGTGAAAAACATTACTGTTCATTGGATAACCCTGAGGCTACTTCATTTCCACTTAACATCTGCAAACTCTCATTCCTAACACTGTTTTTTTTTTTTTTTTTTTTTTGGGTAGGAGGTTCATTTCTTGTTATATCAATTATAAACCAAATTTTCTGTATGCTTCTCTCTTATCTTAGAGCACTTGGTGCCTCAGTGGCTAGGGAGCAAGCCTTGAGTCAGAAGGATATGAGTTCTAATACAAACTCATAATCTTTCTAATTGTATAACCCCCCACCCCAACCTTAACTTTATCTACTAGTGAAGCAAATGCCAAATCATTCCAGTTTCCTTTACAAGAAAGCTTCATTGATAATATAGTTCATTGAATCCTGAAGAAATGGACAAAACTAAACAGCAACTCCCTTCCCTGAGTTTATCAGTTCTTTTCTGTACTTCCTTTATGTCCTCTGGTCATTTTATCTGTGAGACCTTTGGAAGATTTACCCTATAAAAAATGCCAATTACAAATTAGAGTTTTAAGGGGCTTAAAGTTCTCTACACTTCAGACCTGTCTCTAATTCTTGTCCCTGGTTCTAATGCTTTTCCCCTTTTCTCCTTATCTAGGACCTCCACTATATCCTGGCACATTCTTTTTAATTACTTTATCTTTGATCGGCTAAGATGTAGTTAGAAATGATTTCTTCCCTTAGGCTATTCTGCCCCAGTTTACTCTAAATCATCAGGATACTGAGCCCACAAATATTATTGGCTGTCACATGACAGCCTGTTGTTTAGTGATAATGGGGTTTCTGAAACTAATGAGCAATAATAATAAGCTGCTTAAAATTCATGCTGGTGCAAAACAAAATTGGGTGCCCACCACTTAACCTAGTGATGTTTCAGGGTTAAAAACACACCTCTTGTTGCTTTCTCCATGAACTCTGCCCAGAGAACTATGGGCACTGCTAACTGTGCACAAAGTCAGAATCATAACATTCCTAACTCCACCTCTAAGCCATAAAATTAGCATATCAGTAACATGAAGTACCTGATCTTTCTAAATTTTCCTTATAAATTTACTTTCTTACTCCTGGTTTTTTGCTAACTTCTTTTGGAATTTAGCCTGCTTTCATTGGCATTAAAATTATATTAAACTTTGTCCCTTGACTTGGAGATGAGTGTAAGCCTGAAAATTCTTTTGAGATACCTCATGATTCCAGTGTGGAACACTAACATTGTTGTGGTCTCTTGAACTTTAATGCTATCATAGTCATGAAGTAATGATCTTGGATTCTTGGATATATGAGTTTTGGAGAGGCAATTTCTTTTTTGCTTAGATTTTATAGAAATAAATTCCACATAGTCAATTATGTATAGAAGAATTGCATATGTTTGCTCTATATTGGATTATTTTCTGAATAGGGGAGAGAATGGGGGGGAATGCACAGAGAAAAATTTAGAACACAAAGTTTTGCAAGGATGAATATTGCAAACAATCTTTACATTTTCGAAAATAAAAAGGTATTATTTTTTTTTAAAAAGAAAGAAAAAATTCCACATAGAATGATTTGTTGAGCCAGAATTGTAGGCTAGTAGAATCTTGTTTCTGCATTTTTCTTCATAATAAAATCTCTTCCTAGTGCCACTTTAAACAATTATTTCTTTTTGAGGAAGAAATAACCTTCCTACTTCCTCCAACAGAGTGCCCTTTCTCTTAATAATTTATGCTCTCAGGCTTAAAATATTGCTATTTCCTGTGTCAACTTTCTTAAGAGCGTTTTCATTTCCAGTAAAGAAACTTTGATTTGAAGAAAATAACTATGATACAAAAAGTTCAAGAAATATGCAAGCAAAAGGCAAAAAAGAAAACTTCCTAAACCACTGAAATCACATAGGTAATTCACCTATATGTGAAGCTCTAACTTTTACCCCACTTACATTAAGGGAAGAAGTCAATGGCCAGGCAATTTAGAAGAATATCTTGGATACAGAAGCTGGATTTCATTTTTGATAATTCAGTGGACTTGTTGGATTATTAAAATAGACTTTTTGTTAGTGCTAAGCAGAGAGTTCTTTTTTTTTTTTTTCTTCCGTGAAGTTGGGGGAATAGCCGGTGTGAGGAAACAATAAAGGGGATTCTGGAAGAGTTCCCTGATTCTTATGATTTGGATCACTCTATCTGATAATTTTGTTTTCTATCCTGTCCTCAAGTAGAAGGGGCTCATCTGTGTCCTTACTTCTGGCATTGCAATTGGCCACTGTTAGCTAGTCCTCCCTCTTCTCTGACGATTTTGTCTATTTGATGATGTTACCTATATTCAGTCTATGTGAACATATGAGTTTAAGACCATAGAATAGAAAACTTCCCTCTCTTCGGGTTAAGACCTGGTCACAATTCTTTTCTTTTCTTATTTTCTTCCTCCCTCCCTCTCTCCCTTCCTCTCTCACTCCCTCCTTCCTTTCCTCTTCTTCTACCTCTTTCCTCCTTCCTTCCTTTCTTCCTCCCTCCATCCCTCTTTCCCTTCCTCCCTCACTTCTTTCTTTCTTTCTTTCTTTCTTTCTTTCTTTCTTTCTTTCTTTCTTTCTTTCTTTCTTTCTTCTTTCTTTCTTTCTTTCTTTCTTTCTTTCTTTCTTTCTTTCTTCCTTCCTTCCTTTCTTTCTTCCTTCCTTCCTTCCTCCCTCACTTCTTTCTTCCTTCCTTCCTCCCTCACTTCTTTCTTTCTTTCTTTCTTTCTTTCTTTCTTTCTTTCTTTCTTTCTTTCTTTCTTTCTTTCTTTCTTTCTTTCTTTCTTTCTTTCTTTCTTTCTTTCTTTCTTTCTTTCCTTTTCTTTCTTTCTTCCTTCCTTTCTTTCTTCTTCCTTCCTTCCTCCCTCACTTCTTTCTTCCTTCCTTCCTCCCTCACTTCTTTCTTTCTTTCTTTCTTTCTTTCTTTCTTTCTTTCTTTTTTTCTTTCTTCTTTCTTTCTTTCTTTTTCTTTCTTCTTCTTTCTTTCTTTTTTCTTCTTTCTTTCTTTCTTTCTTTCTTTCCTTTTCTTTCTTTCTTTCCTTCCTTTCTTCCTCCTCCCTCCTCCTTTTCCCTTCCTTCCTTGTTTCCTTTTATCTTATTTCTGTGTTCCTGTACAGGAAATCAGCTACAGCTATTCTATCTCCACAGCTCAAAAAAAAAGGGAAAAGTAGTGATATGAAAAGCTATTACATTACTTACTTTTCTGCCATTACTTCAGGTCTCAGTAATCAATTTTTTGCCCTTCAAATCTCTTCAATGTCTTAAAGCTGAGCAGTAAGTAATTAATGAAAAAGCACACATGCACTTCTGATATCTCACAAAACCATAACCTTTTCAAATAGGGAGAACTGAGTTCTCTTAGGTTATCATCTTCTGGAATATACCATTTCTCTGTTTCTCATCACCAACTCTAAAATGATGCTGCATCAAAGATTCTATCCTCCTTTAAGTGCAGGAAATATTTTGATGTATTATATTTTATTGAAAGGAAAACAGAACCATTCAAAAGAGAATAGTTTCTCAGATCTTTCCTTCCTTTAGATCCCTCTATCTCACCTCTATGGGTAAAGATACCATTTCTCTCCAAACTGTACATTAATAGTAGAGGATATTTTTTACATTTGTCCATTGTGCTACAGGTGTCTAGGGATCAACTGTGTTCATGAATGAAAGGACCTTGGGGAACCCAAGTTCAAAAGGAACTAATGAATCTCTATTGTAATCAACTTTGGCAAAAGACATAAAGTATGCAGCTCTGGGGCCAGTATCCATATGAAATGGAAAAAGTAGAATAGCATCAGACACAGGTTTGATACATAGCAATAAGTCAGGTGATAGAGGAAGAATGACAACTTATTCCTCTTCCTCAAATTGTCTGAATGGTCTCCATTAACTTCCATCTGTCAAAACATTAAGTATGAATTCCACATTTGTACATGTATTATTACATATTATGCAATGAACTATTTTATTAATTTATGAGGTAATCAAATAGTCAAGTAGTATTTATTAAATGCTTAGTGTATGTCAGACACTAGGCTGAATGCTGGGGTTAAAAAGGACAAAAATGTCATCCCTGTCCTAGTGAACATTTTAAGGTAGGAGAAAGCATCTAAATAACTGCTCATATAAGATACATCTACAATAGATGGAAAGTGATTTCAGAGGGAAGATAGGAGGTTAGCAAAGTTGAGATGGGACCAAATAAGACTTTTTGCTGAAGGTGGGATTTGAGCAACATTTAGGAAGCTAAGAGATGGAGGTCAGAAGGTCAATTTGTTCCAGGCTTGGGGGAATCTAAGCAAAGTAACAGAATTAGGAGATGTGGCATCTTAGGTAAGGAATACCACTGGCTTTGTTTTAAGAAGAAACATGACTTTCTAATGTCTGACTGAAAATCACATCTGTTTTATGACTTGGAGTTTAATATCTCTGAATATGGGGTGACAATAGACACTGGGAGTAAAGCTGAAACATTCTAATTTCCCCATTATAACTGTGTTAAAGTAACAAATAACAATACGAATCCTGAGTTCATTGTCAAGACCTTCAAGTCAAATAATCAAGTATTTCTTAAGCAGCTATCACAAGTCAAGCTTTGTATTAACTTCTGGGTTTACAAATAAATGTAGACTCCCCTCCCCCCTTCCCAAAAAAGTTCATACTCAAGGAATCAATAGTCTCACATACAAAAAATTCTTCAGCAATGAGATATATAGGATAAACTGATAATAATATCAGAGGGAAGACAGTGTTAAGTAGGGGAGGTGGGATTTTATTTGGGATTTTTCAGAGGACTGAAAAATAGAGGTGAAAAGGCACTGTGATAGCCAGTGAAAATGTTTATAATTGAGAGATGGAGTGTCTTGTGTAAGAAAATCAGAAGGCCAGAGTCACTGAATCACAGAGTATTCTTCTGCATATCTATGCTTATATATTGATACAAATAGATGTTTATATATATATCATATATATGTAGTATAGATGCATATATATGTGTGTGTGTATATATATATATATATGTAGTATAGATGCATATAAGAAAACTATCTCTTAAAATATTATATTTGATTCCAGAGGTAAAGAGTCATCAGATTTAATTCTTTAGATAAGAAGGTGGAGTTTTGCTGGGAAATCTTGGTACTTATGATTCCCCACAAATAAGCAGATAATTGTGAAGAGATGGAGCAGCTTACTTATTGTTACAGTAATCCCAGAATCAGTCAAGTGGTTTGTGAAGACAATGTGGTGAATTCCTTATTACCCATAGATGAGTCAGTTACACTTCTTTATGAACAGGTAGTGAATGGTCATGTTGTTCAATGAACCCTAAAGAAGAGAATACCACTTGGTAGTCGGAAAGTTTGTTTGAATATATGCCTAAAAATTAGACTTTTTCAGGTGAAGGTAAAGATAAAGTAATGTACTAACACAAATAGCCATTTAAATAGAGTGAGAGAATTAAATTTATAAGTTATATCTTCTCTGCCTAGAATTTTGGCTGCAGAGTTTCTTAAAGGAGAGACATAGTGCAAAGATCATAGCAAAGCTAGTAGCTAGTCTGGTTCTATCTCACATTTTGGTTTAGCAATCCAAGAGTATAGTATTGGTAAAAATTCTGTCTGCTCATCAGATTAATCTATGGGTTTCCAGAGAATTCTCTGGTGACCAGACTGAATTAAAATGTTACAGGAGAATGTGTAAATAGTTGATAGCATTAATGTTTACTCATATAATATGTGCCTTACATGTAATGCTACATGAGCACTGAAGTATATGTTAGTTACTACATTTATCAGTCTGCTGAAAAAGTACTTTATGGTTTATATTTCTTTATTTCTGACATTATTATTAAGCTATTAAAAGTTTACTTGTTTGTCCTATAAATTGCTATGCATAGTTTTGATGCTAGTTATTTTACAGGAGCTGTTTAATTTTTGTATTTATAACTCTACTACCTAGCACAGTGCCTGGCACACAACAGGAGCCTAAGAAGTGCTTATTCATTGTTTTGCCTGTACTTTTCTGTTTCTTCATACTGTATAGAACCCCTAAGGTTATTTTTTCTTTGCTTTTGCTTTTATTTTATGCTAGCATCAATTCAGTCCAGTTCCATAATTTGAGTCTGGAGTTTGACTGCATGGAGTGATAAATATTGAAAACACAACTTCACTTATTAAATGATTAAAAACAATACAATTTTTAATTTAAATCAAAGCAAATATTGCTCCACTTCACCTCTGTATTCATCATTACAATGGACACCAATTAGGAATGTGTCACTCAAGTCAATTTATTTGTTTCCTTTCTAATTTTTGCTTCTTTGGGTTTGCTTTTGCAAAATTTTAAAAAACTTATATAACAAACATTTGTTCATTTAATTTTTTAGGACTTCCTCTGATTTATTTAATCATGACTTCTTAATTAGCCATAGATCTGAAAGATAATTTCTTTTCTTCCCTAATTTATTCATGCTATGCCTTTTCATATCAAAATCATGCATCCATTTGTAACGTTCCTTGGTATATTATATAAGGTTTTGGTCCAAATCAGATTTCTTTCAGATTGCTTTCCCAACACTTTTTGTCAAACAGTGAATAATTCTACCAGTAATTTGAGTCTTTGTGTTTATTGGATATTATGGTATGTGTGTTCTCTTGATTCTATATATCATGTATATAACATTTCATTGATCTCTTTAAAAAAGCACAAAATATTCATATTCCTGGAACCTCAAATTAATCTATTTGTCATCAAAACTATTTGTATGGGTTGTATCCTATTGGTGAAGACTCAATATTCTATGCTTTTTGCTGGCACGAATTGGCAGAGTTGTTGAGAGCTTGGGAGAAGAGAAATCTCAATCTTCTGCTTTCTGGTTTGAAAAATAAATTATATTTCCAGATTTACTTCAAGTGCTTAATGGAAAAGAAAGACTTTAGAAAGAAGTCAAGTTGGAGAGGAGTTAGTTGGAAGGTCAATCATGTCTTTATCTGAAGTTTACCACACCAGAGACTTAAGAGAATTTCTCCTTTGGTAAGATTTGGAAGCCTCTTTGCTGAACTGAAATCCTTCACACTCCATTTCTGTATTTTCTGGTTCATTCTCATCTACCTACCTTCTCTAATTTCTATTTGATATTAGCTTGCATAAATCATATATTTGCCATTTGTATTGTGTTTGGTTATTATTAATCCTGTATTTGATGGAAAGGGACCCAATCTTTGGATAGATAACTTAAAAGTATTTATTTATTTTAAAAAAATGTAATCAGGAACTTAGCTTGAACTAAACTAATGGTATTTAAAGGAGTTGATAGATATCATCTGGAGTAGAGCAGGGCACTCAGCATCTGATGCCAATATCTTCACTTCCCCTATTGGAAAGAATCACATTTTGCCTTGTAGAAGGGTGGTTGGTGATTATTTTAAAGTTATATATTATATATTTTTCTTTTTTTGATGAGGAAATTTGGGAGATGCTTATAGGCAACTGACTTGCCTAGGGTCACCCAGCTAGGAAGTGTTATGTGTTTGAGACCAGATTTGAACTCAGGTCCTCCTGACTTCAGGGCTGGTGCTCTATCCACTGCACCACTTAGCTGCCCAAGGTATGTATTTTTTTTAATAGACTTGGGATGGAAAATGCCATCTGCATCCAGACAGAGAACAATGGAGACTGAATGTGGATAGAAGCATATTTTCATGGTGTTTGCTTTGTATTTGTTTGTTTGCTCTATTTTATTATTTATAAATATGCTTATCCTACATCCCTTTACTTTGTTAAAAATGCTTCTTTAATGACTTTTTAGTTGAATTTTTAGCATTCCTAAGTAGACTATTAAATTTGTAAAATAAGCCAATTTTGTTTCTACTTTGTCAGTGATTATTCCATGTTTGGCAATGTAAGGTTACTTTAAAAACATAACATTATTTATTTTATTACTGTCTAGAATGTCTAGAATGTATTAATTCTAGACATTAGACATAGAATGTAGTGATAATAGAAACCCATGTTTTTTTCTCTGATTTTATTAGAATGTCTAACATTTCTTCATTACATTTAATATTGTCTCTGGACTTTGCCCTATCAATAAATATTCCACTTATTCCCATTTTAAAAATACAGAATAGGCAAAATATTTTGACAAAAACATTTTCCTGCATCTTTTGAAGCAATTTTGTGAGTTTTATTATTTTGATCATTCATTAATATGGTGTATCATATTTATAGTTTTTTTAAAAATACTGAACCAACTCTTAATGCCCTTTCTAAATAAAGCCTGGTCATAATGTACAATCTTTTAAAATACTTTGCATGGAATGGTCAAGTTCTGTTTGTTCTTGATCTTGCTCTGTTCTTTCTTGTTTCTACTTCCTTGTACTTTTATATTCACAAAGGACTGTCAAGCTTCAACATTCTCATTTTGTGCTCTGCAATTTGCTGTCCCTGACTCAGGGCACTGGGTAGTCTTTTGTCCCGATTGACACTTTTTAAATAAGTACATTTTAGGGACACTTATTTTGATGACTGAACAGCTAGATGGTGCAGTGATAGTGTCAGGCCAGGAGTCAGGAAAATCTGGATTTTAAATCCTGACTGACACACTTACTAGTTATGTGATTCTGGCAAAGTTGGGCAAACCAGTCTGTCATATTTACCAAGAGAATCCCAAAAGGGGTCATGAAGAGTCAGGAGCAACTGAAAAATAACTCAACTAAATTGTGAGGGTTGATTTATCAGGAGTGGTCTCTGTTTCAACTGAGTCTTCTTTGAGAAGTGTGCTACATAGTTTTTATCCTCCCCAAGGTTGTGTTCATTCTGATGCTGATTGGAATTTTGCTTTATTTTTGGGATTTCCCTAGTTGATACATTTCCTGTTCGATCTCCCTTGAAATTTGTCTTGTTTTAGCTATAGGCGGAATGGATCATCCTTGGTCAGAGTTGTGTGGTCTTTCATCGTCTTGGACTTATCTCTTAAAGGGACTTTTTTTTAAAAATCACTTTATTCCTATTGTTAGGGCCCTGGGGCTTGCCATGTGATGCTGCTTCAAACATATAGTTTGTTTATTTGTTCTTTTACTCCTTCTTTAATAGCACTTTACTTCCATCCTGTATAGCTCTAGTCTTTCCTCCCCTCTCCCCAGTCTCCGATGAATCATCTTACTGAGGATTTTCTTTGAAATTCTTAATCATTATTTAATCTGGTCTTCATTCTTTTTTACTGCATAGGAACAAGTATCTACCAGTTGGTCATCTAAATGGAAGCTCTCTCAATGATCTTTTCTTTTCTTTTTTGTATCTAATATTAGTCAATTTTTTCCAAGTACAGGTAAAGATAGTTTTTAGTATTCATTTCTATAAGATTTTGGATTCCAAGCATTTTCTCCCTTTTTCCGTTTCTTTCTGACTTGCTAAGACAGAAAACACTCCAATATTGGTTATATATGGACAAATATGTTAAACTTATTTACATATTAGTGTTTTTTTTTTTTTTTTGTGAAAGAGAAATAACAAAAGGGAAACACCTCAAGAAAGAAAATAAATAAATATTTTAAAAAGTGGAAATAGTATGCTTTAATCTGTATTCAGACTCTATACCTCTTTCTCTGAGTGTAGATGATATTTTTCAATCACAAATCGTTCGGAATTGTCATGAGTCACTGTATAACTCAGAAGAGTTAAGTCTATTGTAGTTAATAATTGTAAAATTATGTACAATGTTCTAGTTATTCTACTTACTTCCTTTACCATCAGTTCCTATTAGCTTTATGGGTTTTTCTGAAATCCAGTTGTTTATCATTTGTTATAGCACAGCAGTATTCCATTACATTCATATATCACAACTTGTTCAGCTCTTCTTCAGTTGATGGGCATCCACTCAACTTCCAATTGGCCACCACAAAGAGAGCTTGTATACATATTTTTGTACACGTTGGTCCTTTTCCTTTTTTGTGATGTCTTTGGGATTCAGAACTAGTAGTACTGCTGCTATCAAAGTATATGCACATTTTTATTACTCTTTGGTCATAGTTTCCAATTGTTCTCCAGAATGGCTGGATCAATTTGCAACTTCACTAACTATATATTCATGTCTCAGTTTTTCTTTGTGCCATCCAACACTTATTATTTTTTTCTCTCATATTAGCCAATCTGAGAGGTGTGAGATGGTACTTCAGAACTGTTTTCATTTAATTTCCCAATTCTGTAGTGCTTATAATGTAATAAATAATAAAATATTACATATATATAATAAAATAGAAAATAATAAAAATTCTCTAGGCATATATATATACTATGAATAGTTTTAATTTCTTTATCTGAACACTGCCTTTTCATATCTTTTGACCATTTATAAGCTAGAGAATTATTTGTTCTTATAAATCTGATGCAGTTCTCAAGACAGTTTAGAAATAGGGAATAAAATAAGTGGGTGGTATAGACACATGTCTAGATTAGGAGAAATGGGATAAGGTATGGAGATTAATGGGAGTGTGGTAAACAGGGAAATAAATATCTATATACTTTAGGAAATGTATAAAAAGCTTCCTAGTTCAAGGGAAAAGTTGTTGGGTAGGTAAAGTAATAGGAGGGCAAAAGTAGCAGGTAAAAGTAAAACAGAGGAGTCAGAAGGATAAGAAATGAGAGCTAAACCCAAATATAAAATAAAGATGAGGAGTAGAATTTATTATGTAGCAGCAATTGTGATGTTAGGCAAAATTAAAGCTAAGATAGATTTAATCAAAAGAGAATATTAGGAAAACCATACTATATATCAGCCATGTTAATCAATATTGTTTTAGACCATTTCAAATAACTGGACAGTATAAGATTAGAATATTGCTGTGTTGGCATTGATGGGTTGGTGGAGTTAGAAAAAATATGGAAAGATTTGGAATTATAAAAGATGATGTTATCCACCTTCAGAGAAACAGAGTATAAAGAATACAAAACAGCCTTACAAAGAGGCATATGAATGTATATGTGTATATACATACATTTTCATACACACACACAAATATATGCCTCTCTCTCTCTCTCACATATAGACATACACATATGTATATATCTATATATATGTATCCAGGCTTTCTTGAAATGGAAATTTATTGCTTTATATTTTATATCCTTTTTGCACAAGGTAATTTTTTTTCTTCTCCTATTTTGTATTTAAATTTAAAATATTATTAAGTCACAGAATTTAACCCCACATTTTGGGCTCATTTGTATTTGTTTGTTTGCTCTATTTTATTATTTTTAAATATGTTTATTCTACGTCCCCTTACTTTGTTAAAAATGCTGCTTGGTCATATTTCCCTTAGTACAGAACTCAAGGGGCCCCTTAGTGAAGAAGTAAAGGATGTGTTCTTAAAAAGAATGAAATTAAAGGGTGAGAGAGGATATAATGGGAGAAGAGGAAAAGAGGAATTGAAATGGTGTAAATTGTCTGCCATAAAAAGAGGCAAGAAAAAGCTTTTTCAGTGAAGGGGAAAGAAAGGGAGAATTAGGGGAACAAGAAAACCTTATTCTCACCAGAATTGCTTCAAAGCGAAAATGACATATACACTCAAAATGGACATAGAAATACATCTTGACTTGCAAGAAAATAGGAAGGTATTAAAATAGGGAAAGGAGAGTGGGTGATAAAAGGGAGGGCATATTGAAGGAGAGAGTGGTCAATAGTAAAACACTTTTAAAGAGAGTGAAAAGAGAGAAGAGGATAAATGGGGGGAAATACAATTAACAATAGTAACTGCAAAAAAGTTTTGAAGCAAGTTTCTTTTATAAGGCCTCATTTCTCAAGCATGCAGATAACTGTCAAGTTTATAAAAAAATAAGGATCATGCCCCAGTTGATAAATGATCAAAATATATGCTCCATGCCCAAAAATAAATTCAGGTATTTCATTTGACCTAATAATAGCAGTACTAGGCATGAATCAAAAAAGAGATGAAAAGAAAATGAAAAATGACCCATGTATGCAAAATATTCATAGCAATTGTCTTCTGGAGGCAAAAAAAAAATGGAAATAGAGGGGGAATGTCCATCAATTGGGAAATGATTGAATAAATTGTATGTGATTATGATGTAATATTATTGTTCCATGTGAAATGGTGAACAAGGTGCTCTCAAATAAAACCTGGAAAGTCCTTCATGAACTCAAATAACATGAAGTAATATACTTTGTGTACCAAATAATACTAATGTTGTGGGATAATCAGCTATAAATTATTTTGCTATTCTCAGTAGAACAATGAACCATGCCTTCTCTGAAGTATTTAAGATGAAAAATTTTATCTCTATCCAGAGAAGGAACTGATTTTGTCTGAATACTAATTAAGCATTCTCTCTCTCTCTTCTCTCTCTCTCTCTCTCTCTCTCTCTCTCTCTCTCTCTCTCTCCCTTCTCCCCCCCCTCTCTCTCTCTCCTTCTCCCCCTCTCTTTCTCCCATTTTCTCTCCCTTCTTCCCCTCTCTCTTTCTCCCATTTTCTCTCGCTTTCCCTCTCTCTCAACTTTATTTTTCTTGAGATTTTTTTTCTTTTGTTAGGGTTGGAGATGTATGTTTTCTTTCTTTTAACAACATGATTTTTATGGAAATGTTTTGCACAACTTTACTTGTGGTTTATTAATGGGGCCTGGGGGATGAGTGTAAGGGAGAGATGTGGAATTCAAAAGAATTAGAAACAAATGTAAGAATTTATTTTAAATGTAACTGGGGAAAATATTAAATAAATTTTTAAAAAAGATACACTAATGTAATGCCAGAGAAACTGAGGCAAGATAGAGATTACAGAGTTTTAATATTTTATTTTTTTGGAGAGCTTAATTGATTGATTGGACAGGACTCTCTTCTCAAAGTATACAGTGGTGAATGTGAGTTCTCAATGACATATATACACACATGGCTCAGCTACAGTGGTAGAGGAAAGCAGGGGCGGAGTCAGAACATTGAGAGTGGGAACAGACTATCAGTCAGGTTCTGACAGGATGGTGGAAGGCACCGAACATTCTGGTAAGTTGGAATAAAGAAGAACAATGACAGGGTAGGGGGAAGAATATAAATTCTTGATGACAGAAGAAGTTGGGAGCCAGGAAATCTGAACACCCCCTTATCTTGAGTCTCACATTGACAATTTATAATCTTAGAGCAAGTGTCCCTCAGTCTTAATAAATTGGGGGGGGGTTGCAACTAAAGGGAATGAAGCAGAACAGTTAAGGAGACTGAGGCAGAACAATATAGGGAAACTGAGGCAGGACAATTTAGGGAAACTGAGGCAGGACAATAAAAGGGAACTGTAGCACAACACTATCACAAATTATGCAGTCAAATTTCCCACGTTTGGGGAAATTTCAGGGGTCAGCCCATCCGAAGTGCAATGGATAAGCCTCACCCTGGGGAGACCACCTTCATGATCATGGAATCACCCCTGCCAGGTAAGTATATTAGAGATTCAGTGCATGTCATAATGAATAGGCATCCATCACAAGTTATAAAGGTGTGCTATTTTATTTATGTGAAAATAGCTTCACAACCTCAAGCAATTGCAATGTAGAAACATAAACGAATAGTTTGCATTTCAGGGTACACAAAAACAACAGGGGAGCGGAGGCAATATCTAAGAAGTAAGGGGAGGATCAAGGAAGAAGTTAAGAGAGATAATGGTAGGATCTAGGAGGAGCCAGGTGAAATCCACTTAGCTGATCAGGTCCCAGATCTATCTAAAATTATGTGAATCAAGAGCTCAAAGGTTGTTGAAAGATGCTAACTTGACTGTTTCATAGGTTGGAGTGCTAGACTATAGCTAGCTATAGACCATCTGGGTCTTGACTATGGCTGATAATAGGCTCTCCTTCCTGATAAGGAAAAAGAACAAGCTGGTTTCAAAGTATAAGTCAATCGGGCATAATTGATTTCTCATTTGGCTGCCCTACTTTGAGTATTCTCTGACAGATCTTCCTCATGCCCCAGGAAGCTTATTGTTGGGTAGACTTAATCACCATATAAAATCACACCAGCCTTGGTAGTTCATCACTATACAGTCCTTCTACTCCAAACTTCTAGCTAAAGAGAAAACTGAATTCGAATATTTCATCATTTCCCACCTGACTTCACCACTTAGAGATTTCTCTGACTGATCTATCCACCATATCCTTATGCAAAGTACCTTTCCACTTTTTAGCGTGTGTGTGTGGGTGGGGTGGGGTGGGGGAGGGAAGGTCGACTTCCTAACTTCTTGTAGGTCAGGGATTAACTTTCTTTTTTTATATCTGTATTTTTTAGGGATAGTGCCCAGTACATAAAATGCATTTAATAAATACATATTGACTATTAAATAGGCATCTGGAAAAATTATTTTATAATACATTTCTCATAGATAGCTGGTTGCAAATAAATATTCATTAATTTTTATAGAAGTGAAGGGATGAGGTTATTGAAAGTGAAATCTTTAATAAGGAGGATTCAATAGGGAGGAAAACATCTCAGTTAGTGAGGATGTCTAGATAGGAGAGAAAAAGAGTTGTGAAAGAAGCTGTGGGTAAAGGGACATCAGTTAGAAAATAAAATTAGGTTATAAGATCCAGAACAAAGAGTTCAAAGCTATTCAAATTTTATTTTACTAATATTGCTTCTGAAAATCAATTTCCTTTTATAGCTGAAATCAAAACAATCTTTTTCAATGCATCTCTAAAAGCTTTAATCACTTGTTTATTCCTTAGGGTATAAATAAAAGGGTTCATTACAGGGGCAACTGAGGTTGCAAGTACTGACACTACTTTATTCAAAGCTACTCCTTCTCTTTCAGAAGGTTTGATATAGATGAAGATGCAGGTTCCATAAGTCATGGAGACAACAATCATGTGGGAGGAACAAGTGGAAAAGGCTTTTTTCCTTTGCTCAGCTGAAGGGAATCTCAGAATAGTTCTAATGATATATGCATAAGATAGAACCACCAACACTAAGGTAATGATGAGTGTGAACACAGCAAGGGCTAAAACCATTCTTTCTATGAACTGTGTATCAGAGCATGTGATCTCCAGCAATGGTGATATATCACAGACAAAATGGTCAATGATATTGGAGTCACAGAATTCTAGCTGAAGACCAAAACTAACTATTGGAATGATAATCATCAACCCAGACACCCAACAACTCAGGAGGAGCTGATTACAGACTTTGTTGTTTATGATGGCTGCATAGTGCAGGGGTTTGCAGATAGCCACATAGCGGTCATAAGACATGGCAGCCAAGAGAAAAAACTCTGAGGCCCCAAAGAGAATTCCAAAAAATAATTGAGTGAAACATCCATTATAGGTCACAGTATAGTCTCCAGTTGACATGTTGTACAGGAATCTGGGAATACAGGCAGTTGTGAATGATAATTCTAAGAAAGAAAAGTTCCTGAGGAAAAAATACATTGGGGTTTTAAGGTGCTGATCCATTAAAGTGAGGGTGATGATGGTCAAGTTCCCAGTTACACTCAGGATGTAGGACAAAAACAGAAAGATCAAAAGCAGAATCTTCAACTGTGGGTCATCTGTCAGTCCCCGGAGAATAAACACTATCCCTGTATAGTTTCTCATTTCTGATCTATGGCTTTAAATGGATCTGTAGGTAAAATAGAAAGAGAATGAAAGTAAGAAAAAGAGAAAAAGAGACAGAGGGACAGAGAGAGAGAGACACATATAGAGAGGATGACAAACAGACAGACAAAAAAAGAGATAGAGATAGAGACAGTGAGACAGAGAGAGATAGAGATAGAGACAAACACAGAGAGACACAGGGGAGAGATAAAGGCAGCGAGAAACAGGGAGAGGGACAAGAGGAGGGAGAGAGAGAAGAATAGATAGTGAGAGGGAGGAGAGTAGAGACCAAGAGAGAAAGAGACAGACAAAGACAATGGAGTTGAGAAGAGGATATGAGTTCTAATACAAACTCAGCATTGCAATTTGAATATAAATGCTAAGAAGAAAGAAATTCTTTCATGGATAAAAAAAAAAATGATGCCAACATTTTGCTATCCACAAAAACTTCGAGCAGTCTCTGGGCTACTAAACATAAGATTTTTATGTAAACAGTTTCGTTCCCAATGTTTTTTCCTTCCCTTTACCCCAATTCCTTTTCTCTACCCCATTTCTGCAAAATGTATTTCATTATTTTATTATCTAAAACATTGTGATTTCATTTGTTTTCTTACTATACTAGTTTTCAAATATACCTCCTTTACTAAATCCCTTTGTAACCTAGATAAAAAAGTTAAGCAAAACCAACACAGTGACCATAACAGACAATCCCTTTGTAACCATTTTGTTGCTATCACAGAATGTACCCTGATTTCTTGGAATATGCATGTCACCTCTTTCTGTCATTAATCTCCTTTGAATATTTATTTACTGTGAGATCACTGGCTCAAAGACTATGAATAGTTTCTTCACTTGTCTCACAAAGTTTCAAATCATTTTATGCATCATTTGGACTAGTCTTTACTGCTAGCAATTGTGTATTTTTTTCTGGTTTTCCAGATCCTTTACTAATTGTGTAGTTTCATCAGTTTTCAACCTTTGCAGATATACATGGTGTGTGAGGAAAAACCTGAGAGTTTTAATACATGACTTTAAATTGAGTTTCTTTTATTTAATGTTTTATAGCATTTTTAATGTTATTATCAATTTTCAATTTTTATAAAGTGTTTTTACTGGGGAAAAGTTACTTAGTATTATATATTTGCATAGTGAATACTCTTTAAACTTAACTGGTTCCATGGGAAGTTCTGTGTGTTAATGTATCTCTTCTAAAGACCTCATCTCTTCTCCTTATCTTCTCATTCCTTCTGGGCTCTTTCCTCTGTCATAACACTAAGCTTTTATAGAACCAGATAACTCATTCTTTTTATTGCTCTAGAACGTTTTGGCTTCTCCTTAAACAGGCTCTATCTTTTCTTAAAATGTCAGATTTCAGAAAATAGTAGCACAGACATCTAATTTGTTCAAGGTTTATCTATTATAACCAACGAAATGCTGAAAATGCAGATGAGATGACAGGTAATGGAAGGAGAAATCAGGAGTAGCACTTGGAGTAACAACTAATATTGAATTTGAAGTTTTACTTGTAGATCCATCTTTTGATGGAAAGCATTGGGCCTACCAGCTTCAAAAACCATTCTCTTTGGATCCTAGTATCTTTTTAGGGACATTTACATTTTAGGAATCCTATTAAGAACCCATTAGGAATCTCTACCTGAAACCACCTTCAACTTGACTGAGCCTACTATGCACTATCATGTAACCATGTTCATTTCTTCCCTATATAATACTAAGGATATTGATCCCCAGAGAATGACTACATTCTACTCTTTCTGATTACAGGTTTGTTTTTTTTTAATTTTTAATTCTTCACTGAGACACTTCTCACAGTTTCAGAATAACAAGCACACTCAGATGAAATCAGTTCTCTGGGTCCATAAGGGGAGGCAGAACCATTATCTTATCTGGTGAAAATTTCTCATAAGAAGGGTGATGGTGAAGCCCAGGACGATTTTACTCAGATGCTAATGTTTAGGGAGAAGGAATCTTTCTATAGAAGCTTAGATCATCAACTACTTTGGGAATTAGATTGGTTGCAGTTGGCAAGGAAGAAACTTATTTCAGGGAAAAATATTAATAGAACTTAGGAAGGAGGGAAGGAGGGGAGCAGTCATGCAGCATGTTGCACAAAATGATGTGCAGGGACAGTTTTGTGCAAGGAGGAAGCTCAATTTCCGGGAGAGGACAAGGACCCAGAGCCAAGGAGGAAACACATCTGTTCCGCACTTGCACCTCTTCCAGATAAGCATATCTAAGAGTCCATTTGCCTACAGCCTATTCATTCTAAGTAAGCTTCGGCTTAGAAGGCATTTCTTCATCCCCAATTAAGTTACAAGGCCTCCACACATGGTTTGCTTGCCACCTTTACTCCAACTTATATTGGGAGTGAAGAAAATTACTGTTCATTGAACAACCCTGAGGCTACTTCATTTCGATTTAACAGCTGCAAACTTTCACCCTTACCTTATTTTTTTGGGGGGGTGTGGGAGGCTCATTTCTTGTTACCATACTATATGGATTATGAAGTATTTTTTCTGTTTGCTTCTCTCTTACCTTAGAGCTGATGGTGCCTCTATAGGGTAAGTCTTGAGTCAGGAGGATATGCGTTCTAATACAAACTCAGAAATCTTGTTGTATGACCCTGAAACCTCTGTTTTGTTGACAAAAGGATCCACTGGGGAAGGTAATGGCAAATAATTCCAGTTTCTTCCACAAGAAAGTCCCATTGATACTGTGGTCCATTGGATCCTGAACCATTGGACAAAATTAAACAGCAATTCTATTCTTTTAGCTTATTAGTTGTGCTTTTCTGTACTTCCTATATGTCCTCTGGTCATTTTTTCTCTGAGACCTTTCAATAAACATATAGGAAGACTTACCCTACAAAAAAATACCAATTACAAATTAGAATTTTAAGGAGTTTTTCTCTTCACTTCAGACTGGTTTGTAATGTTTGTCGCTGGTTTTTAATGCTTTTTCTCCTTTCCTCTTACCTAGGACCTCCACTATATCCTGGTACATCCTTTTAAATTACTTTTTTCTCTAATGAAGAGAAGATCTAATAAAGGAATTATTTTACAATAAATTATTAATAGCTGATAATGTCCCCTTCCAAAGAATATTTCATCTTTTAGAAGGTGACTGATTATTTTTATTTAAATGTGGCAGAAATGTTTTTGGAATTGGAAGTACATAACCACAGCAGAAAGACTGCTGTCTATTTTGCTTCTACAGAAGATTTAGTAGAATGGAGAATAGTGGCTAATTCACATTTCTTCCTTGCCATATCTTTTCTTATTTTTTTCAAGTAACAGTAAGCTAAACATTTTTAATAAAAAATGATTACATGTTCAAAGATAGGAATAGTTATAGAGGAAATATAAGTCTTCACATCTTTAGTTCAGTAGGGCAGGGAAGTAGAGATGGGTTTATTTATGAAAAGGCACTGGATATTGGAGAGTAATACTTAAAATTCTCTTTTTCTACTAAGAGGTAGAAATTTGTATGGTGTGACAAATTTCCTTATGGTGGCACCCCCTTTATTTCATAATTCTTGTTCTGATCATTGTATATTCTAGCTTCATTTCATATTGGAACAGATTATGTAGTCAACCACAGTGGAGCATTGCAATGAAAAGTCACTACAATCTAGCATCACCTATTATCAGTGAAATTGCATTTTTTTAGATATCATCTTTATCTATTCACTCTCTCTTTGTGATTCTAAAATTAAAGGACAGGCAATCTAACCTTAACAAGTTCTGTTCACATTTGATTTCATTAAGCACTAGTTAATTCTATTTACTACCTATACAAATGTCTCCTATCTACATTCAATTTGCCTTCACATTCTCCTGGATTAAGATTTCTTAGAGAACTCATGTATTTCATGGAAGGAGTTTTATTTGGTTGCTGTAACCCCTAAGGGAACTTTCTCCTGGATTTTGTGAAATGAGGACTTTGTATACACAGACAACCAGTTTATATAATGCAGAATACAGTGTTGCAGACTCCACTGATGCTATGTAGCCCTTAGGAAGGATGTAGCAATAACCGCTATTCTGCCTGGCCTTGAGAAATGATATATTTCTTCTCTCTATATGACCAGGATGCTGAGCCCACAAATTTTGCTGGCTGTCAGATAATAAACCTGTTGGTCAGTGATAATAGGGTTTATGAAATTAATGAGCAATAATAATGAGGTATTTAAAATTAATATAGGTGAAGAACAAAACTGGGTGTCCGCCACTTAACCAGTAAACCTTACTGTTTCAGGCCTAAAAACATGGCTCCAGTTGGTTTACTCATGATCTCTGCCCAGAGAACTTGGGTCCTGCACTTGAACACAAAGTCTATACCAGACCACTCCTCAACTTCACTTCTAAACCATAAACTTAGCATATCAGTGACGTGAACCATCTGGTCTCTCTAAATTTTCCTTATAAATTTACTTTTCTTCTTCCTGGTTTTTTTCTAACTTCTTTTGTAATTTAGCCTGCTTTAATTGGCATTACAATTGTAATAAACTTTGCCCCTTGACTTGGAAATATGTCCAAATCTACAAAATTCCTTTGAGATACCTCATGAGACCAGTCTGGAACCCCAACATTTTGGGAATCCTAATACCATCATAGCCATGGAACAATGATTTTGGATTCTTGAAAACATGAGTTTAGGAGAGGAAATTTCTCTTTTGCTTAGATTTTGAAACCTCACCCTACTTTCTAATACTAAGATTTTAAAACCTCACCTCACTTTCATTAAAGGTGAAAAGTCAATGGCCATGTAATTCAGAAGAAGATTATATTGGATACAGAGGCTGGATTTCATTCTTGACCATTCATGGGACTTGGATTATTAAAATAGATTTTTTATCAGTGTTAAGCACAGAATTCTTGTTTTTCTTCCATGAAGTTGGGGGAATAGAAGACACAATAAAGGGGATACTGAAAAAAAATCCTAATTCTTGTGATTCTGGCCCTCTGATAATTTTGGTTTTCTATCTTGTTTGAAGGTAATGGGCCCATTGCAATTGGTCACTGAGATAGCTAGTCATGCCCCTTCTCTGATTATTTTGTCTATTTGATGATGTTATCTGTATTCAGTCTATGTGAAAATGTGAGTCTAAGACCAGAGAACTGAAAATTTCCTTGTATTTGGAGTAACATCTCATCACAATTCTTTTCTTTTCTTAAATTCTTCTTCCTTCCCCTTTTCCACTTCTTTCTTTCTACACTTCTGTCTCTCTCTCTCTCCCTCTCTCTCTCTCTTTCTCTCTCTCTTTTTCTTGTTTTTCCTTCCTCCTTCCTTCCTTCCTTCCTTCCTCCTTCCTTCCTTCCTTCCTTCCTTCTTCCTTCCTTCCTTCCTTCCTTCCTTCTCTCCCCTCCTTCCTTCTTCCTTCCTTCCCTTCCTTCCTTCCTTCCTTCCTTCTTCCTTCCTTCCTTCCTTCTTTCCTTCCTTCCTTCCTTCTTTCTTTCCCTCCCTCCCTTCCTTCCTCCTTCCTTCCTCCTTCCTTCCTTCCTTCCCTCCCTCCTTCCTTCCCTCCCTCCTTCCTTCCTCCTTCCTTCCTTCCTTCCTTCCTTCCTTCCTTCCTTCCTTCCTTCCTCCCTCCTCCTTCTTCCTTCCTTCCTCCCTCCCTCCTTCCTTCTTCTTCCTTCCCTCCCCTCCTCCTTCCTCCTCCTTCCTTCCCTCCCTCCCTCCTTCCCTCCCTCCCTCCTTCCTTCTTTCCTTCCCTCCCTCCTTCCTCCTTCCTTCCCTTCCTTCCTTCCTTCCTTCCTTCCCTCCCTCCCACCCTCCCTCCTTCCTTTCTTCCTTCCTTCCTCCCTCCCTCCCTTTCTTTCTTCCTTCCTTCTTTCCTTCCTTCCTTCCTTCCCTCCTCCTTCCCTTCCTCCCTCCCTTTCTTTCTTCCTTCCTTCCTTCCTTACCTCCCTCCCTCCTTCCCTTCCTCCCTCCCTTTCTTCCTTCCTTCCTTCCTTACCTCCCTCCCTCCCTCCTTCCTTCCCTCCCTTTCTTCCTTCCTTCCTCCTTCCTTACCTTCCTTACCTTCCTCCCTCCTTCCTTCCTCCCTCCCCTCCTCCCTCCCTTCTTTCCTTCCTTCCTTCCTTCCTTCCTTCCTTCCTTCCTTCCTTCCTTCCTTCCTTCTTCCTTCCTTCCTTCCTTCCTTCCTTCCTTCCTTCCTTCCCTCCCTCCCTCCTTCCTTCTTCTTCCTTCCTTTCTTCCTTCCTTTCCTTTGATTTCTCTGTTCTTGTATAGGAGCTCAGACACATCATTCTAATCTCACAGTTTAAAAAGAGAAGAAAAAGTAGTGTTATGAAAAGCCATTAATTACTCTACTTACCTTTCTGCTGTTACTTCACGTTTCAATGAATGGTTTTGTTCCCCAAATCCCTAGAATGTCTTAAAGTTGAGCAGTAAGGAATTAATGGAAAAGGACAACACACTTTTGGTCACATTATCTCACAAAACCATGACCTCAGCTTAATAGGCAGTTGAATTCTCCTAGGTTACCATCTTCTGGAATATACCATTTCTCTGTTTCTCATCACCAACTCTAAAATGATGCTGTATCAGAAATTCTGTCTTGCTTTAAATGCAGGAAATATATTGATGTGCTGTATTTTGTTGAAACAGAAAATTGTTGGAAAGAGAATGGTTTCTCAGATCTTGTCTTTTTTTTTTTTTTGATCCCCTAAACTGACCTATCTGAGCAGGGAGACCATTTCCCTCCAAAGTGTACACTAATAGTAGAAGATATTTCTTTCATTTGTCCATTGTGCTACAGTTGCCTAGTGACTGAATGAGTTCACAAATGAAACGTCCCCTGGGGAACTCAAGTTCAAAAGTCACTAAGGAATCTTTATTTTAATCACCTTTGGCAAAAGATATAAAGTATGCAACTGTGGGGCCAGTATCCATGTGGAATGAAAAAAATAGCAATAGCTTCAGACACAGGCTTGGTACATGGTATCGAGTCAGGTGATAGAAGAAGAGTGGCATCTTTTACTCTTCCTCACATTGTCCAAGACTGATCTCCAATATATTTGATACTGTACCTTTATCATTTAAAAAATTGAGTATGCATTCCACACTCACACTTGTATTATTACATATTATGTAATATTTTATTAATCTATTAGGTAATCAAGTAGGATTTATTAAATGCTTAGTGTATGTCCGACACTAGGCTGAATGTTGGGGTTAAAAAGGACAAAAATGTCATCTCTGTCCTAGTGAACATTTTAAGGTGGGAGAAAGCATCTAAATAACTGCTCATATAAGATACATCTACAATAGATGGAAAGTGATTTCAGAGGGAAGATAGGAGGTTAGTAAAGTTGAGATGGGTCCAAAAAAGACTTTTTGCTGAAGGTGGGATTTGAGGAACATTTAGGAAGCTAAGGGATGGAGGTCAGAGGGTCAGTGTTCCAGGCTTTGGGGAATACTAGAGCAAAGTCACAGAATTAGGAGATGTGGCATCTTAGGTAAGGAATACCACTGGCTTTGTTTTAAAAAGAAACATGAGTTTCTGATTTTTGACTGAAAACCACATCTGTTTTTTGACCTGTATTTTAATATCTCTGAGTATGGAGTGACAATAGATACTGGGAGTAAAGCTGAAACATTCTGATTTCCCTGTTATAACTTTGTGTTAAAGTAACAAATGGCAATATGAATCCTGAGTTCATTGTCAAGACCTTCAAGTCAAGCAATCAAGTATTTCTTAAGCAGCTACCACAAGTCAAGCTTTGTATTAACCTATGGGTTTACAAATAAATGTAGACTCTGTCCCCCTTCCCCCCAAAAAAAGTTCATACTCAAGGAATCAATAGTCTCACATGCAAAAAGATTCTTCAGCAATGAGATATACAGGATAAATTGATAATATCAGAGGGAAGACAGTGTTAAGTAGGGGAGGTGGGATTTTTGTTGAGATTTCAGAGGACTAAGAAATAGAGTTGAAGAGGCACTGTGACAGCCAGTGAAAGTGTCTATAATTAAGAGATGGAGTGTCTTATGTAAGAAAATCAGAAGGCCAGAGTCACTGAGTCACAGAGTATTCTTCTGCATATCTATGCTTATATATTGATGCAATATATATATATATATATATATATATATATATATACATATATACATATACATGTAATATAGATGCATATAAGAAAACTATCTCTTAAAATATTATATTTGATTCCAGAGGTAAAGAGTCCTCAGATTTAATTCTTTAGACAAAAAGGTGGAGTTTTCCTGGGAAATCTTGGTACTTATAGTTCCCCACAAATAAGTAGATAATTGTGAAGAGACTGGGCAACTTACTTATTGCTACAGACATGTGTATCAGTTATCCCAGAATCACTCAGGTGGTTTGTGAATGTAGTGAATTCTTTATTACCCATAGGTGAGTCAGTTACACTTCTTTATGAACAGGTAGTGAAATGGTCATGTTCTTTAATGAACCCTAAAGAAGAGAGACTACCATTTCAGAGGTGGAAAGTTTGTTTGAATATATGCCTAAAAATTAGACTTTTCAGATGAAGGTGAAGATAAAGTAATGTACCAACATGAATAGCCATTTAAATAGAGTGAGAGAATTAAATGTATAAGTTATATCTTCTCTGCCTAGAATTTTGGCTGCAGAGGTTCCTAGAGGAGAGACACAGTGCAAAGCTACTAGCTAACCTGGTTCTATCTCACATTTTGATTTAGCAATGCAAGAGTATAGTATTGATAAAAAATTCTCTGCCCATCAGATTAATCTATGGGTTTCCAGAGAATTCTCTGGTGACCAGACTGAATTAAAATGTTACAGGAGAATGTGTAAGTAGTTGATAGCATTAATGTTTACTCATATAATATGTGTCTTACATGTAATGCTACTACATGAGCACTGAAGTATATAGTTACTACATTTGTCAGTCTGCTGAAAAAGTACTTCATGGTTTATATTTATTTATGACATTATTATTAAGCTATTAAAAAGTTTACTTGTTTGTCCTATAAGTAGCTATGCATAGCTTTGATGCTAGTTATTTTACAGGAACTGTTTAATTTTTGTATTTATAACTCTACTACCCAGCACAGTGCCTGGCACACAACAGGAGCCTAAGAAGTGCTTATTCATTGTTTTGCCTGTACTTTTCTGTTTCTTCATACTGTATGGAACCCCTAAGATTATTCTTTCTATGATTTTGTTTTTATTTTGTGCTAGCATCAATTCAGTCCAGTTCCATAATTTGAGTCTGGAGTTTGACTGCATGGAGTGATAAATATTGAAAACACAACTTCACTTATTAAATGATTAAAAACAATACAATTTTTAATTTAAATCAAAGCAAATATTGCTCCACTTCACCTCTGTATTCATCATTACAATGGACACCAATTAGGAATGTGTCACTCAAGTCAATTTATTTTTTCCTTTCTAATTTTTACTTATTTGGTTTTGCTTTTGCAAAATTTAAACATTTTTATATAACAAACATTTGTTCATTTAATCTTTTAGGACTTCTATGATTTTTTAAATCATGACTTCTTAATTAGTCATAGGTCTGAAAGATAATTTCTTCTTTTCTTCCTTAATTTATTTATGCTATGACTTTTCACATCAAAGTCATACATCCATTTGTGACTTCCCTTGGTATATCATACTAGGTTCTGGTCTAAATCTGATTTCTTCCAGACTGCTTTCCAACACTTTTTGTCAAATAGTAAATAATTCTACTAGTAATTTGGATCTTTGTGTTTATTGGATATTATGGTATGTTGGATATTTTTTCTCTTCATTCTATATATTGTATATATAATATTTCATTGATTGATCTCTAAAAAAGCACAAAATATTCATATTCCTGGGACCTCAAATTAATCTGTCATCAAAACTATTTGTATGGGTTGTATCCTATTGGTGAAAACTCAATATTCTATGCTTTTTGCTGGCATGAGTTGGCAGAGTTGTTTAGAACTTGGGAGAAAAGAAATCTCAATCTTCTGCTTTCTGGTTTAAAAAATAAATTATATTTCCAGATTTACTTCAAGTGCCTAATGGAAAAGAAAGACTTTAGAAAGAAGTCAACTTGGAGAGAGGTTAATTGGAAGGTCAATCATGTCTTTATCTGAAGTTTACCATACCAGAGACATTAGAGAATTTCTCCTTTAGTAAGATTTGGAAGCCTCTTTGCTGAACTGAGATCCTTCACAATCCATTTCTGTCTCATCTACTTACCTTCTCTAATTTCTATTTGATATTAGCTTGGATAAATCATATATTTGCCATTTGTATTGTGTGTGGTTATTATTGATCCTGTATTTGATGGAAAGGGACCCAATCTTTGCATAGATAACTTAAATTTTTATTTGTTAAAAAATTATAACCAGGAATTTAGCTTGAATTAAACTAATGATACTTGAAGACATAATAGATATCATCTGGAGTAGAGCAGGGCAGTCAGCATCTGAAGCCAATCTCTTCACCTCCCCTATTGGGAGGAATCACATTTTGCCTTGTAAAAGGATGGTTGGTGATTATTTTAAAGTTATATATTTTCTTTTTTTTTTCTTTTTTTTTGCTGAGGAATTTGGGGAGTTGCTTATGGGCAACTGACTTGCCTAGGGTCACACAGCTAGGAAGTGTTATGTGTTTGAGACCAGATCTGAACTCAGGTCCTCCTGACTTCAGGACTGTTGCTCTATCCACTGTACCTCTTAGCTGCCCAAGTTATGTAATTTTTAAAAATATACTTGGGATGGAAAATGCCATCTGCATCCAGACAGAGAACAATGGAGACTGAATGTGGATGGAAGCATATTTTCACTATGTTTGCTTTGTATTTGTTTGCTCTATTTTATTATTTATAAATATGTTTATTCTACATCCCCTTACTTTGTTAAAAATGCTGCTTTAATGACTTTTTAGTTGAATTTTTAGCGTTCCTAAGTAGAAGATTAAATTTGTAAAATCAGTCAATTTTGTTTCTACTTTGTCAGTGATTATTCCATGTTTGGAAATGTGAGGTTACTTAAAAAATATAACATTATTTATTTTATTACTGTCTAGAATGTCTAGAATGTATTAATTCTAGACATTAGACATAGAATGTAGTTATAATAGAAACCCATGTTTTTTTCTCTGATTTTATTAGAATGTCTAACATTTCTCCATTACATTTAATATTGTCTCTAGACTTTGCTCTATCAATTAATATTCCACTTATTCCCATTTTAAATACAGAATAGGTTAAGTATTTTAATAAAATTTTCTTGTATCTTTTGAAGCAATTTTGTGAATTTTATTGTTTTTATCATTCATTAATATGGTGTATGATATTTATAGTTTTTTTTTTCTTAATACTGAACCAAATCTTCATTCCCTTTCTAAATAAAGCCTGGTCATAATGTACAATCTTTTAAAATATTTTGCATAGAATTGGTCAAGTTCTGTTTGGTCTTGATCTTGCTCTGTTCTTTCTTGTTTCTACTTCCTTGTACTTTTATATTCACAAAGATCTGTCAAGCTTCAGCATTCTCATTTTGTGCTCTGCAATTTGCTATCCCTGACTCAGGGCACTGGGTAGTCTTTTTTTTTTTTTTTTTAAATAACTTTTTTTTTGATAGAACACATGCCAGGGTAATTTTTTACAGCATTATCCCTTGCATTCACTTCTGTTCCGATTTTTCCCCTCCCTCCCTCCACCTCCTCCCCCAGATGGCAAACAGTCCTTTACATGTTGAATAGGTCACAGTATATCCTAGATACAGTATATGTGTGCAGAACCAAACAGTTTTCTTGTTGCACAGGGAGAATTGAATTCAGAAGGTAGAAATAACCTGGGAAGAAAAACAAAAATGCAAGCAGTTTATATTCATTTCCCAACATTCTTTCTTTGGGTGTAGCTGCTTCTGTCCATCTTTGATCAATTAAAGCTCTCTTTATCGAAGAGATCCACTTCCATCAGAATACATCCTCAAACAGTATTGTTATTGAGGTATATAATGATCTCCTGCTTTTACTCGTTTCACTTAGCATCAGTTCATGTAAGTCTCGCCAGTCTTCTCTGTATTCATCCTGCTGGTCATTCCTTACAGAAAAATAATATTCCATAACATTTATATACCACAATTTACTCAACCATTCTCCAATTGATGGGCATCCATTCATTTTCCAGCTTCTAGCCACAACAAACAGGGCTGCCACAAACATTTTGGCACATACAGGTCCACTAGGTAGTCTTTTGTCCCAATTGACACTTTTTAGATAAATACATTTTAGGGACACTTATTTTGATGACTGAACAGCTAGATGGTGCAGTGATACAGTGTCAGGCCAGGAGTCAGGAAAATCTGGATTTTAAATCCTGACTCACACACTTACTAGCTATGTGATTCTGGCAAAGTTGGACAAACCAGTCTGTCATATTTACCAAGAGAATACCAAAAGGGGTCACGAAGAGTCAGGAGTAACTGAAAAATAACTCAATTAAATTGTGAGGGTTGATTTATCAGAAGTGGACTCTGTTTCAACTGAGTCTTCTTTGAGAAGTGTGCTACATAGTTTTTATCCTGCCCAAGGTTGTGTTACAGTGCTGGTTGGAATTTTGCTTTATATTTGGGATTTCCCTAGTTGATACATTTCCTGTACTATCTCCCTTGTAATTTGTCTTGTTTTAGCTATGGGAGGTGTAATGGGCTGAGGCTTGAGTTGATGCACTGAGGTCTAAGCACATGAGGCTAAATAGTAATTGGACCATACTCTATTAATATATAAGCTTGGAGAAAGAATGGCCCCCGCCCACTCTTTGTGCAAGTCCTGATGTGTTGTATAGGAAATGACGATTTTGGTGGGTGGAGGCAGGGGAGTGGAAAAGGAAGGGGAAGGAGAGACTTTTGGTATTGCTATTTCGACGGTTTGCTCACCTCGGATCTCTCTCTGTTAGCTGGCTTCCTGTCGCTGCTGCCCATATTGATATAGCAATCTTTCTTGCCCATATCGCTATCGCAATCTTTATTCACCTCTTCACTTCAATAAATATTGAAGATTTTTCCCTTAACCTGAATTTCTGACTCCGGCTGATTTTAAATACGCGGTCATTACATTTGGCGCCCAAGTGTGGGAACCAAGGACCCTACTTTCACTGAAGAAGTCTCCAGTGACCAGGAACTTAGGTGAGTATAAGACAAACAGGGAACTTATTTTCTTAAAGACTAAAGCAGTAACTTTTTGGCTGAAATGGGACAGATCCTAGGTAAAGATTCTCCATCCCCCACCCCAACCCCCCCACCCCCAGCCCTACCCAGGAGTGGTGCTATAGAAAGCCTGCTTAAGGGGATAGAAGAGCAAGGGCTACTTGTAACTTGGGAAAACACAGCTAAACTTCTGGGTATATTAAAACGCACCTCCTCTTGGTTCTTAGAGGAAGAGCAAATCTCTCTAGATAACTGGGCATTGGTTGTTCAACAGCTCTTCGCATATAACAATGAAACGGTCCTCATTCAGTTTCCATGGAGGCATTCTATTTATACAATATGATACAGTTGGCCTTAAAATACCGTATAAGTTCTAGGAGAAAAGAAAAAACTCTAGGAATAGCCAAATGAGGATGCCTGAGATAAAGGAGGAAGACAAAGAACAGATTAATGGCCATATCCCCACAGGGCATGAAGACTTAAGTGAGGCTCAAGGATGGGGTGAATCTGAGGCAGCTTCAGCTCCACCTGAGGAGCAGGTAATTGACTCTCCTCCATCAACTCCACCCTCAGGGATGGAGGGAGGAGAGGTGTGGGGGGGGCAGTGACAGCACCAGCACCTCCTCCCCAGCATCCAGCACCTCCCCCCCAGCATCCAGCACCTCCCCCCCAGCATCCAGCTGCTCCTTTGAGTAGATTGCAAAAGGGACTAATTAAGGCCAAAGAAGAAGGGAGAAATGTATTGGAATTCCAACACCACATTTTTCCAGTTATTCAAGAGTTTAATTCTTCAGGTCAAGAAAGTAGAAGATACTCTCCTTTTGATATAGAAATCCTCAAAGACCTGAAAAAAGCTTGCACTCTTTATGGGGCTACATTAGCTTATGTTAAGATGCTATTACAGAATTTGGCTTTTGAAATCTTGACCCCTAATGACTGGAAATTTATAGCAAAGATATGCCTAGAACCTGGACAAAACTACTTGTGGCTTTCTGAATATAGTGAGCTCTGTAGGATACAAGCCCAACAAAATAGTCAAAGTGGAGTTCATGCTGCAATCACCTATGACCTACTAACAGGTGTAGGTCCTTATGCAGATGTCGCAGTACAAATTAATTATTCTATAGCAGCATATGAGGAAATTGCTGCTAATGCTATCAAAGCGTGGGCTTCTCTCTACAATCAAGATGACAAGGGTGGGGCCTTCACCAAAATAACACAAGGGCCAAATGAACCCTTTGCTGACTTTGTGGGACTTTGCAGACAGCTATCACAAGAACAAATGGAGAAAATGCAATAACAGACATTTTGATCAGGCAACTTGCTGAGGAAAATGCTAATGAGGTTTGCAGAAGAATTACACCAGGACTGCACAAGGATGCTCCTTTAGAGGAGATCATAAGACGCTGTGCCATAGTGGGCACAGATGCCTTTTATACCCAGGCTATGGTGCAGACTTCCCAAAATCCAAACATGGGAAGACAGAGTCCCTCCTGGCAAGGAACTTCCAGAGAGACTCATAGATGCTTTCAGTGTGGAAAAGTAGGACATCTGAAAACTCAATGTTGGTATAGAGATAGAATGGGAAAACAAGGTGGGAGAACAAGACCCAATACCCCATGTCCAAAATGCAACAGAGACTTCCATTGGGCCTCAGAATGTAGACAGATTCAGGGAAAGGGGATGAGGGGCCCATGGCAAAAAACACTTGGGGCATGATGGCAGCCAATGGTGCACCCAGAGAGTGCCTAGAAGTCCAGTACCCAGACTTGGTCAGTCAGCCAGAAAGCCATATGATGGGAGAAGGGGATTACACAGTCAGCCAGCCAGGAAGCAACCTGATGGCAGAAAGGAATTACAATTAGGGAGAATAGAGTTATGTGCAGCTGGGACAACTGAGATACCCCCTGGAGAGGTGAAATCTGTTCCTCTCCAGCCTATGGATCCCCTACCTCCAGGCACAGTAGGCTTGACCATTTCACCTCCTTTTTGTACGTAAAAAACAGTATCCATCCACACACTGATGTGGGAAACTGGGGAATGTGTAGATAATATCCCAGTCACTAATACAGATAGACAATGTGTGACTTATCACCCAGGAGAAGTAGTAGCATCAGGTTTACTCATACAGAATCCTAATAAGCAACCTGGTGATAGTCACCCAGATTCTGACTCCAGATCACAAAATCCAGGAATATATTGGACAGCAGCTGTATGCTCACAATCTATATAAATGGCCTACCATTGGAAGGATTGGTAGACACAGGTGCAGATCGTACAGTTATTAGAGGTGCCAATTGGCCCAGTCACTGGCCAAAGATTAAAGCAGACACCTATATGTCTGGAGTAGGAGGATCAATAACAGCTGAAGTTAGTGCTGCCCCTATGAGATGGACTTTTGAAGGCAAAACAGGAGTTTTTACTCCTTTTATAGTTGAAAAACTCCCCATCAATCTGTGGGGAAGAGACGTTTTACAAGAATTAGGGTTAAAAATGAGTACTTTGGTTTTTTAAGCAGGGCTGCTGTTGAAGGCCTGTCAACACTTTCACCTGTTCCTATCCAATGGAAAACTGATACACCAGTGTGGATAGAACAGTGGTCCTTAGGTAGCGATAAAATTCAGGCCTTATTAGATATAGTACAGGAGCAGCTTGAACAAGGACATTTACAACCTTCTCTAAGTCCTTGGAATTCCCCAGTGTTCGTTGTAAAAAAGAAATCAGGAAAATGAAGGATGCTCACTGATTTAAGAAAAGTAAATGAACAGATGGAAACTATGGGAACTCTTCAGCCTGGACTTCCATCTCCTACTCAATTGCCTAGAGAGTGGCCTCTTTGGGTCATTGATATTAAGGATTGTTTCTATTCTATCCCTCTGGATAAGGAGGATATGAAAAGATTTGCCTTTTCAGTGCTCAGCGTTAACTTAGCTGAGCCTTATAAAAGATATGAATGGACAGTTTTGCCACAGGGAATGAAAAACAGTCCCACTATGTGTCAAATGTGTGTTGCTGCTGCTCTTGCTCCAATAAGAAAAGCATTTCCAAAAGTTATGCTATTACATTATATGGATGATATATTGGGATGTGCACCTGAGGAACAAATGCTAGAAGCATGTCTACAAAAGACCATAGAAACACTAAGATACTACAAATTATACATAGCTGAAGAGAAAATTCAAAGACATGCTCATTTTCAATATTTAGGATATGAAGTATACCCTAAGGTGCTTACAGTACAAAAACTGTCCTTAAGAACAGAGAAGCTAAACACCTTAAATAATTTTCAGAAATTGATAGGAGATATCCAATGGATGCGACCAGTGTTAGGCTTGACTACCTATCAGTTACAACCATTATATGATATTTTAAGGGGAGACAGTGCTTTAAATTCACCACGCCAGCTTACAAAAGAAGCTCAAGAGGCTTTGAGAGAAGTTGAACTGGCTTTATCCAATGTGGTTGAAAGAGTCACTCAAAAACCCTTGGAAATATCAGTTTTTGCCACACAAGAGGCACCCACAGCAGTCCTTCATCAAGGAGACAGTGTGATAGAGTGGGTGAACCTCCTTGCACAACCAGAACAAAGCCTTACTCCTTACCCAGTGCTTGTGGCTAGAATTTTGTTAAAGGCCATTAAGCGAGCAGTACAATTATCTGGGGCAAGACCTGATAGGATATACACCTTTTACACCAATACACAAATTAATGTGTGTTGTGAGACCATCCCAGAGTGGCAAATTTTATTAGCCATGGCTCCTATACATGGGTCTCCATTAAAGATAACCAGACTTTTACATAATTGGCGATGGATTCTTGAAGAAAAAGTTTCTAAAGTTCCTCTTAAAGGACCAACTATCTTTACAGATGCATCCAAACACAATATTTGTGCTGTATACTCTCATGACTTAACTGTAAAGAGAGTAGTCAGAACTCCTTTTCAGTCCACTCAGCAGAACGAATTATATGCAATCATGTTAGCTCTCACTTATTACCCAGGAGACATAAATATAATATCTGATTCAGCCTATTCAGTAGGTGTGGTACAAAGAATTGCCACAGCCCAAATAAAATTTGCAGCTTATAATATATATCAGCTCTTTAAGGAACTTCAGGAGCAAGTGAGAAAACATCCAGGTAAGATTTATATCTTGCACGTCCACTCACATAGTGGACTCCCAGGCCCTATTTTTGATGGGAATTCAAAGGCAGATAGCCTTTTAATATGTTAGCCAGTACGCCTTTATTTCAGGAGGCCCAGGAATCCCATTCTAAATACCACCAGGCTTGAGCAGCATTTGCGTTTACAATTTGGGATTACAAAAAAGGAAGCTAGGAGCACAGTAAAAAGCTGTACAGCTTGCCTTCCTTTCCATGCTCCTACACTGCCTCCAGGAAGAACCCTCGTGGTTTGAGACCCAATGAAATCTGTCAAATGGATGTGACCCATTATAAATCTTTCTGTCGTCTGTCTTTTATCCATGTTGTGGTAGACATCTTTTCAGGATTCACTTTTGCCACACCAGCAGCAAAAGAGACAGCCCGAGTGGTCACTGAATTCCTCATGCAAGCATTTGCCATTATGGGTATGTCACAAGCAATAAAAACAGACAATGGTCCTGCATACACCTCCAAACATTTTGCACACTTTTGTGCACAGTATAAGATTTTACACACCACTGGCATACCCTTTAATCCTCAAGGACAGGCAATAGTAGAGAGGAGAAACAGAGACATTAAGACGCTCCTCCAAAAACAAAAGAAAGGGGGAGCCACAGGTAATCCTAGAGAACTACTAAATCTAGCATTTTATACTATTAACTTCTTGATTTTTGACAAAGATGCACTGTCTCCAGCAGATAGGTTTTATAACCCACCGGAAGGGCAACGTCCAGTGTGAGCAGCTCCACTATCTTTAGATAATTGCCAGGTGATGTGGAGAGACCCAGAAAGTGGTGAATGGAAGGGACCAGATAGGCTAACTGCTTGGGGAAGAAGGTTTGCTTGTATCTCTACAGGTGGAAAAGGAATCAGATGGGTGCCAACGAGCCTTATTCGCCTTGTCCATCACAGAGAGATGGAGCAGACCCTTGAAACGAAGGAGAAGACCCAAAAAACATCGGGTGGTTCTGTTGCTGATTGTGCTCACCATTGAAAGAGTGTGGCAGTTATGGCGTTTGACTCATGGACATAGAAAATCATTGGACTTCAAAACCCTCAGAAATCATTGGATTCTCTGAGACATTAGATTGTTGTAGGACTTTAAATCCCTTAGGAATCATTGGATTCTTTGAGACATAAGACTTGAAAGACCTCAGGAATCATTGGATTTTCTGAGAAATGATAAGACTGTTACAGGACTTCAAAATCTGCTGGAATCATTGTATTCCCTAAGACATAAAAAGACTTTTGCTGGACTTCAAAAACTTGGGGGGATCATTGGATTCCCTGATATGTGAAGCAATGGACAACAGATTGGTTTGGGACTATCTCTTGGCTGCTGAAGAGGTGTATGTGTGACTGCTGTTTGCATACTCTCCTTCTAGGACTTCTGGCAATCTTTTACATCATAATGTTGATTTATATTGTTTGTTATACCGTTAATTGGGTGAATAATTCATGTTTGTTACACCACATCAAGCCTGCACTGACTGTGGGGAGAGTCATCACTAATAGCCTCTGCGTTGTTGCTATGTGCTATGTGCTATGTGTTCCCATGCTGATGGGTTTGTGCATAATAAGACCCTTGAGCCCAGAAACCTGCTAGCAACCCCCACTTCCCTTTGGTGCTTTTCACCTCCCTTCCTGAGATGTCAGGGAGGGCTTGATTATCTCCTTTTTAGTGCTTTCACCTCCCTTCCTGAGAAGTCAGGGGGGTCGTGATCACCTCCTTTTCGGTGCTTTCACCTCCTTTCCTGAGAAGTCAGGGAGGGTGTGATCACCTGTGTTCTAAAACAAAAGAAAGCGGGAGATGTAATGGGCTGAGGCTTGAGTTATGCACTGAGGTCTAAGCACATGAGGCTAAATAGTAATTGGACCATACTCTATTAATATATAAGCTTGGAGAAAGAATGGCCCCCGCCCACTCTTTGTGCAAGTCCTGATGTGTTGTATAGGAAATGACGATTTTGGTGGGTGGAGGCAGGGGAGTGGAAAAGGATGGGGAAGGAGAGACTTTTGGCATTGCTATTGCGACGGTTTGCTCAGCTCGGATCACTCTCTGTTAGCTGGCTTCCTGTCGCAGCTGCCCATATTGATATAGCAATCTTTCTTGCCCATATCGCTATCACAATCTTTATTCACCTCTTCACTTCAATAAATATTGAAGATTTTCCCCTTAACCTGAATTCATGACTCCGGCTGATTTTAAATACGCGATCATTATAGGAGGAATGGATCATCCTTGGTCAGAGTGTTGTGTGGCCTTTCATCTTGGACTTATCTCTTATGAGGACTGTTGTTTTTATCACTTTACTCCTATGGTTTCCATTGATAGGGCATTGGGGCTTGCCATATGATGCTGCTTCAAACTTACATTTTGTTTACTTGTTCTTTTACTCCTTCTTTAATAGCACTTTACTTCCATTGTGTATAGCTCTAGTCTTCGCTCTCCTTAACTCAATCATGGATGAATAATCTTACTGAGGATTTTCTTTGAAATTCTTAATCAATTGATCAGTTCTGATGGACCTGGCTCTATTCAACAATGAGATGAACCAAACAGTTCCAATTGTTCAGTAATGAAGAAAACCAGCTACACCAAGCAAAAGAACTATGGGAAATGCCTGTGGAGCACAACTTATTGTGTGCTTGTATTTTTGTTTTCCTTCTCAGGTTATTTTTACCTTATTCCTAAATTCAGTTTTTCTTGTGCAGCAAGATAACTGTGTGTGTGTGTGTGTGTGTGTGTGTGTGTGTATGTGTGTGTGTATATATATTGCATTTAAGATATACTTTAACATATTTAACATGTATTGGTCTACCTCTCATCAAGGGGAGGGGATGGGAGAAAAGAGGAGAAAAGTTGGAACAGAAGGTTTTACAAGGGTCAGTGCTGAAAAATTACCCATGAGCATTTCTTGTAAATAAAATAGTATTAAAAAAAAGAAAAAAAAAGAAATTCTTAATCATTATTTAATCTGGTCCTTGTTCTTTGTTATTGCATGGGAACAAGTGGGAAAACTATACTTATGTATTATCTAACAGTTGGTCATCTAAATGGAAGCTCTCTCAATGATCTTTTCTTTTCTTTTCTTTTTTGTACCTAATATTATTTAATTTTTCCAAGTACATGTAAAGATAGTTTTCAATATTCATTTTTGTAAGATTTTGAATTCCAAGTTTTTTCTCCTTCTTTCGCTTTCTTTCCAACTTGCTAAGACAGAAATCAATCCAATATAAATTATATCTGGACAAATATGTTAAATTTACTTACATATTAGTTTTTTTGTGTGAAGGGGGAATTAGAACAAAAGAAAAATACCTCAAGAAAGAAAAAAATAAAAAATTTTAAAAGTGCAAATAGTATGCTTTAATCTCTATTCAGATTCTATATGTCTTTCTCTGGGTAGAGAAAATCACATCACAAATCTTATGTAATTGTCATGAGTATAACTCAGAAAAGTTAAGTCTATTGTAGTTAATAATTGTAAAATTATGTACAATATTCTTGTTATTCTACTTTCTTCATTTACCATCAGTTCCTATTAGCTTTCTGGGTTTTTCTGAAATCCAGTTGTTTATCATTTCTTATAGCACAACAATATTTCATTACATTCATATATCACAACTTGTTCAGCTCTTCTCCAATTGATGGGCATCCACTCAACTTCCAATTGGCCATCCCAAAGAGAGCCTCTTACATATTTTTGTTCACATGGGTCCTTTTCCTTTTTTATGATCTCTTTGGGATGCAGAACTAGTAGTATTGATGGATCAAAGAATATGCACATTTTTATTACTCTTTGATCATAGTTCCCAATTATTCTCCAGAATGGCTGGATTAATTTGCAACTTTTTTCTTTGTGCCATCCAACACATCATTTTTTCTCTCATATTAGCCAATTTGAGAGGTGTAAGGTGGTACTTCAGAATTGTTTTCAATTTCCCAATTCTATAGTGCTTATAATGTAATAAATAATAAAATATTATATATAATAAAATAGAAAATAATAAAAATTCCCTAGCATTTTTATATGACTATGAATAGTTTTAATTTCTTTATCTGAACACTGCCTTTTCATATCTTTTGACCATTTATAAGCTAGAGAATTATTTGTTCTTATAAATCTGATGCAGTTCTCAAGACAATTTAGAAATAGGGAAAAAATAAGTGGGTGTTATAGAAGTATATCTAGATTAACAGAAATGGGATAAGGTATACAGATTTATGGGAATGAGATAAACAGAGAAATAAATATCTATATATTTTTGTAAATGTATAAAAAACTTCCTAACTCAAGGGAAAAGTTTTTGCGTAGGTAAAGTAATAGGAAGGCAAAGTAGCAAACAGAGGAGTCAGAAGGATAAGAAATGAGAGATAAACCCAAACATAAAATAAAGATGAGGAGTAGAATTTATTATGTAGTAGCAATTATGATGTTAGACAAAATTAAAGCTAAGATAGATTTAATCAAAAGAGAATATTAGGAAAACTGTACTATCCAGCAGCCATGTTAATCAATATTGTTTTAGACCATTTAAAGTAACTGGACAGTATAAGATTAGAATATTGCTGTAGTGTAAGCATTGATGGATTGGTGGAATTAGAAAAAAATGGAAAGATTTGGAGTTATAAAGGAAGATGTTATCCACCTTCAGAGAAACAGAGTATAAAGAATATAAAATAGCCTTGAAAAGATGCATATGAATGTATATATGTGTATATGTATATTTACATATATATGTAGAGGGCCAAGTGTACTTGAAACAAATAATCTGACAACAAAGCATTAACTCAGTGGAATTAAGATAATGGTTCTCCAGTTTACATGTACTTAGTATTTAGTATAGTTCTACAAGTTGACACCTATTCTACTAGATTGACACCTATGATGATGTACTTATAATAGAGTATATAAGAGCTAAGAGATCTGGGAAGGAAGATAGACTTAGAGATAGACAGAGAAGATAGACAGAGAAGATAACTGGAGGCTGGAGGACAGACTGGAAGATAAAGACCCTCTTGGTGGCTGTCCTGTCTCCTTTACTTCTCCACTGATACCAAGGCTGCTTGGGGGAAGAGGCTTTGTCTCTCTTCCAGTCCTTATTGACCCTTATATTCTATTACAATTACATCTTGCAGTACACTATGCATGTGTGAACTTAGAGAACCATTACATCACCATGTTAAGTATTAAGTATATATATAAACTAGATAGCTATTGTCTCATCAATTCCTCCAAATTTCAAATATACTTCTCCAGAGTTCTGGATCTCTGCACGTACACACACACACATACACACACACACACATGTCTATATATGTCTCTCTATATACACATATATAGATTTGTATATATCTGTAGCTATGTATCTAGGCTTTTTTGAAATGGAAATTTATTTCTTTATATTTTATATCATCTTTGCATAAGGTAATTTTTTTCTTCTCCTATTTTGTATTTAAATTTAAAATGATATAATTAAGTCACAGAATGTGACCCCACATTTTGGGCTCAGGTTGTCCTGAAGTCTGAAAGTTGGTCACGTATCCCTTACTACAGAACTCTTTTAAGGAGAGTAAAAAGAGAGAGAGGAGGATAAATGGGGGGGGGGGGAAGGGGAATACAATTAGCAATAGTAATTGCAAAAAGTGCTTTGAAGCAAGTTTCTTTTATAAGGCCTCATTTCTCAAACATGCAGAGAACTGAATCAAGTTTCTAAAAAATAAGAGTCAAGACCCAATTGATAAATGATCAAAACATATCCTCTATGCCCAAAAGGCTATAAATTCATGTATTTCCTTTGACCTAATGATACCAGTACTAAGCATGAATCAAAATAGAGATGAGAAGAAAGGAAAAGTGACCCATATATGCAAAAATATTCGCAGCAGCTCTCTTCTGGGGCAAAAAATTGGAAATAGAGGGAATGTCCATTAATTGGGGAATGACTGAATGAATTGTGGTATGTTATGTTCCATGTGAAATGATGAACAAGGTATTCTCAGATAAAACCTGGAAAGTCCTCTGTGAACTCAAACAACACAAGTAATGTACTTTGTGTACAAAATAATACTAATGTTCTGTGATAATCAGCTATAAATCATTTTGTTATTCTCAGTAGAAAAATGATCTAGGATACTGTGAATGATTTAAGATGAAAAATTCTATCTATATCCAGAGAAGGAACTGATTTTGTCTTAATATAGATTTAGCATTCTCCCCCCCACCCTTTCTTTCTCTCTCCTTTTTTCTCTCCCTTTTCCCCCTCTCTCTTTCTTCCATTCTCTCTCCCTTTCTCTCTCTTTCACCTTTATTTTTCTTGAGAGTTTTTTTCTTTTGTTAGGGTTGGAGATCTATGTTTTCTTTCTTTCACAACATGATTTTTATGGAAATGTTTTGCACAACTTTACTTGTGGTTTACTAATGGGGGATGGGGTGGGTATAAGGGAGAGATGTAGAATTCAAAAGAATTAGAAACAAATTTAAGAATTCATTTTAAATGTAATGGGAAAATATTAAATAATTTTCAAAAGTAGATATATAAAATAGTATAATAGAGATTCAGTTCATGGCATAATGAATAGGCATCCATCATAGATTATAAAGGTATGTCATTTTATTTATGTGAAAATAGCTTTACAACCTCAAACAATTGCCATGCAGCAACATAAAAGAATGAGTAGTTTGCATTTCAGGGTGTACAACTTTTAAAGTGTCAGGGAAGCAGAGGCAATATCTAAAAAGTAAGGGGAAGGTCAAGGAAGAAGTTAAGATAGATAATGGTAGAATCTAGGAGGACCCAGGTGAAATCCACCTAGCTGGCCAGGTCCCAGACCTGTCTAAAATTATGTGAATCAAGTTCTCAAAGGTTGTTGAAAGATGGTAACTTGACTGTTTCATAGGTTGGAGTGCTAGACTATAGCTATACCAAAAGGATCATTTGGGTTTTGATTAAGGCTGATAATAGGTTCTCCTTCCTGATAAGAAAAAAGAAAAAGTTGGTTTCGAAACATATGTCAATCGGGCATAACTGATTTCTCATTTGAATGTCCTATTTTGAGTATTCTCTGACTGAGATCTTCCTCATGCCCCAGGAAGCTTATTTTTGGGTAGACTTAATCACCATATAAAATCACACCAGCCTTGGTAGTTCATCACTATACTCTCCCTTTACTCCAAACTTCTAGCTAAAGAGAAAACTGAATTCGATTATTTCCTCATTTCCCATCTGACTTCACCATTTAGGGACTTCTCTGACTGATCTATCCACCATATCCTCATGCAAAGTACCTTTCTTCTCCCTCCCACTTTTTAGCTTGAGTGACAGAGAGAGAAAGAGAGAAAGAGAGAGAGAGAGAGAGAGAGAGAGAGAGAGAGAGAGAGAGAGAGAGAGTGTGTGTGTGTGTGTGTGTGTGTGTGTGAGTGTGTGAGTGTGTGTGTGGACTTCCTAACTTCTTGTGGGTCAGGGATTAACTTTCTTTTTTTTATATCTGTATTTTTTAGGGATAGTGCCCAGTACATAAAATGCATTTAATAAATACATATTGACTATTAAATAGGCATCTGAAAAATTCTTTTATAATACATTTCTCATAGATAGCTGGTTACAAATAAATAGTCATTAATTTTTATAGACGTGAAGGGATGAGGTGATTGAAAGTGAAATCTTTAATAAGGAGGATTCAATGGGCAGGAAAACATCTCAATTAGTGAGGATGTTTAGATAGGAGAGAAAAAGAGTTGTGAAAGAAGCTGTGGGTAAAAGGACATCAATTAGAAAATAAAATTATATCATAGAATCCAGAAAATTTCAAAACTTCATTTTATTTTATTAATATTGCTTCTGAAAGTCAATTTCCTTTTATAACTTTGAAATCAAAACAATCTTTTTCAATGCATCTCTAAAAGCTTTAATCACTTGTTCATTTCTCAGGGTATAAATAAAAGGGTTCATTACAGGTGCCACTGAGGTTGCAAGTACTAACACTACTTTATTCAAAGCCACTCCTTGTCTTTCAGAAGGTTTGATATAAATGAAGATGCAGGTTCCATAAGTCATGGAGACAACAATCATGTGGGAGGAACAAGTGGAAAAGGCTTTTTTCCTTTGCTTAGCTGAAGGGAATCTCAGAATAGTTCTAATGATATATGCATAAGATAGAACCACCAACACTAAGGTGATGATGAGTGTGAACACAGCAAGGGCTAAAACCATTCTTTCTATGAACTGTGTATCAGAGCATGTGATCTCCAGCAATGGTGATATATCACAGACAAAATGGTCAATGATATTGGAGTCACAGAATTCTAGCTGAAGACCAAAACCAACTACTGGAATGATAACCATCGACCCAGACACCCAACAACTCAGGAGGAGCTGATTACAGACTCTGTTGTTTATGATGGCTGCATAGTGCAGGGGTTTGCAGATAGCCACATAACGGTCATAAGACATGGCAGCCAAGAGAAAAAACTCTGAGGCCCCAAAGAGAATTCCAAAAAATAATTGAGTGAAACATCCATTATAGGTCACAGTATAGTCTCCAGTTGACATGTTGTACAGGAATCTGGGAATACAGGCAGTTGTGAATGACAATTCTAAGAAAGAAAAGTTCCTGAGGAAAAAATACATTGGGGTTTTAAGGTGCTGATCCACTAATGTGAGGGTGATGATGGTCAAGTTCCCAGTTACACTCAGGATGTAGGACAGAAACAGAAAGATCAAAAGCAGAATCTTCAACTGTGGGTCATCTGTCAGTCCCCGGAGAATAAACACTATCCCTGTATAGTTTCTCATTTCTGATCTATGGCTTTTAATGGATCTGTAGGTAAAATAGAAAGAGAATGAAAGTAAGAAAAAGAGAAAAAGAGACAGGGGGACAGAGAGAGAGACACATAGAGAGACTGACAAACAGACAGACAGACATAAAAAGAGACAGAGATAGAGACAGTGAGACAGAGAGAGAGAGAGATAAAGATAAACACAGTGAGACACAGGGGAGAGATAAAGGCAGAGAGAAACAGGGAGAGGGACAAGAAGAGGGAGAGGGAGAAGAATAGATAGTGAGAGGAAGGAGAGTAGAGACCAAGAGAGAGAGAGAGAGAGAGACAAAGACAATGGAGTTGAGAAGAGGCATCATAGAATATCAGCATTGCAATTTGAATATAAATGCTAAGAAGATTTTCTTGGGTCCTTTTTTCTTTAAAGGATAAAAAAAAATGATGCCAACATTTTGCTATTCACAAAAACTTCGAGCAGTCTCTTGGTTATTGAGCATAAGATTTTTGTAAAAAGTTTTGTTCCCAATGTTTCTTTCTTCCCTTCATCCCAGTTCCTTTTCTCTACCCTATTCCTACAAAATGTATCGTTTTTTTTATTATCTAAAACATTGTGATTCAATTATTTTCTTCCTATATTAGTTTTCAGATATATCTCCTTTACTAAATATCTTTGTAACCTAGATAAAAAAGTTAAGCAATACCAACACAGTGACTATAACAGACAGTCCCTTTGCAACCATTTTGTTGCTAAAACAGAATGTACCATGATTTCTTGGAATATGCATGGTATCTCTTTCTGTCATTAATCTCCTTTGAATATTTATTCAGTGGTGAGATCACTGGTTCAAAGACTATGAATAGTTTCTTCACTTTTCTCACAAAGTTTCAAATCATTTTATGCATCATTTGGACTAGTCTTTATTGCTAGCAATCGTGTATTTGTTGCTGGTTTTCCAGATCCTTTACTAATTGTGTAGTTTCATCAGTTTTCGACCTTTGCAAATATACGTGGTGTGTGAGGAAAAACCTGAGAGTTTGAATACATGACTTTAAATTGAATTTCTTTTGTTTCATGTTTTATAGCAATTTTAATGTTATTACCAATTTTCAATTTTTATAAAGTGTTTTTACTCGGAAAAAGTTTCTTAGTATTATATATTTGCATAGTAAATACTCTTTAAACTTAACTGGTTCCATGGGAAGCTCTGTGCCTTAATGTATCTCTTCTAAGGACCCCATTCTTCTCTTTACCTTCTCATCCCTTCTGGGCTCTTTCCTTTATCATAACATTAACCTTCTATAGAACCAGATAATTCATTTTTTTTATTGCTCTAAAACCTTTTGGCTTCTCCTTGAACAGGCTCTTTCTTTTCTTAAAATGTCAGATTTCAGAAAATAGTAGCAAGACATCTAATTTGTTCAAGGTTTATCTATTATAACCAACAAAATGTTAAAAATGCATTTGAGATGACAGGTAATGGAAGGAGAAATTGAGTTTGAAGTTTTACTTGTAGATCCATCTTTTGATGGAAAGCAGTGGGCCCACCAGCTCCAAAAACGATTCTCTTCAGATTCCAGTGTCTTTTTAGGGACAAGTAGCTAAATGAGCTACATTTAGGAATCCTATTAAGAACCCATTAGGAATCTCTACCTGAAACCACCTTCTACTTGACTGAGCCTACTATGCACTATCATATATCCATGTTCATTTCTTCCCTATATAATACTAAGGATATTGATCCCCAGAGAATAACTCACATTGTACTCTTTCTGATTGCAGTTTTTTTTTTTTAATAGTTCATTGAGACACTTCTTACAGTTTCAGGATGACAAGCACACTCAGATGATATCAGTTCTCTGGGTTCATAAGGGGAAGCAGAATCATTATTGTATCTGGTGAAAATTTCTCATAAGAAGGGTGATGGTGAAGCCCAGGAAGATTTTACTCAGGAGCTAAGATTTAGGGAGAAGGAATCTTTCTGTAGAAGCTTAGATCATCAGGTACTTTGGAAATTAGATTGGTGGGGTTTGGCAAGGAAGAAAGTTATTTGAGGGAAAAATATTAATAGGAATCAAGTAGGAGGGGAGCGGTCATGCAGCATGTTGCACAAAGTGATGTGAAGGGACAGTAATTGTGCAAGGAAGAAGCTCAGTTTCCTGGAAAGGAAGGACCCAGAGCCAAGGAGGAAACACATCTGTTTTCCACTTGCACCTCTTCCAGATAAGCATATCTGAGAGTTCATTTGCCCACAGTCCATTCATTCTAAGTAAGCTTCAGCTTAGAAGGTATTTCTTCATCCCCAATTAGGTTACAAGGCCTCCACACATGGTTTGTTTGCCACCTTTCCTCCAACTTATATTGGGAGTGAAGAAAATTACTGTTCAATGAACAACCCTGAGGCCACTTCATTTCTACTTAACAGCTGCAAACTTTTACCCTTACCCTATTCTTTTTTTGGGTGGAAGGATCATTTCTTGTGCCATATTATATGGATTATGAAGTAATTTTTCCATATACTTCTCTCTTACCTTAGAGCTAATGGTGCCTCTATAGGGTAAGCCTTGAGTCAGGAGGATATGAGTTCGAATACAAACTCAGAAATCTTGTTGTATGACCCTGAAACCTCTGTTTTGTTGGCAAAAGGATCCACTGGGGAAGGTAATGGCAAATCATTCCAGTTTCTTCCCCAAGAAAGTCCCATTGATACTGTGGTCCACTGGGTCCTGAACCATTGGACAAAACTAAACAGCAATTCTATTCCTTTAGCTTATCAGTTGTTCTTTTCTGTACTTCCTGTATATCCTCTGGTCATTTTCTCTCTGAGACCTTTCAAAAAACATATAGGAAGACTTATCCCACAAAAAATCCCAATTACAAATTAGAATTCTAAGGAGCTTTTCTCTTCATTTCAGACTGGTCTCTAATGTTTGTCCCTGGTTTTTAATACTTTTCCCCCTTTCCCCTTACCTAGGACCTCCACTATATTCTGGCACATCCTTTTAAATTACATTTTTCTGTAATGAAGTAAGAGAAGATCAAATAAAGGAATTATTTTACAGTAAATAATTAATAGCTGATAATGTCCCCTTCCAAAGAATAATTCATCTTTTAGAAGGTGACTGATTATTTTTATTTAAATGTGGCAAAAGTGTATTTGGAATTGAAAGTATATAACCACAGCAGGAAGACTGCTGTCTACTTTGCTTCTACAGAAGATTTACCAGAATGGAGAATACTGGCTAATTCACATTTCTTCCATGCCATATCTTTTCTTATTTTTTTCAAGTAACAATAAGCTAAACATTTTTAATGAACAATGATTCCATGTTGAGAGATAAGAATAGTCGTAGAGGAAATATAAGTTCACATCTTTAGTTCTGTAAGGCAGGGAAGTTCTGTAATGCAAAGACACTGGATATTGGAGAGTAATGCTTAAATTTCTCTTTTTCTACTAAGAGGTGGAAATTTGTGTGGTGTAACAAATTTCCTGATGGTGGTACCCCCTTTATTTCATAATTCTTGTTCTGATCATTGTATATTCTAGCTTCATTTCATATTGGAACAGATTATGTAATCAACCACAGTGGAGCATTGCAATGAAAAGTCACTATAATCTAGCAACAGTGAAACTGCATTTTTTAAAGATTTCATCTTTATCTATTCACTCTCTCTTTGTGATTCTAAAATTAGAGGACAGGCAATCTAATCTGAACAGGACCTGTTCACATTTGTTTTCATTAAGCATTAGTTAATTCTATTTACTAGCTACACAAATATATCCTATCTGCATATAATTTACCTCCATACTCTCCTGCATTCTCCTTAGGAGAATGCATGGATTTGATGGAAGGAGTTTTGCTTGCTTGCTGTAACCCCAAAGGGGAATTTCTCCTGGACTTTGTGCAATGAGGACTTTGTATCCACAAACCACCAATTCATATAATGCAGAATACATTATTGCAGACTCCACTGACATTATGTAACCCTTAGGAGGGATGTAGCATTAACCTTATTCTGCCTGGCCTTGAGAAATGATGTATTTCTTCTCTCTATATGACCAGGATGCTGAGCCCACAAATTTTGCTGGCTGTCAGATAACAGCCTGTTGGTCAGTGATAATGGGGTTTATGAAATTAATGAGCAATAATAATGAGGTACTTAAAATTAATAGAGGTGAAGAACAAAACTGGGTGTCTGCCACTTAACTTGGTACCGTTAAACTGGCCTAAAAACAAGGCTCCAGTTGGTTTACCCATGAACTCTGCCCAGAGAACTTGGGTCCTCCACCTGTACACAAAGTCTAAACCAGACCACTCCTCAACTTCACTTCTAAGCCATAAACTTAGCATATCAGTGACATGAAATATTTGGTCTCTCTAAATTTTCCTTATAAATTTACTTTTCTTCTTCCTGGTTTTTTGCTAACTTCTTTTGGAATTTAGCCTCCTTTAACTGGCATTACAATTGTAATAAATTTTGCCCCTTGACTTGCAAATGTGTACAAGTCTACAAAATTCCTTTGAGATACCTCATGAGACTAGTCTGGAACCCCAACATTTTGGGAATCCTAATACCATCATAGCCATGAAGCAATGATTTTGGATTCTTGGAAACATGAGTTTAGGAGAGGAAATTTCTCTTTTGCTTAGATTTTGAAACCTCACCCTACTTTCTAATACTAAGATTTCAAAATCTCACCTCATTTTCATTAAAGGTGAAAAGTTAATGGCCATGTAATTCAGAAGAAGATTATCTTGGAAACAGAAGCTGGATTTCATTCTTGATCATCCATAGGTCTTGGATTATTAAAATAGACTTTTTATCAGTGTTAAGCACAGAATTCTTGTTTTTCTTCCATGAAGTTGGGGGAATAGAAGACACAATAAAGGGGATTCTGAAAAAAAAAGTCCTAATTCTTGTGATTCTGGCCCTCTGATAATTTTGTTTTCTATCTTGTTTGAAGGTAATGGGCCCATTGCAATTGGTCACTGAGATAGCTAGTCATGCCCCTTCTCTGATTATTTTGTCTATTTGATGATGTTATCTGTATTCAGTCTATGTGAAAATGTGAGTCTAAGACCAGAGAACTGAAAATTTCCTTGTATTTGGAGTAACACCTCATCACAATTGTTTTCTTTTCTTAAATTCTTCTTCCTTTCCTTTTTCCACTTCTTTCTTTCTACACTTCTCTCTCTCTCTCTCTCTCTCTTTTTTTTCCCTCCCTTCCTTCCTTCCTTCCTTCCTTCCTTCCTTCCTTCCTTCCTTCCTTCCTTCCTTCCTTCCTTCCTTCCTTCCTTCCTTCCCTTTGATTTCTCTGTTCTTCTTTAGGAGCTCAGACACATCATTCTAATCTCACAGTTTAAAAAGAGAAGAAAAAGTAGTGTTATGAAAAGCCATTAATTACTCTACTTACCTTTCTGCTGTTACTTCACGTCTCAATGAATGGTTTTGTTCCCCAAATCCCTGGAATGTCTTAAAGTTGAGCAGTAAGGAATTAATGGAAAAGGACAACATACTTTTGGTCACATTATCTCACAAAACCATGACCTCAGCTTAATAGGCAGAGTTGAATTCTCCTAGGTTACCATCTTCTGGAATATACCATTTCTCTGTTTCTCATCACCAACTCTAAAATGATGCTGCATCAGAAATTCTGTCTTGCTTTAAATGCAGGAAATATATTGATGTGCTGTATTTTGTTGAAACAGAAAATTGTTGGAAAGAGAATGGTTTTTCAGATCTTGTCTTTTTTTTTTTTTTGATCCCCTAAACTGACCTATCTGAGCAGGGAGACCATTTACCTCCAAAGTGTACACTAATAGCAGAAGATATTTCTTTCATTTGTCCATTGTGTTTAGTTGCCTAGTGACTGAATGAGTTCACAAATGAAATGTCCCCCAGGGGAACTCAAGTTCAAAAGTCACTAAGGAATCTTTATTTTAATCACTTCTGGCAAAAGACATAAAGTATGTAAATGTGGGGCTAGTATCCATGTGGAATGGGAAAAAATAGCAATAGAATTAGACTCAGGCTTGGTACATGGTAATGAGTCAGGTGATGGAGGAACAGTGGCATCTTTTCACTCTTCCTCACATTGTCCAAGATTGATCTCCAAAATATTTAATACTGCACCTTCATCATTTAAAAAATTGAGTATGCATTCCACACTCACACTTGTATTATTGCATATTATGTAATATTTTTTAATCTATCAGGTAGTCAAGTAGGATTTATTAAATTCTTAGTGTATGTCAGACACTAGTTTTAACTAGGGGTTAAAAAGAATAAAAATGTCATCTCTGTTCTAGTGAACATTTTAAGGTAGAAGAAAGCATCTAAATAACTGCTCATATAAGATACATCTACAATAGATGGAAAGTGATTTCAGAGGGAAGACAGGAGGTTGGCAAAGTTGAGATGGGACCAAAAAAGACTTTTTGCTGAAGGTGGGATTTGAGCAACATTTAGGAAGCTAAGAGATGGAGGTCAGAGGGTCAGTGTGTTCTAGGCTTGGGGGAATCCTAGAGCAAAGTCACAGAATTAGGAGATGTGGCATCTCAGGTAAGCAATAGCACTGGCTTTGTTTTAAGAAGAAACATGGCTTTCTAATGTTTGACTGAAAACCACATCTGTTTTTTTACCTGTAGTTTAATATCTCTGGGTTTAGAGTGACACTAGATACTGGGAGTAAAACTGAAACATTCTAATTTCCCTATTATAACTTTGTGTTAAAGTAACAAATGACAATAGGAATCCTGAGTTCATTGTCAAGACCTTCAAGTCAAGCAATCAAGTATTTCTTAAGCAGCTACCACAAGTCAAGCTTTATATTAACCTCTGGGTTTACAAATAAATGTAGACTCTGTCCCCCTTCCCCCCCAAAAAGGTTCATACTCAACGAATCAATAGTCTCACATGGAAAAAATTCTTCAGCAATGAGATATACAAGATAAACTGATAATAATATCAGAGGGAAGACAGTGTTAAGTAGGGGAGGTGGGATTTCAGTCGTGATTTCAGAGGACTAAGAAATAGAGTTGAAGAGGCACTGTGACAGCCAGTGAAAGTGTCTATAATTGAGAGATGGAGTGTCTTGTGTAAGAACATCAGAAGGCCAGAGTCACTGAATCATAGAATATTCTTCTGCATATCTATGCTTATATATTGATACAGATAGATGCGTATATATATGTATATATGTATACATATATACATATATGTAATATAGATGCATATAAGAAAACTATCTCTTAAAATATTATATTTGATTCCAGAGGTAAAGAGTCATCAGATTTAATTCTTTAGACAAGAAGGTGGAGTTTTGCTGGGAAATCTTGGTACTTTTGGTTCCCCACACATAAACACATAATTGTGATCAGAATGGGCAACTTACTTATTGCTACAGACATGTGTATCAGTAATCCCAGAATCAGTCAGGTAGTTTGTGAAGATAATGTGGTGAATTCTTTATTACTCATAGGTGAGTCAGTTATACTTCTTTATAAACAGGTAGTGAAATGGTCATGTACTTCAATGAACCCTAAAGAAGAGAATACCACTTGGTAGTTGGAAAGTTTGTTTGAATATATGCCTAAAAATTAGACTTTTTCAGGTAAAGGTGAAGATAAAGTAATGTACTAACATGAATAGCCATTGAAATAGTGAGAGGATTAAATTTATAAGTTATATCTTCTCTGCCTAGAATTTTGGCTGCAGAGTTTCTTAGAGGAGAGACATAGTGCAAAGGTCATAGCAAAGCTACTAGCTAGCCTGGTTCTAGCTCACATTTTGGTTTAGCAATGCAAGAGTATAGTATTGGTAAAAATTCTGTCTGCCCATCAGATTAATCTATAGGTTTCTAGAGAATTCTTTGGTGACCAGACTAAATTACAGTGTTATAGGGGAATGTGTAAATAGTTGATAGCACTAATGTTTACTCAGATAATATGTGCCTTACATGTAATGCTACATGATCACTGAAGTATATGTTAGTGGCTACATTTTTCAGTCTGCTGAAAAATTACTTCATGGTTTATATTTCTTTATTTCTGACATTATTATTAAGCTATTAAAAATTTACTTGTTTGTCCTATAAGTAGCTATGCATAGTTTTGATGGTAGTTATTTTACAGGAGCTGTTTAATTTTTGTATTTATACCTGTACTACTCAGCACAGTGCCTGGCACATGACAGGAGCCTAAGAAGTGCTTATTCATTATTTTATCTGTACTTTTCTATTTCTTCATACTGTATAGAACCCCTAAGATTATTCTTTCTATGATTTTGTTTTTATTTTGTGCTAGCATCAATTCAGTCTAGTTCAAAATTGAGTCTGGAGTTTGAAGGCATAGAGTGATAAATATTGAAAATACAACTTTACTTATTAAATGATTAAAAACAATATTATTTTTAATTTAAATCAAAACAAATATTGCTCCACTTCACATCTGTATTCATCATTATAATGGACAACAATTAGGAATGTATCACTCAAGTCAATTTATTTCCTTTCTGATTTTTACTTCTTTGGATTTGCTTTTGTAAAATTTTAAGAATTTTACATAACAAACATTTGTTCATTTAATCTTTTAGTACTTCTTCTATGATTTATTTAATCATGACTTCTTAATTAGTCATAGATCTGAAAGATAATTTCTTCTTTTCTTCCCTAATTTATTTGTGCTATGACTTTTCATATCAAAGTCACGCATCTATTTGTGACTTCCCTTGGTATTTCATACACGGTTCTGGTCTAAATTTGATTTCTTCCAGACTGCTTTCCCAACACTTTTTGTCAAATAGTGAATAATTCTACCAGTAATTTGGGTCTTTGCATTTATTGGATATTATGGTATGTCTGTTCTCTTGATTCTATATATTGTGTATACAATGTTTCATTGATGGATCTCTTTTAAAAAAACCACAAAATATTCATATTCCTAGGACCTCAAAGTACTGTCACGAAAATTATTTGTATGGGATTTATCCTATTGGTGAAGACTCAATACTCTATGCTTTTTGCTGGCATGAGTTGGCAGAGTTGAGAGCATGGGAGAAGAGAAATCTCAATCTTCTGCTTTCTGGCTTGAAAAATAAATTATATTTCCAGATTTACTTCAAATGCCTAAGGGAAAAGAAAGAATTTAGAAAGAAGTCAACTTGGAGAGGAGTTAGTTGGAAGATCAATCATGTCCTTATCTGAAGTTTACCACACAAGAGACTTTAGAGAATTTCTCCTTCAGTAAAGTTTGGAAGCCTTTTTGCTGAACTGAGATCCCTCACATTTCACTTTTGTATATTCTGGTTCCTTCTCATCTACCTACCTTCTCTAATTTCTATTTGATATTAGCTTGGATCAATCATATATTTGCCATTTATTATATGTATGGTTTTATTAATCCTGCATTTGATGGAAAGGAACCCAAACTTTGGATAGATAACTTGTAATGGGCTGAGGCTTGAGTTGATGCACTGAGGTCCCAAGCACATGAGGCTAAATAGTAATTGGACCATACTCTGTTAATATATAAGCTTGGAGAAAGAATGGCCCCCTCCCACTCTTCCTGCAAGTCCTGATGTGTTGTATAGGAAATGACGCTTCTGGTGGGTGGAGGCAGGGGAGTGGAAAAGGAAGGGAAGGAGAGACTTTTGGCTTTGCCATTGTGAAGGTTTGCTCAGCTCAGATCTCTCTCTGTTAGCTGGCTTCCTGTCGCAACTGCCCATATTGCTATTGCAATCCTTCCTGCCCATATTGCTATTGCAATCCTTATTTATCTCTTCACTTCAATAAATATTGAAGATTTTCCCCTTAATCTGAATTCCTGACTCCAGCTGATTTTAAATACTTGATCATTACATTTGGCACCCAAGCGTGGGAACCAAGGACCCTACTTTCACTGAAGAAGTCTCCAGTGACCAGGAACTTAGGTGAGTATAAGACAAACAGGGAACTTATTTTCTTAAAGTCTAAAGCAATAACTTTTTGGCTGAAATGGGACAGATCCTAGATAAAGATTCTCCATCCCCCACCCCAACCCCCCCACCCCCAGCCCCACCCAGGAGTGGTGCTATAGAAAGCCTGCTTAAGCTGATAGAAGAGCAAGGGCTACTTGTAACTTGGGAACACGCAGCTAAACTTCTGGGTATATTAAAACTCACCTCCTCTTGGTTCTTAGAGGAAGAGCAAATCTCTCTAGATAACTGGGCATTGGTTGGTCAACAGCTCTCCGAATATAACAATGAAAACGATCCTCATTCAGTTTCCATGGAGGCATTCTATTTATACAATATGATACAGTTGGCCTTAAAATACCATATAAGTTCTAGGAGAAAAGGAAAAAACTCTAGGAATAGCCAAATGAGGAAGCCTGAGATAAAGGAGGAAGACAAAGACAAATTCTGTAATATTTGGCTTTTGAAAACTTGACCCCTAATGACTGGAAATCTATAGCAAAGATATGCCTAGAACCTGGACAAAACTACTTGTGGCTTTCTGAATATAGTGAGCTCTGTAGGATACAAGCCCAACAAAATAGTCAAAGTGGAGTTCATGCTGCAATCACCTATGACCTACTAACAGGTGTAGGTCCTTATGCAGATGTCGCAGTGCAAATTAATTATTCTATAGCAGCATATGAGGAAATTGCTGCTAATGCTATCAAAGCGTGGGCTTCTCGCTACAATCAAGATGACAAGGGTGGGGCCTTCACCAAAATAACACAAGGGCCAAATGAACCCTTTGCTGACTTTGTGGGACTTTGCAGACAGCTATCACAAGAACAAATGGAGAAAATGCAATAACAGACATTTTGATCAGGCAACTTGCTAAGGAAAATGCTAATGAGGTTTGCAGAAGAATTACACTAGGACTGCGCAAGGATGCTCCTTTAGAGGAGATCATAAGGCGCTGTGCCACAGTGGGCACAAATACCTTTTATAGCCAGGCTATGATGCAGACTTCCCAAAATGCAAACATGGGAAGACAGAGTCCCTCCTGGCAAGGGACTTCCAGAGAGACTCATAGATGCTTTCAGTGTGGAAAAGTAGGACATCTGAAAACTCAATGTTGGTATAGAGATAGAATGGGAAAAAAGGGTGGGAGAACAAGACCCAATACCCCATGTCCAAAATGCAACAGAGACTTCCATTGGGCCTCAGAATGTAGACAGATTCAGGGAAAGGGGATGAGGGGCCCATGGCAAAAAACACTTGGGGCATGATGGCAACCAATGGTGCACCCAGAGAGTGCCTAGAAGTCCAGTACCCAGACTTGGTAGTCAGCCAGAAAGCCATATGATGGGAGAAGGGGATTACACAGTCAACCAGCCAGGAAGCAACCTGATGGCAGAAAGGAATTGCTATTAGGGAGAATAGAGTTATGTGCAGCTGGGACAACTGAGATACTCCCTGGAGAGGTGAAATCTGTTCCTCTCCAGCCTATGGATCCCCTACCTCCAGGCACAGTAAGCTTGACCATTTCACCTCCTTTTTGTACGTAAAAAACAGTATCCATCCACACACTGATGTGGGAAACTGGGGAATGTGTAGATAATATCCCAGTCACTAATACAGGTAGACAATGTGTGACTTATCACCCAGGAGAAGTAGTAGCATCAGGTTTACTCATACAGAATCCTAATAAGCAACCTGGTGATAGTCACCCAGATTCTGACTCCAGATCACAAAATCCAGGAATATACTGGACAGCAGCTGTAACAGCTGACCGACCTATGCTCACAATCTATATAAATGGCCTACCATTGGAAGGATTGGTAGACACAGGTGCAGATCGTACAGTTATTAGAGGTGCCAATTGGCCCAGTCACTGGCCACAGATTAAAGCAGACACCTATATGTCTGGAGTAGGAGGATCAATAACAGCTGAAGTTAGTGCTGCCGCTATGAGATAAATATAAATTAAATATAGATTAGAGAACATGTCAGAAGGCATAATCCTAAAGGAACAATGAGGCCATCAGAAGAGTGTAGGAGAGAGGTGGACAGGGTGAAATGGTTGTTAGAGAGTGAAGAAAAGAAAACCTCTGGGGGAAAATTTTTGAGTAAGGAATTAAAAAGATGCCATGGATGGTATCTGCTGTAAGCAAAGGGAAGAGTTGTGGATGATTGAGCCCGCAAACCTGGCTGACAGAAAAGGGAATTTCAGAAGAGGGCTGAGGGTGTGGGACTAAGAACAGATTCTGTTTTGGACCACTTGAGGTTTCGGTTCAATTGGCATCTGGGTTAAAATATCCAACACATTATGTGGGAATTAGGGTAGAGAGCTCAAGAAAGAGACTGAGGCAGGTTCAATACATTTGGGAGTGGTTTAAGTTTTATCTCTGTACATTGTGACATAGGAGGATGATTCTATGACATTATCAATCTTCTGATAGTTAAAAGGAACAGGCATAGCCAGAGGATAAGGGGTGTGAGTAGAATATGAAAGGAATATGAAAATATCTTTTTTTTTTAATGATGGAAAAGAGTGAGCCAGGAAGTTATAGGGAAAAGGGAAAAAAGAGAAGTAGAATGGTGTAAATTATCTGCCATAAGAAAAAGAGGGAAGAAAAAGGATTTCCAGTGGGAGGGGAAGAGAGAGACAAGAAGTTGGTTGAATGAATCTTACTCTCCTCAGTATTGATTTAAATAGGAGATACCATAAAAACTGAATAGGGATATCAAACTCTATCTCAGCCTGCAAGAAAATAGGAGGGGAATGGAATAGGAGAGAAGTGGGAATCATAAAGGAATATCTCATTTTGGGGAAGTCAGTGATCAGTAGTGAAACACTGTTGAGGAGAGACAGACTGAAAACAGAGACTATATGGGGGGGAAATACAATTAGCAATAGTAAATATGAAAACAATTTTTGAAGCAAGTTTCTCTGATGGGATATCATTGTTCTGTGGGAAACGATGAGCAGAATGTTCTTAGAGGAAAAAACAACTAGTAAAGTCCTCCATGAACGGAGTGAAATATGCTATAGATGAAATGACAGCAATGTTCTAGAGTGACCAGTTGAAAATGCTTTTGTTAATCTCACTAACATGATCATCCACACCAACTCTGAAGGACTTCTATAAAAAAATCCTATCCATTCAAAGAAAAGGAATGATTGTTTTGGAATACACATCAAAGCATTCTCTCTTTCCCTCTTTCTCTCTCTACTTTTAACTCAATTTTTCTTGAGGTTTTTATTTTTCATGAAGGTAGGAGATTTATGTTTTTATTTACAACTTTTATGGAAATGTTTTGCATAATTTTAAATGTGGGTGGAAATCGGGGAAAGAACCTCAAAAGCTAAAATCTTAAAAACAAATGTACAAATATTTTGTGAATGTAAGTTTGGTAAAATATCATAAATTAAATAAAAAGCAAAAAAATTCATTCACTTTTGGACTTTGGAAGTTAGAAGAGTAACTTAGCGTTTCAATCAGTAAAACTCAACTGAATGAGAATGTGAGAAACCACAGTGCAGAGTTTAGAAGAGTGAGAAGGAGGGAAGAATGAGTGGAGGCCACAGTCAATAAACATTCATTAATTATCTACCATGGGCCAAGCTTCCACATAGCAAGCCTGCGGGGCATACAAAGAAAGGCCCAAAGCAAGCTCTTTGGCCTGGAGGAGCTTTCAGTCTAAGGGGATGACTCCATCCAAACAACTCTGTAGAAATAATTGGGTTACCACAAACATTGGAAGTAAGGAAATTGTCTCTTTGTCCTTCCTCCAAGAATGCAAAGAAGGAGAACAGATGCAAGAACATGTTGACAAGGGTCCAGTTGTCCTCGAAAGGGCAGGTATCACTCCTGGTAGATCATAATCCCTGGGCTGCTGCGATCTTTCCCGCCCACAGTCTCTTTCCTGATTGCTTCCCCATTGCTCATATGGTCCCTTCTTCATTCACAGATTCGGTGGAGGAAAACCGAAGGAGCCTAATCAAAAGGGTCATTAAAAGCGCAAGAACCGCCCCTTCTTCCCGAAGGGAAGATGCTCGGGTTCCATTCCAACTGCCGGTCATATCCATCGTAGACAGTGAGGCAAAAGCCGCCCCGGCCTGTTCTTCTGAAGCCTTTATGCTGGCGAATTCGCGCCCCGAGGGCCCAGCACCCACCACCACCCATCAGGGCTGGGCCATGGCTGCTCCCTGGCGCAGGCCGGCCAAAATATTCCCGGCCCCGCCATGCGGGACACCTATGAAAAGTCCGTCCCGACCTTCCTTCCCCTGGACCCAGGGAGGAGGACCCCCACCCCCAGTGAGGCCAATCAAAGTCCTGAGCGGCCCGAGGTCACTCCGCACCATGGGGGCCAAGACATCCCCGGAAGTTGCCAGCTCCCTTGACAGGCCCCTCCAAATAACCGGGCGCCAGTTACTCCCGGCTCCTGGGACAAACACCAACGCGGCCCCAGTGGGGCCTGGGAAAACCAGGGGGTCCTGGAGGAGCACCAGAGGAGGGGCAGCCTCGGCTGCCCAGTGCAAGCCTCCTCCAGCAACACTTCCCAAGCACTCCCAAATCCCAGAGGAAAACGGTGGGGGACGACGACGATCGTTTTGGTCGTGTTTTTAAAAGCTTCCGCTCTGCGAAGCGCGGGGAGGCGCGGCTGGGCCATGCGGAGGCAGAGGCGACGGCAGCGGTGTCACCAGCTGTTGACCCTGGGTGCTTCTAAGCATTAAGATCAAGGCTGAGGTAGAAAGGACAGGAAGAAAGTATGGCTGGACCCACTACTTTGCAAAGTTAGGACTTGCATGTCCAGATTTACTCATCATCATGGTGTTGCATTCCTGCTCACTTTCTTCAGTTATTCACTTCTTCATGCTTCAAGCAAAACCTTTATCAAGGTGAAGGTCAGCACTTCTAGCCAATGGACTCCAAACAAAACTGCCTGTTGAGCCTTGGACCCAGCAACCATTTATTTCCAAATGCAGAGAAAGCAACTCTTTTCCTAGTAATGCTGGACACTATTTTTTTCCTATGCTGTGGGTCTTTTCATCGGTGGTATAATTGGGGATCGGTTCAATATGCGATGGGTTCTGTCCTTTGGCATGGGCTCCTCTGCAGTGGTGGTATTTTGCTTTGGCACCCTCCCAGAATGGCTTCGTTTCTATAACTAGTCCCTGTGGATTTTGAATGGCCTGCTCCAGGCCACTGGTTGGCCATGTGTTGTTGCAGTAATGGGCAACCGGTTTGGGAAAGCTGGACGGGGAGTCATTTTTGGTCTCTGGAGTGCTTGTGCCTCAGTAGGCAATATTTTGGGAGCATGCCTGGCGTCTTCAGTTTGGCAATATGGGTATGAGTATGCCTTCTTGTTCACAGCATCAATACAGTTTGCTGGTGGAATTGTTATCTTCTTTGGGCTTTTGATCTCTCCAGAAGAAATTGGTCTTCCAGGGATTGAGGAGGAAGAAAGTTCTGAAGATGACCCTTGTAGACCACTAATTCACAATACTGACAGTGAAGAGCATGAACCCAAGTATTCAATCCAAGAAATAAGTACACTCCATCGGCCCAAAGCAATCAGCTTTTATCAGGCTTGTTGCCTTCCTGGAGTTATGCTGTATTCCCTGGCCCATGCCTGCTTGAAGTTAGTGAATTATTCCTCCTTCTTCTGGCTGCCCTTTTATTTGAGCAACAACTTTAGATGGAAAGAGGCTGAAGCTGACAAACTCTCCATTTGGTATGATGTTGGAGGAATTATAGGTGGAACTTTACAAGGCTTCATCTCTAAAGCTACCAACCGTCCTTCCTTGGGCTCAGGGAGGAGGACCCCCACCCCCAGAACCCATCCAGGTTAGGCCAATCAAAATAATGAGCATTCCTAGAAAGAGGAACACCAAAATATCCCCAGTCCTCACAATGGTGGCCAAGACATCCCCGGAAGTTGCTTCCAGAGCTGCCTCTATCTGTCACCGGGAAGAAGCTCCTCCCCTTGACCAAGCTCTCCACATTACTGGCCTTTAATTATTCCGAGCTCCTGGCAAGAACACCAAAACGTCCCCAGTCCTGACAAGGAGTTCTCCCCGGGGAGAAGAGCCTGCAGCACCCGAACAACCTCTGCCATGCAGTACTGGGAAAACCAGGGGGTCCTGGAGGAGCATCAGAAAATTCCAGGCAGCCTCGGCTCCCCAGTCAAAACCTCCTCCAGCAACACTTCCCAAGCACTCCTCCCAAATCCCGGAGGAAAACGGTGGGGGACAACAAGGTTCATTTTGGTCCTGTTTTAAAAACTTCCGCTCTGGAGGGGACTGGGAAGGTGAGGTGATTGGGCTCTCAAAATTTCCCCCCCAAAGGGAACAAAGTGTTAACTTAGAGAAATGTAGACATACAAATTAAACTTGGGGTATCACAGGGGGTCCTTCACACACAACCCACAGGGTTGTGAAAAAAGCCATGGGACTGGTGAGGAACCTCTCTAAAGTGGCAACACCTCCAGGCTAAATCCCCCGAAACAAGTGGGGCCCCTCAGCTAAGCCGGGAGCGGCCAGAGCCTCAGGAAGAAGCACAGACACTTTTCTCTCCCAGACTCTCTTGTCAAGTTGAGGTCGAGTCCTGGAGGCCTGAGGGAAGCTGGGCTGACTAGGAGGGCAGCCAGGTCCAGCTGGGTCACTTGGACGTGGCACTGAGGACGTGGCCCTGGCGAGGATCCAGCTCTGGGCGGCTGCAGAGGCAGTGGATCCGGGACGCTGCTGGCTGCTGGTACTTGCAGGCAAGGGGAGCTCTTGCCTTGGGGTCCTTGGTCAGAGTCCTTGGGGTTCCTGGTCAGAGGGCACTTCTGAAAGGAAGCTTGAAGAACTCCCCCCCTCTCCATACATCAATTAAAAGAGCTCGATAATCATTCCTCGTTTTAAAAAACACACCTGCAAGGAAGCACCCCACCATTGAAATATATTATCAGAACAGGGAAGACAAGAGTTCATCTTCAGAGGATGACACTTAAGTAAAAAAAAAGCTTTTACCCTGAAGAGTAATGTGCAATGGCTGCAAAACCAAAGAAAATATGTAGAGCTCAAAAAAGTACTGAAAATCAAAAGAAACTGAGAAAAAAGAAACCAGGGGGAAAAAAAATGCTTCCAAGAAAAACCAAAAGCATAAAAAAAAAAAAAAACAAAACAAAAAAAAACAACTTGCAAAGGCAGAAAGGAGTCTCAAGATGAAAATAAAGTCTTTGAAAAATGAAGATTGGCAATGGGAAGCTGTAAAGGGCTGAAATGCTGAAAAAAAGTGTGCTTGAATGAGAGGAGGAGCAGTTAAGGGTAATTACTCATTGGATATGAGACAATGACTCTATTAGCATATGTTTGGATAAATGGCTCTTCTCACAGTTGCTGCTGGGTGAAGGTTTGGTGTTAAGATAATCATAGGCAAGGATTAGAGGGCAGAGGGACAGAGGCCAGAGACTATCTTTGCAGCAGGATGAGAAAAAGAGAAGTTGGTGACTTTGGACACGGACAATGGAAGATACATCTTTGGGCGAGCCTGTGGCAGTTTGCCTGCTGCTTTCACTTCTCCTCCTAAGGGCCAAAGACTTTTACTTCTCCTGACTCCAGTAAGCTAATCCGGACTTAACAGGAAGTCATAGAAGTGAAGAACAACCAAGAAATGACAATAGAGATTGTAAATATTGAAAACAAATTGAACATCGTGAAACATAACTTAAAAGACACATCTGGAGAACAGATTAGGAATAGAAAACTGAAGAACTGGACTACCTGAACATTTGGACCAAAAAAAAGAACCTTAATACAGTAATGCAAGCAATAATTTGGGAATACTGTCCTGGAATGCTAGGACATGAGGGGAAAATGTCAAAATAGGAAAAAAAAATATCCCCCAATACCATCTCAACGAAATCCATTGTGGAAAACATCAGAATGTTAGTGCTAAATTTAGAAACCCATAGATCAAAGAGAAAATTTTGGAAGAAACAAAAAAAAAATTCATATAAGTCAGAACTACAATTGGAATCGAACAAGACACATCAGCAGCCCCAGTAAAAGACTGGAAAAGATCTAGTGAGTGCTGATTCTGAGAAGGGAGGGCAGAGAGAAGGCGAGCAGAATAGAGAAAAAAGGACAAGGGGAGGGAAGGAAGACAGAGGAAAAAGATTGAGATAAAAGAGGAGGGAGGCCAATGAGAGTAAGAGGAGGGAAAAAGTTTACATTAGAAAGATTTCCTATAGTATATTTAAAATTTTATTTTTTTAATCTTGAAATTAGTATTTTTCCAAATACATGTAGAGAATTCAACATTCATTTTTGTCAAAGCTTGTGATTCCAGTGTTTCTCCTTTGCTCCCTCATCCCCACTCTTCCCATGACAGCAAGTAATCTAAGGGAAATACAACTCTTTTATGCACTGAATTGTAATAGGCGGAGGCTTGAGTTGATGCACTGAGGTCCCAAGCACGTGAGGCTAAATAGTAATTGGACCATACTCTATAAATATATATGCTTGGAGAAAGAATGGCCCCGCCCACTCTTTGTGCAAGTCCTGATGTGTGTTGTATAGGAAATGACGATTTTGGTGGGGGGAGGCAGGGGTGTGGAAGGGGAAGCGGAAGGAGAGACTGCTGGCTGGCGTCCTGACACGGCTGCTCGCATTGCCATTGCGCCGGCCCTTCATCTCCAACCCCCTCTGCTAGCTGGCTTCCTGTCACAGCTGCCCATGCTGCTATCGCGATCCTTTTTCACCTCTTCACTTCAATAAAGATTGAAGATTTTTCCCTTAATCTAAATTCCTGACTCGGGTTGATTTTCAATACGCGGTCATACGCAGTTACCACCTGCTTTTCTTTCAGAAATTGTACTTCTTAATGATATTACCATCAATTTATACAAATTCCTCTGAGATCAACGAGATTGTGATATGGTCAACAGCCTCTTCCACAGGGATACATATGCTGTCTATCTCTCTCTTGCTCCTCAGTGGGAACCAATAATGGCAGCATCTATTTGGCTTTTGAACTTTTTTGCTCATGGGAGTTTATGAATTCCAGCCATTTGACAAAGTAATGCGGTCTTTTCTTCTCTGAACCAACATTTTGTAGGAGATTCATGCCTGCCAACTTTTTATTCTATTGGGAAAGAATCCAATTTCTGAAGGAATATTTAAAATAACCTAAATCTACTATCTTGTTTCTTTAGCATTTTGCATCAGTCATTCAATAAACATATATTTAAGGCACTTTATTTTTGAACACTTTATTGGACTCTACAGAGTCAAACATGTACACATTTATGTGTACATGTATACATGCACATCCATGCATATGTGTGGATTTGTCTGTATATGAAGAAATGGAAAATATAACTTCTCTTATAAGCTAGTCGAGTTTATAATCCAGTTGAGAACACAAAATGTAGCCTTTTGTATGAAACTTCCTTGATCTGCTTATCATATATTGTTATATATCATAAGGATTTATCTATATCAGGGAGTCACAGTCCTTAGCAGATTGTAAACTCCATGAAGTCAGGGACCATGTATTATTTAAATTTTATAGCTAACACAGTACATCACAAAGTATTCTGCCTATTGCTGCTTTTTAGTGTCTGCTAAAATGAAATGAACAAACTACTGGACTCTCTTACAAAAAATCGTAGTGAGCTCTCCTTATCATTGAAAGTATTTAAATAGTCTGCAGGAGCACCTGACTGAGATACTTTATAGGCAATTCCTTCACAGAAGATAAGTGAGATTAGGTAAACTTTTAAGTCCTTTCCCCTCTCCAACCCATTCCCTACACAGTTGTTAATATAATAAGTTTTAGCTTAGGAACAGGTTGGGCCACATCTTTCCCCTAGAAAACTTAAGAAGTACCTATTTGCCCCTAAGAGAAAATAATAGCTCACATGTTTATATCTTTTTTAGAAGTAATAGAATTTCAATATGCCTTTTTGGGAAGGTAATGAATGGGGTTAAGTGACTTGTCCAGGGTCACACAGCTATTAAATGTCAAGTGACTGAGATTGAATTTGAATTTAAGTCCTCCTGACTAAAGGGCTCGTGCTCTATCCACTGTACCATCTAACTGCTCCCATGCAATCTTGCATACCTTTACAGACCTGTCACATATCATTATTCCTTTTACTTCTATACTTCTTCCTTCCTCTCCTCCTCTCCTGTCTATGCTTTCCTTTTCATCCCTCCATGCATTCTTGTACTTACACTACAATCCATACTGGCTAACTTGATGTTCCACTTACATGACATTCTATGTTTTATTTCTATCATTTACACATCAACTGCCCCTACATAGAGGCATGATGGTTAACATGTTTAACTGTTTAACAGCTGGCTCTCTGAGGAAAAAAAAAAAAAAACTCTGCACAACACACTTTAGAGTTTATCCCCATTATTAATATTTTTCTATCACTTTCTTAAGTCTAGACTGTCTCCAAAAATAAATCAAATCCTAATCACCTATATCTGATATATAATCTGTTAATATTTGTGCTGAAAATTTAACAATTGCTCTCGTGGGGCAATTTAAACTGGCTCCAACACACCCCTGTGCCTATGTGTGGAATATTCATCCTCTTCTCTACCGCATAGAATCTCTACCTCCCTGTCATGACATCTTTTTACACGAGACCTTTCTTGATCCTCCAGTTGCTAGTCTTCTCTGCCTCCCAATTATGTATTTACTACGTATATGTCTTTAAAATAATAGCTTTATATTTTCAAAATATATGTAAAGATAGTTTTCAACATTCACCCTTGCAAAATCTTGTGTTCCAATTTTTTCCCCCTCTTCCACCCTCTCTCCTAGACATCAAGTAATCCAATATATGTTAAAACATGTATGCATGTTTTGCAATGAGAAGTAGTCAGGTAAGGATTGGAGGTGTTTAGGTCAGCAGAAGACCACCTTCTTTGGAGATCCCCACTTTTGTTTGGACAAAGCTACCCTTGTCCTCTTCTTTCTTTCAGGGTCTGAGGGGGGGAGGGAGTGACTTTCTGTTAGGTCATATCTTTATTCAGCTTCTCAATAGAGCTGATTACTTTGCCAGGAGAAAGCTATAATGGAGATAATGACCTGTTTGAGACATTTGTCTCTGAGGGAAGTTTTCCTGTTCTCTTACCCAGGCTCCTTCCTCAATTGAAGCATTACCTAGGGTCTGTGGTCTAGATTTGCCTGTAGTTAAAGGTTTATCTAGATGTATATCCAAGGACAAACCTGTAACTTATGTTTGTATGGCCCCCAAGTTAAGAATGTTTTTTAAATAAAGTTTTATCATTCTTATACATGTGAAAAACCAAAACCCAAAAACATTCTTAGCTAGAAAGGCTGTGGAGAGGGACATATTTGTCCTTTAGACCATATAATTTTCTGACCTTTGATCTAGATTCACATGATTTGTTATTCTGCATGGGAGGATTATAAAAATATAGTAATCATCAAAATCCATAAAATTTCTCTAACATTGAGATGAAACTCTAAGCTAAGATATAGTCCTGATAATTCAACAGAAGTTCTCTCTGAACTTCTATTCCTTTGTTTTTATATACCACAGGCCATTCACTGCCTCCTTTCAGTTTTTCTTTTCAGAAATAGTGAAGCATAAGACTATTTGATTCAATTCAATAAACATTGATTTAGTGCCTACTATGTGTCAGTCAGGAGAAGGCATTCCATAAAAGGAAGCTGGAGAGGAGGTGGGACACAAAGGAGTACCTGGCTAGAGCATCTCGTTCTGTGTAGTTCAGATCAAGCAGTCCTGCAAATGGAAAGTGGACCAGGAAGAATTGGCATCAATTCTTTTACTAAAGTTTTGATTTTGCTACTAATGAATGCAACAAACAACTTTAAAAAGAAGAAAAAACTTTGAATTAAAATTCCATCCTCTTCGTCAGAAAGTAGAAGAGGAGAAAGAAGTACTTCACAAAATATATGAAAAGTCAAAGGAAAATTTGCTGCTTATTGGATGTGCCCTATTATCTGGCCTCACTTCCCCTTTCTGCCTTGATGGACAAAGAGGCAATTGGCCCCAGGAGGAGTCAAGCACTCTCAACACTAACAAGTTGGGATGTTGTGAAGGGAATTCTCAAGTAGACAAAAGTTGCACTAGATAAGCTAAATTCTATTTCAAACTGAAGACACAGTGCTTTTGAAATATGTTCATTCATCTTTAATGTATATTTACATAGATTTAAATATATATTTAATGAATCGAATTAAACCTCTGTAGGAAAGGCAAAATGTGAGGAAGGTATTTCCTTAGCTATCGATTGTTATTTTTATATAGAAAGTTGACTTGGAATGTTAATTATAGCTCTCAAATGGGTCTCCATTATTTATTCTTCAGAAAAGACTCATACAAAAAAAAAAAAAGAAATAAAGAGTGCATTTATTAGTCAGTGCTCTGCAGTTATGGCATTTGACTCATGGACCTAGAAAATTGTAGGACTTGAAAACCTTCAGGAATCATTGGATTCTCTGAGACATAAGATTGTTGTAGGACTTGAAAGCCCTCAAGAATCATCTGATTCTTTGAGACATAAGACTTGAAAGCCCTAAGGAATCATTGGATTCTCTGAGAAATGATATGACTGTTACAGGACTTCAAAATCTGCTGGAATCATTGGATTCCCTAAGACATAAAAAGACTTTTGCTGGACTTCAAAAACTTGGGGGGATCATTGGATTCATATCAGGGAAGCAATGGACAATAGATTGGTTTTGGACTATCTCTTGGTTGCTGAAGAAGGCGTATGTGTGACTGCTACATACTCTCCTTCTAGGACTTCTGACAATCTTTTACAACACAATGTTGATTTATATTGTTTGTTATACCGTTACTTGGGTGTATAATTCATGTTTGTTACACCAGATCAAGCCTGCACTGACTGTGGGGAGAGTCATCACTAATAGCTTCTGCGTTGTTGCTATGTGCTTGTGTAATACTTCCCATTCTGATGGGTTTGTGCATAATAAGACCCTTCAGCCCAGAAACCTGCTGGCAACCCCCACTTCTTTTTGGTGCTTTTCATCTCCCTTCCTGAGATGTCAAGGAGGGCATGATTATCTCCTTTTTAGTGCTTTCACCTCCCTTCCTGAGAAGTCAGGGGGGTCGTGATCACCTCCTTTTCGGCGCTTTCATCTCCTTTCCGGAGAAGTCAGGGAGGGTGTGATCACCTCCCCTTGGGGGCTCTGACCTCCCTGAGGAGTCAGGGATGGCATGATCACCTGTGTTCTAAAACAAAAGAAAGCGGGAGATGTAATGTGCTGAGGCTTGAGTTGATGCACTGAGGTCCCAAGCACATGAGGCTAAATAGTTAATATATAAGCTTGGAGAAAGAATGGCCCCCGCCCACTCTTTGTGCAAGTCCTGATGTGTTGTATAGGAAATGACGATTTTGGTGGGTGGAGGCAGGGGGCTGGAAAAGGAAGGGAAGGAGAGACTTTTGGCATTGCCATTGTGACGGTTTGCTCAGCTCAGATCTCTCAGATCTTAGCTGACTTCCTGTTGCAACTGCCCATATTGCTATCGCAATCCTTCTTGCCCATATTGCTATTGCAATCCTTATTCATCTCTTCACTTCAATAAATATTGAAGATTTTCCCCTTAATCTGAATTCCTGACTCCAGCTGATTTTAAATACATGGTCATTACAATAACTTAAAGTTTTTATTTGTTAAAAAATTATAACCAGGAACTTAGCTTGAATTAAAATAATGATACTTAAAAGACGTAATAGATATCATCTGGAGTAGAGCAGGGAAGTCAGCATCTCCTGCCAATCTCTTCACCTCTCCTAATGGGAGGAATCACATTTTGCCTTGTAAAAGGATGGTTGGTGATTATTTTAAAGTTATATATTTTTCTTTTTTCTTTTTTTTTTTTGCTGGGGAACTTGAGGAGTTGCTTATAGGCAACTGACTTGCCTACGGTCAGACAGCTAGGAAGTGTTATGTATTTGAGACCATATCTGAACTCAGGTCCTTCTGACTTTAGGGCTGGTGCTTTATCTTAGCTAACCAAGTTATGTATTTTTAAAAAATATACTTGGTATGGAAAATGCCGTCTGCATCCTGACACAGAATTATGGAGACTGAATGTGGGTGGAAGCATAATATTTTCACTTTGTTTGCTTTGTATTTGTTTGTTTGCTCTATTTTATTATTTATAAATATGTTTATTCTACATCACATTTGTAAAATAAGCCAATTTTGTTTCTACTTTGTCAATGATTATTCCATGTTTGGCAATGTGAGATTACTTAAAAAATATAACATTCTTTATTTTATTACTGTGAGGGATGTAGAAAACCCGTACCCAAAATGATTACTCAGAGATGAATCAGTAGAAGGCAGAAAAGTTGTTTAGTGAAAACCTCTGGAGGATGAGCTGTCCCATCGTGAGATAAGAGAAAAGTTGCAGTAGGAAGGCTAAAGAAGTAGGAAAGATACATAGCTTTTATATAAGAAATTATATCACAAGTAAGAGAACATTGAGAAGGTGAGGGGGAGGCATAGAATTGGTTGTTGCTATTTGGAAAGATTGGAATGGAAGGTTTCTATTTCCCCAAAATCTCCTGATTTCTAGGAAACAGAAAGTTAGGCCTTCAGACTTAATCAAGGAGACAATGGTCCAGCTAATACACTAAATATCAATAAATGTCAAATACCAATAAATGTCATCACCTCAGGTTAAGTAAATATGATTCTAACTGGTCAAGGCTCAAGTAAATATGAGCCTGCACATATTATACAGGTCACCAGGGAAACACAGAAATAATGAAAATAAAATATAGAAAAAGAATTCATATATTCCTGTAAGTTCTTCACCTTATTTCTTTCTGTTCCATACAATTCCTCCCTTGTAATATGTAAATGATTTTTATCATATTTCTATGAAGAACTTACACACTGTTCAAAATCAGTTAACATATCTATACATTGTTTATCAAGTTCACAATCAAGATCATCCCCCTCTAATACATTTCAGTCTTTTCTCTGAAGAATCATGATTTTAATACCATCTTCTGTGTGAAATATTTTGATAGCGACCGTTGAACTATTCTGGTTACTAATGTAAACAGGGTAGATATAGTGGCAACAGGATAATACCATTGATTGCAACAAGTTCATACCATCAAAATTGCTTCCACCAACTATCTATCTTAGAAACCGTTATCACAGAACAGATTGGCATTTGGCAAACATAAAAATACAAAGATAAATAAAAAAGATGACAATCTAGGGAAATGGAGGCACAACATTACACACTCTCCTTTTGAATATTTGAATTATTGAATTACTCTCCCCTAGATACCTGGGAGGTCTCAGCACCATAATTTTGACCAATCCAATGTGAGGCAAATAAATCAAAATGAAATTAGAAAATGCAAGGACTTATGGCAAGGACAAGTCTCTTCCTGACAACCCTAGAGTTATCAGCAGTACAAAGGCCCTCATCTGAACCAGAGAATCCACTTTGAGATGGACAGTTCACTGTGTTAAGTGGTCTTCAGCCATTTGTGGACTTAACTTAGCTTCTGCTTATATAGGGAGTAGCAATGCTCAAGATAGTTGTGCTGCCCATTCAGAAGGGCACCTCACTCCGGGGAGAAGGATGAGGCTTGGAGGAGCTCCACCTGTCCCCGCCCAGGGGGAACAGACAGGGCTGTTACTAAAATACAGATTTCTGAGGAGAGCTATCAGAGCATGTACAGTTAGACCATGAAGGCAGGTAAACTCAGAACTTTAGAGTCTTGATCTCAAAACTGCAATGTTATTGAAAATGCTGAGATACCAATTAAGTAACTGGGGTTACAGGGCTGAAGATTATCAGTCCCAAGACAGGTGTATATATCTTGTAGATACCAAAAAAATAAAAACAAAATAGTCCCCAAAGCTGAGTCTACCAGGGCAATTTCTCAGAATAAGGGGTTTCAAAGCTAAAACATAGTAAAAACAATTAAGGACTTTTAATTCAATCTGAACTGGTGAGATAGAAGGTGGGGCAGAAGTACCTAAGGCAAAGTGAACAGAAAACTAAGGGTTCCCATTTTTTTAGGTATTTTGAGAAAAAAATCCACGTTTCCCTAGTTCCCTATCTTTTCCTCTCCTTTTTTTTTTCTCATGGAAAGGAATCATCCAAAATAAAAAAGTAAATAGTCAAATAAACATCCACATATAAATCCCAAGAGTGAATTAAAGTTCCAAACATAACAGAATAGTATAGGAGGAGTTTCCTAAAAAAAAAAAATCCCTCAAACAATTACATATTCTGAAGTGAACATAGATATTACAAACATATTATAACTTCCTTAACAGCAACAGTTACCAATTTTAACAATTTCCATCCCAAATCTTAAACACACAGTAATAGATGACCAAGTCAGGATTTAACAGTCATTCATCAACCATTCCCAAATCCCCCATATCAGTTCAAATTACATCAGGAGCATGGGGGATGGTCTCAATCTTAGCTGTTTCAGACTGATAAATGGGCGAAGGCTCTCAGTCCAAGCAGGGGGATGGATATGGTGTCAATCTAATCTTCAGATGGGCCGATCCATGTCTCAGAAGAGGTTCAATAATCTGTAATTTGACCAAAATCTACAACAACAACAACAACAACAACAAAACAAATCTAACAAGATTAGGACAGTCTGGAACTGCAATAACATGTGGGGAGTCCAGTATAGATTGGCCAACAGTTCCTATGTGAAGGAACAAGTTTGCTTCACAGGACAGGCAGACAGTTATAGTTACAATAAATAGCACTTAGGTTTCACATACCATTGTTAATTGTCCTCTTATCATTTAAAACATTTAAAAAACAAAACACAAATATCCAGTAACAGACAGATGACCAGGCTAAATACTTATTTACCTAAGTATTTAGGATATAATGATTACATATAACCATATTGGAAACAGCAAGGTATGACATATTTGATATTGAATTGCATTAACAGTTCTTATTAACTATTGCTCTGATCATAGAAATCAGTCACAGAAAAAAAAAAGAAAGAACATAACTATAACATAAGCAGTTAAAACTCAACCTTCAGCACATAAGAGAGTGGGCCTTTAAAACTCCCAAATAGCATTAATTATAAGCCCAAAGAATTTTATCTCCAAAGTTTCAGATAAATCCCAAACAGTTATTTACCATGACCTTATATCAGTCACAGTAAGAAATTTATCCCAGAAAATTCACACAATTCTTACACACCCAAGTAGATGTTGCATCTTGAATAAATTGAATATTATACCAATCATTTTGCTTTTAAAATACCCAATACACAGAAAAATCCCAAACTACATATTGTTCACGACAAAAACATCTTCAAAAGGAAGAAGGCAAAAACTATTATTCTTAGAGTCCCTTGCAGATAATTGGCATCAATACAGTTAATTAAAACTTCCTATTTTCACATAAAAAGCATCTGAAAAGTTCTTGAAAACATCAATTAAACTTTTTGAAACAACCCTTTCAAACTATAGATCACATTTCTGATCATATTCTTTAATATTCACAACCATTATGTATCTAAAGAAACAAATATTCAATCAATTAACATCTTGCAAGAGCAGCTTGTCCCTTTAAATCACAATTTGTTTCCTTCAGCCAAAGGAACCAAACAGCTAGAGCTTTCCACTGCTGCTCTCCTGTTCTCCCCTCTGCAAAAACACATCCCATCTTACAGCCATCTCTGACTTCCCTTTCCAACTAGTTCCTTCTTTTCCTCACTGATTTCTACTTGAAATCATTTGCTTTTACTAGTCAATCCTTCTTAAATCACCTTCATTCTCCTGTCCCATTTCTCTGTCGCTCTCCTCCCAATGCCTTCTTGCTCAAACCTTCTCTGAAATACTTCTGACTAGATGTTCTATTTAAACTATTAATTGCTTTTGTAAATCAATCTCTTTTCCCTTGTCTTTAAATCACTTAAAAAAAAAAACTTTAAACTTCAAGATTCACAATTTTGAACCAAATTTCATAAAACTCATAATACAGTTTACAAATTACCCAATACTTTAATAAAGCAACATACCATTTAAGTAGGGAAATACAAACACGAGCCCCCCTCTAAGGTAAGCTACTGGCATTTTGTTTAATAACCTATATTTCTAATTTGAAGTCCAACCAAATAATAAAAAAAGAAAAGTTTTTCTCTTTAGATGTAAAGGCCACAATATTCAAAAAATTCTTAAGATTTTACACTCAGAATAAATCTAACATGTACAAGGCAACAGTAAAATTATTTTCCGCAATTTCAATTTTATTTCAATTTCAAAATTATAGTACCTTTTTAAAATATAGCAAATTTCCCAAACTCTTAATCGAATATTGCAGACAAACAATTACTCAATTTAGTCTTCTTAAACTTTCTGTTCTCTAATTCCATGAAGGCAAACTTGTTAATAATGATTTTTCTTTCTTCTCCTGGCACAATTTTTAGAAACCCACTTAGTTTTCCCACAGGTCCAACAAGTCAGAGAGCCCCTGTGTTCAGCTATTTATCTCTCTTACTCTATTTTTATTCCTCCTTTCCAATATCTTGTAGATAACAACAAAAAAAAGAGTCTTATTTCCAATCTTAAAACACATACCAATTTAAAGTTATTTTAAAATTAACTAGTACTTTAGTTTGTGAAATTTCCTAAAACTCTACCTAGATATTTCATTCAAACTTCTTTTCTTTAGTAACCAGGAAAGAGTTAAGCACTAATCCTTGCTTTACCTTGAGAATTCTTTTCTCTGACTGAGTCCTGATAACAGCCTCCTTGTTTACAGGACTGATAGCCACTATTCTTCTATTTTCTCAAAACTTTCCAAACTTTCAATCTATGTCTTTATTTTTTCCTCTTCTTTCCCCCCCTTCCTGCAAACCTACTGCCAGAGACAGAGGGAGAGAAAGAGAAAAAAAGATTTTCTTTTCTTGAGAAGCCCAAAACTAGTTCCCAAATTACATTCTCTCTCTCTCTCTTTTTTTTTAAAATAACTTTTTATTGACAGAACCCATGCCAGGGTAATTTTTTACATAATTATCCCTTGCACTCACTTATGTTCCGATTTTTCCCTTCCCTCCTTCCACCCCCTCCCCCAGATGGCAAGCAGTCCTTTACATGTTGAATAGGTTACAGTATATCCTAGATATAATATATGTGTGCAGAACTGAACAGTTTTCTTATTGCACAAGGAGAATTGTATTCAGAAGGTATAAATAACCTGGAAAGAAAAACAAAAATGCAAGCAGTTTATATTCATTTCCCAGTGTTCTTTCTTTGGGTGTAGCTGCTTCCGTCCATCCTTGATCAACCCAAATTACATTCTGAAGCACTTTGAAAAAATATCACTTTGAATGAATTCCACCTCCCAACAATTCAGTCTGATATTTTTCTAAGCCTGTAACACAGAGGCTGAATCTTTATCTCTTATGAGCTTTTAACTTTTAACACAGAACAAAGGCAATGCAAAGCAGACATACACACAGAAAATCCCAAAACTCTATTTTCACCTTTTACATACAGATTTAAGTCTGATATACCCAAATAGTCCTGGAATATACATCCTCCCAATTTTCTTCTCTTTTCTATCTGGGAAGTTCATTCCAGTCTTGAATTCCCTAGCTAACATCCTGATACAAATTTTTGGACTGCTTCTATACCACCCTGGACCAGTCCAGGTGTTGGCGGAAGCCCTATGTTACCCTCATGCCTGGGCAGAGGTCCTTTGTTATCCTCATGTCCCTGCAGCCACCCAAGAGCCTCCTTAGGAAAAGTCCTTTATTGTTGGGGTCAAGAGCAGTCTACCAAAAATAAATTTAAGAGGGCTAATCCCTCAGGGTCTCCCTGGACTCAGCCAATAAACCCTGAGACTTCCCAAGAGCTTTACCTCGAGAACACGTATTTCTTTTCAGGTTGCAAATACCAGCCATCAGGACTCTACTTCCTTCAGTCTTCAATTCTGCTTTCTATGAGCATCCCTGCCTCAGGTCGTTGTCTAAGAGGGGAGGGAGGCTGCTCACCCAGAGCCAGAGACCATGGAGAAAACTGCTCTGTGGGTACCTGTCCCTGTTCGGGGTGCACATAACTATCTCCCCAAAGACCCCATCCCAGATGAGCCCCCAATTGTGAGGGATGTGGAAGACCCTTACCCAAAATGATTCCTTAGAGATCACTCAGTAGAAGGCAGAAAAGTTGTGTATTGAACACCTCTGGAGGATGAGCCATCCCATCATGAGATAAGAAAGAGAAAGCTTGCGGTAGGAGGGCTAAAGAAGTAGTAAAGATACATAGCTTTTATACAAGAAATTACATCACAAGTAAGAGAGCATAGAGAAGGGGAGGGGGTGGCAACTAATTGGTTGTTGCTATTTGGAGAGATTGGAATGGAAGGTTTCTGTTTCCCTGAAATCTCCTGATTTCTGGGAAACAAAGTCAGGTCTTCAGGCTTAATCAAGCAGACAGTGGTCCAGCTAATAGACTAAATATTGACAAATGTCAAATACCAATAAATGTCATCAGTTCAGGTTAAGTAAATATGTTTCTAACTGGCCAAGGCTCAAGTAGATATGAGCTGCACATATTATACAGGTCATAAGGGAAACACAGAAATAATGAAAATACAGAAAAAGAATTCATGTATTCCTGTAAGTTCTCCACCTTATCTCTCTCTATTTCATACATTACTGTCTAGAATGTCTAGAATGTATTAATTCTAGACATTAGACATAGAATGTAGTGATAATAGACACCCATGTTTTTTCTCAGGTTTTATTAGAAAGTCTAACATTTCTCCATTACATTTAATACTGTCTCTGGACTTTGCCATATCAATAAATATTGTCCTTACCCGTGGGATCAGAGTGGACCCTGAAAGAGAAGAGAAGGGGCAAGGGACAGGAGACGCTTAGAATGGAGACAAGACAGGCTTTTTGATCAATTCTCGTGTATTGTGGGCAAAAGTACAAGTATTTATAGCAAGAAGAAAGGAAGTAGGGGTCATGCAAACTCAGTACAGAGGGGCCCTAGACAAAGGATTAGTTTCCTTTGTCTCGAGTTGACCAGGGATCCTTGGTGATGTAGGAAGCTCCAGGATGTGATTAGAAGGCGCCTAGATGTCTGCCTATTCAAAGTTAGAGTAGTTATAGGAATGTGGCTTTATCACCTGTAGATTAGTGCCGGCTCCCCACAGGTCTCCCTTTTCGTATTTACAAAAAAAATCAAATATAGAATTTTTCATTTCCCGACCAGTGCCTGGCTTAGGTTGTCCCTATGGGGAGAAGCCTTACCCGTCATAGGAAGGATGTACAGAAACATCTCTTCCTGGCTTAGATTGGCTAACCCTTGAGGAATCTTACCTGTCACTGGCTAACCAGGTCTTGATGTTTTTTGAAAATTTTTGTTGCTCATATAAGCATCAAGGGGGTCATCACCAGTTTCAAGGCGGTGATAGTGTATGTGAATGGGTTTTGCCAGTGCACTATCTATTTGGGATTTTACAAAGGATGTGATTTTCCGGAAGGCCCAGGGTCCAAAAGACAAAAGTAAGAGAAAGGCAATTAAGGGCATGAGTAAGGGAAGAATATAAGGGAGGATCCCATGGAGCCCACTCAAAAGAAGGTTATCAAAGTTCTTGGCGCCGCTTTATCAAATCTTCCTGGAGCCTCCTAATTTTGTCCCGAACAATACTGGATTTGTTACCATAGAAGCAACAGTGTTCTTGGAAGGCTAAACACATCCCTCCTTCCTCTGCAATGAGGAGATCCAGGTCTCGTCTGCTTTGCAAGACAACTTCAGCTAAACTATCGATCTGACCCTGAAGATCATTTATAATACTGGAGAGGGCCTGGAAGCAGGTGCCAGTCCAGGGTCTCATTTAAAAAACTGCTGCTCCAAGCTGTGAAATGTGGGTGTGCCATGCTGACAGTCAGAGCTGATCAAAGCTGATCCAGAAGCAAACCAATATCTGTAATTTAACCAAAATCTAGAATCAGTCTCAGACAGAAAGACTCAGTTCACCAGACTGCTGCAAAACATGAGGAGGCCAAAATAAATTGTTTCCTATGTGGAGAGATGAGTTTGTTTTACAGGTCAGGCAAACAGCTGCAGTCTTACAGGCCATTATTAATTGTCCTCTTATCATGTAGAAAACTTAAAGAAACAAAACACAAATATCCAGTAACAGACACATGACCAGGCAAAATACTCCCATTTAGGATACAATGATTACATATAACCAGACTGAAAATAGCGAGGCATGACATAATTGAATTGCATTAACAGTTTCATTGACCATTGCTCTGATCAGAGAGATCAGTTACAGAAGGAAAAAATGCAAGAACATAACTATAACATAACATTAGCAGTTAAAACTCAACCTTCAGCACATACAGAATAAAATAGCCTTAACCCAGTTTTATTCCAATCAATTGTCTCAGTAACTGTCAAAGGATGGAGATTTTAAAACTCTCAAATAGCATTAACTAACTCTAAGCCCAAGAAATTTTACCTCCAATGACAGATGCCATTAATCAAATTTCTGATAAATCTTAAACTAATATTTATCATAACCTTGTAATAACAGAAAGAAATTTTTCTCAGTAAGTTCACAACTTAGAACAATTATTATATCTAAATAGTTGTTATATGAGTGAACATTATACATGCAAATCATTTTGCTTTTAAAATACCCAATACGTAGAAAAATATCCCAAATTGCATATTGTCCATGACAGAAACATTTTCAAAAGGACAAAGGAAAAAAAATATTATGTTGAGAGGCCCTTTAACCTCAGGATGACCCAACACAATCAATTTAAACTTATACAAAAGACCCAATTCCACATAAAAAAAATCAAGAAATTTCTTAAAAATAGCAATTAAACTTTTAGAAATATTCCTACCAAAGTATGGATCACATTTATAACCATATTCCTCAACCAAGAAAACCTTTATGTATCAAGAAACAAATATTCAGTCAATTAACCTAAAAGTAAGCATGTCCTTAAAAAATCAGTTTGCTGCACAATGTTCTATCTTTTCCTCCCCCCCCCTTTTTTTTCATGGAAAGGAATTATCTAATGACCATTCCACATTTAAACCCCAAGAGTGAATGAAAATCCCTATATATAACAGACTAGTACAGTAGCATTTCCTAAAAAGCCCTCAAACATAACAGAAATAATTACACAGTTTTAACAAATCCCATCCCAAATCTTAAACACACAGTAACAGATGATCCAGGCAAGGTTTAACAGTCAGTCATCAACCATTCCCAAAGTCCCTAGTATCAGTCCAAAGTACACTAGATGCAGGGTCTAAAGGCTCGTCATTTGGGGAAGTTAAAGAAAAGCTTCAGAAGGGGTAGATTTTTTTCCTCATTTGTTTTCTCCTTTTCATTGTTATGGGAGCTTAATTCCAGCCTAGAATTGGTGCTTAAGGGCACCTTTTAAGAAAGAGGAACTCTCCTGAATAACTTTGTTAACATAGGCCATTTATGCAATTCCAATAATGGAAAGCTGTGATAGGGACCTTTAAGGTCCAAAAGTTCTATAAAAATCACCTTTTCACATCAATGGTTCCTTCCTGCAGGAACCATGGACAGACATCTTCTAAAAATTTAAAAATTTTTACAAGTTCTTTTTTCTTAACCTTTACTCTACACGTCCGTAACTAGTTTTTGAGACCCTCAACAAACCTATCATGTACACTAATGTCCTATCCCATAGTATCAGAGCCTCATTCACCTCAGGTCTCTATTCCCTGGGGCAGGAGGACCAATGATGACCTTATTCTCTGAATTCTCTGGACTGCGCAGTCTTTTTGTTCAGAGGTTCGATCCAGCAGTGGCTACTTCTTACTCCAAAATCTTTTGGGCCCCACGTTTGGGCGCCAATTGTCCCTACCCGCGGGACCAGAGTGGACCCTGAAAGACATAGAAGGGACAAGGGACAGGAGATGCATAGACAGGAGACAAGACAGGCTTTCTGATCAAGTCTCATTTATTGTGGGCAAAAGTACAAGTATTTATAGCAAGAAGAAAGGAAGTAGGGATCATGCAAACTCAGTACAGAGGGGCCCTAGACAAAGGATTAGTTTCCTTTGTCTTGAGTTGACCAGGGATCTTTGGTGATGTAGCATTTTCTTTGAAATTCTTAATCAATTGATCAGTTCTGATAGATGTGGCTCTGTTCAACAATGAGATGAACCAAATCAGTCCTAATTGTTCAGTAATGAAGAAAACCAGCTACACCAAGCAAAAGAAATGGGAAATGAGTGTGGACCACAACTTAACATTTCTACTCCTTCAGTTATTGTCTGCTTGCATTTTTGTTTTCCTCCTCAGGTTATTTTTATCTTATTTCTAAATTTGATTTTTCTTGTGCAGCAAGATAACTGTATATATATTGCATTTAACATATACTTTAACATATTTAACATGTATTGGTCTACCTCTCATCTAGGGGAGGGGATGGGAGGAAAGAGGGGAAAAGTTGGAACAGAAGGTTTTGCAAGGGTCAATGCTGAAAAATTACCCATGCATATTTCTTGTAAATAAAAAGCTATTGGGACTTCCGGTTAAGATGGCGGAGAGGAGGCTCACAGCTGCATAAGCTCCACGCTTTCTCTCACTATCCACTTCATTACAAGCCTCTGAATCAATGCTTGACTGAAAAAAACCCACAAATAGTTACTAAGAGAAGCCATCCTTGAGATTCGCCAAGAAAGGTCTGTCTTTACTGGAGGGCTGGGATGGTTTTAGATCGGGCGCAGGTGGCGGGCAGCGGCAGTGAGAGCACGGGAGCAGACTGGAGAGGGGGTGAGGAGTGATCGCAGCTGTCTCTGCGGGGAGAGCTTCACTACAGGACTGGATACTTTGCTCCGGCAGCAAGTCAGCAGCCCAGCAGAGAAGCTAAAAACACCGAGGGTGAAGAATACAACCCCAAACAGCTGGAGTCTCTCGGGACCTGGCCACCGCTCCCCCCTTCCCCCCCCCCCCCCACAGTGACTCAGCACGCTCTGGGACCTCAAAGCGCAGGCGCAACACAGTCCTGCCAGTGCCTCACTGCTGCCCCCCCCCCCCGCACTCTGGAGAGGAAGCTCGATAACACACCCAGCCCCTCCCCCAAAGAAAGACTCCAGTTTTTTCTGTTTTTCTTTGCTAGTTTGTCTTTGATTATTAGACAGAATGAGCAAGAAACTGAAGAGGACTTTAACCCTTGACAGCTTCTATACAGATAGAGAGCAGACTCTAAATCCTGAGGAGACTAAAAACAGACAGTCTCCAGGTGAATCCCCAAAGGAGGAGATCATCTGTTCCTCAGCACAGATGAACCTCATAGAAGTGATTAAAAAGGCTCTCACAAGGGAGCTAGAAGAAAAATGGGGAAAGCAGAGGGAGGCTTGGCAAAAGGAGAGGGAAGCTTGGCAAAAGGAGAGGGAGGCTTGGCAAAAGAGCCTGGAGAAAGTTAAAGAGAGAGTGGATAAAGAAGTAAAATCCTTGAAAAATAGGATTGGTGAACTGGAAACAGAAAACAGCTCTCTAAAAAACAAAATTGGCGAAATGGAAAAAAAATTCCACAGAACAAAAGAACTCATTTGGACAATTAGAAAAAGATTTTTAAAAAGTGAGTGAAGAGAATACTTCACTGAAAATCAGAATTGAACAAGTGGAATTGAATGACTCGAGGAGACAAGAAGAATCAGTCAAGCAAATCCAAAAAAATCAAACAATGGAGAAAAATGTGAAATACCTTCTGGGGAAGACAACAGACCTGGAAAACAGATCCAGGAGAGACAATCTGAGAATCATTGGATTCCCAGAAAAACATGATGAAAAAAAGAGCCTGGACACTATTTTCCAGGAAATTATCAAAGAGAACTGCCCAGAAGTCATAGGAACAGAGGAAAAAATAAACATTGAAAGAATTCATCGATCACCCACTGAAAGGGATCCTAAAATCAAAACACCAAGGAATATAGTGGCCAAATGCCAGAACCCTCAGATGAAGGAAAAAATATTGCAAGCGGCTAGAAAAACCCAATTCAAGTATCAAGGAGCCACAATAAGGATCACCCAGGATCTGCCAGCATCCACATTAAAAGATCGAAGGGCCTGGAATATGATATTCCGAAAGGCTAAGGAACTTGGTATGCAACCAAAAATAACTTACCTAGCTAGAATGAGCATCTTTTTCCAGGGAAGAAGATGGACATTCAACGAAGTAAGCGAATTTTATCTATTTCTGATGAAAAAACCAGAACTTAACAAAAAGTTTGATCTACAAATATAGAACTCAAGAGAAATCTAAAAAGGTAAAGATTAATCTTGGGAACTATATTTTGGCTATATAGATGTATAAAGAATACATGTATACCTTGTTCTAGAAACTGATGTGGAAAGGACATTGTATCAGAAAAAGGGTAAAATGGGGGTAGTACATCTCATGAAGAGGCATAGGAAACCTATTATATCTGAGAGAAAGAATGGAGGGGGATGAATATAGTGGGTATCTTACTGCCTTCAGAATTGGCTTTAAGTGAAAAATCTTAAGACATATTCAATCTATGGTGAAACTTCTCCCACCTCATTGAAAAGTGAGAAGGGAAAAGTGAAAAGGGAAGGAATAAGCTAAGCGGAAGGGAATACGGGAACTGGGAGGGAAAGGGGTAAGATAGGGGGAGGAACTCTAAGGCGGGGGGAGGGATACTAAAAAGGGAGGGCTGTGAGAAGCAAGTGGTGCTCACAAGCTTAATACTGGGAGGGGGAAAGGGGAAAGAAGGGAGAAAAGCATAAACTGGGGTTAACAAGATGGCAAGTAATACAGAATTGGTCATTCTAACCATAAACGTGAACGGGGTAAACTCCCCCATAAAGAGGAAGCGGTTAGCAGAATGGATTAAAAGCCAGAATCCTACAATATGTTGTTTACAGGAAACACACCTGAAGCGGGGAGATACATGCAGGTTAAAGGTAAAAGGTTGGAGCAAAATCTACTATGCTTCAGGTGAAGTCAAAAAAGCAGGGGTAGCCATCCTGATCTCAGATCAAGCTAAAGCAAAAATTGATCTAATTAAAAGAGATAAGGAAGGGCACTATATCTTGCTAAAGGTTAGCATGGATAATGAAGCACTATCTATATTAAACATATATGCACCAAGTGGGGTAGCATCTAAATTCTTAAAAGAGAAACTAAGAGAGCTGCAAGAAGAAATAGACAGTAAAACTATAATAGTGGGAGATCTTAACCTTGCACTCTCAGAATTAGATAAATCAAACCACAAAATAAATAAGAAAGAAGTCAAAGAGGTAAACAGAATACTAGAAAAGTTAGATATGATAGATCTCTGGAGAAAATGTAATGGAGACAGAAAGGAATACACTTTCTTTTCAGCAGTTCATGGAACCTATACAAAAATTAACCATATATTAGGACATAAAAACCTCAAACTCAAATGCAGTAAGGCAGAAATAGTAAATGCATCCTTTTCAGACCACGATGCAATGAAAATTACATTCAATAAAAAGCTATTTAAAAAAAAAGAAAAAAAATTCTTAATCATTGTTTAATCTGATCTTTGTTCTTTGTTATTGCATGGGAACAAGTGGGAAAATTGTACTTATGTATTATCTACCAGTTAGTCATCTAAATGGAAGCTCAATGATCTTTTCTTTTCTTTCCTTTTTTGTACCTAATATTACTTAATTTTTCCAAGTACATGTAAAGATAGTTTTCAACATTCATTTTTGTAAGATTTTGAATTCCAAGTTTTTTCTCCCTTTTCCCCTTTCTTTCCACCTTGCTAATACAGAAAACAATTCAATATAGATTATACCTGGACAAATATGTTAAATTTATTTAAATGTTAGTTTTTTTTTTTTTTGTTTGTTTGTTTGAAGGAGGAATTAGAACAAAAGGGAAACAACTCAAGAAAGAAAAAAAATTTTAAAAAGTGGAAAAAATATGCTTTAATCTGTATTCAGACCTCTTTCTCTGGGTGTGGATGACATTTTCCATCACAAATCTTTTGGCATTGTCATGAGTCACTGTATAACTCAGAAGAGTTAAGTCTATTCTATTGTAGTTAATAATTGTAAAATTATGTACAACGTTCTAGTTATTCTACTTACTTCATTTACCATCAGTTCCTATTAGCTTTCTGGGTTTTTCTGAAATCTAGTTGTTTATCATTTCTTATAGCACAACAGTATCCCATTACATTTATATATCACAACTTGTTCAGCTCTTCTCCAATTGATGGGCATCCACTCAACTTCCAATTGGCCACCACAAAGAGAGCTTGTATACATATTTTTGTACACATGGGTCCTTTTCCTTTTTTATGATCTCTTTGGAATGCAGGACTAGTAGTATTGCTGGATCAAAGAATATGCACATTTTTATTACTCTTTGGTCATAGTTTCCAATTGTTCTCCAGAATGGCTGGATCAATTTGCAACTTCACTAACTATGTATTCATGTCTCAGTTTTCCTTTGTGCTATCCAACACTTATCATTTTTTTTCTCTCATATTAGCCAATCTGAGAGATATGAGGTGGTACTTCAGAACTGTTTTCATTTAATTTTCCAATTCTATAGTTCTCAAAATGTAATAAATAATAAAATATTTAAATATATATATGTTATACATATATGTATATATATATATATATATATATACACACATATATATGATAAAAGAAAATAATAAGTATGTCCTAGGTATTTTTATATGACTATTAATAGTTTTAATTTCTTTATCTGAACACTGCCTTTTCATGTCTTTTGACCATTTATAAGCTAGAGAATTATTTGTTCTTATAAATCTGATGCAGTTCTCAAGACAATTTAGAAATAGGGAATAAAATAAGTGGGTGGTATAGAAGCATGTCTAGATTAACAGAAATGGGATAAGGTATGCAGATTAATGGAATGAGATAAACAGTGAAATAAATATCTTTATTTGTTGTTGGGTTGTTGGGTAGGTAAAGTAATAGGAAGGCAAAGTAGCAGGTAAAAGTAAAACAGAGAAGTCAGAAGGATAAGAAATGAGAGATAAACCCAAACATGAAATAAAGATGAGGAGTAGAATTTATTATGTAGCAGCAATTGTGATGTTAAACAAAATTAAAGCTAAGATAGATTTAATCAAAATAGAATATGAGGAAAACCATACTATCCACCAGCCATGTTAATCAATATTGTTTTAGACCATTTAAAATAACTGGAGTGTATAAGATTAGAATGTTGCTGTAGTGTAGGCATTGATGGATTGGTGGAGTTAGGAAAAATATGGAAAGATTTGGCGTTATAAAGGATGATGTTATCCACCTTCAGAGAAACAGAGTATAAAGAATATAAAATAATCTTGAAAAGATGCATATGAATGTACATATGGGTATATGTATATTTACATATACATGTAGAGGGCCAAGTGTACTTGAAACAAATAAACTGACAAGAAAGTGTTAACTCAGTGGAATTAAGATAAATGGTTCTCCAGTTTACATGTACTTAGTATTTAGTATAGCTCTACAAGTTGACATCTATTCTACTAGATTGACACCTATGATGATGTACTTATAATAGAGTATATAAGAGCTAAGAGATCTGGGAAGGAAGACAGACTCAAAGATAGACAGAGAAGATAGAGGACTGGAGGCTGGAGGACAGACTGGAAGATAAAGACCCTCCTGGTGGCTGTCCTGTCTCCTTTACTTCTCCACTGAGGCCAAGGCTGCTTGGGGGAAGAGGCTTTGTCTCTCTTCCAGTCCTTATTGATCCTTATATTCTATTACAATTACATCATTACAGCACACTATGCATGTGTGAACTTAGAGAACCATTACATCACCATGCTAAGTAGTAAGTATATATATATAAACTAGATAACCATTGTCTCATCAATTCTTCTGAGTTAACACTTTGTTTCAAGTATACTTCTCTAGAGTTCTGGATCTCTACACACACACACACACACACACAGAGGCACACACACACACAGAGGCACACATATACACATGTCTATATATGTCTATATATGTGTGTGTATATATATATATATATATATATATATATACACACACCTATATATAGGTTTGTATATATCTGTATCTATGTATCTAGGCTTTCTTCAAATGGAAATTTATTTCTTTATATTTTATATCCTCTTTGCACAAGGTAATTTTTTTTTCTTCTCCTATTTTGTTTTTAAATTTAAAATGATATAATTAAGTCACAGAATGTGATCCCACATTTTGGGCTCAGGCTGTTCTGAAGTCTGAAAGTTGGTCACATATCCCTAAGTACAGAACTCTTTTAAGGAAAGTGAAAAGAGAGAGAAAAGGATAAATGGGGGAAATACAATTAGCAATAGTAATTGCAAAAGGAGCTTTGAATCATGTTCCTTTCATAAGGCCTCATTTCTCAGACATGCAGGGAACTGAATCAAGTTTATAAAAATAAGAGATATGGCTCAATTGATAAATGATCAAAACATATTCTCTATGCCCAAAAGGCTATAAATTCATGTATTTCCTTTGACCTAACAATACCAGTCCTAGACATGAATAAATAAAGAAATGAGAAAAAAGGAAAAATGACTCATATATGCAAAAATATTCATAGCAGCTCTCTTCTGGGGCAAAAAATTGGAAATAGAGGGGATGTCCATCACTTGGGGAATGACTGAATAAAATGTGGTATGTGATTATGATGTAATATTAATGTTCCATGTGAAATGATGAACAAGGTACTCTCAGATAAAACCTGAAAAGTCCTCCATGAACTCAAACAACACAAGTAATGTACTTTGTGTACAAAATAATACTAATGTTCTGTGATAATCATCTGTAAATCATTTTGTTTTTCTCAGTAGAACAATGATCCAGGCTACTGTGAAGGATTTAAGATGAAAAATTCTGTCTATATCCAGAGAAGGAACTGATTTTGTTCTGAATATAGATTTAGCATTCTCCCCCTCCCCTCTTTTTCTCTCTCCCTTTTTCTCTCCCTTTCCCCCTCCCTCTTTCTTCCATTCTCTCATCCTTTCTCTCTCTCTCACTTTTATTTTTCTTGAGAGTTTTTTTCTTTTGTTAGGGTTGGAGATCTATGTTTTCTTTCTTTCACAACATGATTTTTATGGAAATGTTTTGCACAGCTTTACTTGTGGTTTATTAATGGGGATTGGAGGTGAGTATAAGGGAGAGATGTGGAATTCAAAAGAATTAGAAACAAATTTAAGAATTCATTTTAAATATAATGGGAAAATATTAAATAATTTTCAAAAATAGATATATAAAATAGTATAATAGAGATTCAGTTCATGGCATAATAAATAGGCATCCATCATAGGTTATAAAGGTATGTCATTTTATTTATATGAAAATAGCTTTACAACCTCAAACAACTGCTGTTCAAATCTTTACAAACTGCTAACTCATTAAAGTTGATAGATTATTGATCTGATCTTACAAGAAGGTGTTTTGGGCCAGAACCTGAAATAAGGTACTAAGTAGAACTAATTAGTACAATGCTTGTTGTTTACACCTTTACTCATTGAAGTTCACAAGTATGGGAGATTCACAAAGTAATCTTTGTAACTTTGTAAATTCACACCTCCCTTGAAGCTCTTAGGGCCTGAGAGCACTATGGGAGAAAACCCATAATCCCTCTCTCTTGTATCCCACAATCCCCCTCTCTCGAAGGCACATAAATAGAGATTCAATGGGCCAACCATGAGAGTTTTTTCAGATGAAGAAACTACGAGTCAAGAGTTTAGCGGAAGATTGAGAAGGCTCTCTCAGAGACACAACCAGATTCATCTTCATTTCACACCACTGTGGTGGCTGGGCTACTGCACTTCCCCCACTGAGACCAAGCTGGTCTGAAAGACTCGCCAGAAAGCTAGCCGAGCTCCAAGTGAAGGAGACAAGAGATTCATTCCATCTTTGTGCTGATTGGAGGCTGAAGAAAGCAGAGGCAGAAGCAAAGGACAATCTGCAAGAGCTCTTGGAACCAAGCAGAGAGATAGGCCTCAACTAACTAGGCTATTTTGGAAGGAGAAAATAAATGTTTGTATTTTTACCAGCTGGCTGCATTTGGGTAATTATTACATTCAACTGCAATTAAGACTGCCTCCAGAAAATCTCCTCAAGAACCCTTCTCCCCCAGAGAGAACGATCATCTTATATATTTTAAAAAAGAAAAAGATCACCACAAATTGCCATGCAGCAACATAAAAGAATGAGTAGTTTGCATTTCAGGGTACACAACTTTTAAAGTGTCAGGGAAGCAGAGACAATATCTAAAAAGTAAGGGGAAGGTCAAGGAAGAAGTTAAGAGAGATACTGGTGGGATCTAGAAGGAGCCAGAGGAAATCCACCTAGCTGACCAGGTCCCAGACCTATCTAAAATTATGTTAATCAAGATCTCAAAGGTTGTTGAAAGATGCTAACTTGACTGTTTCATAGATTAGAGTGCTAGACTATAGCTAGCTATAGACCATCTGGGTCTTGATTATGGCTGATAATAGGCTCTCCTTCCTGATAAGGAAAAAGAATAAACTGGTCTCAAAGTATACATCAATTGGGCGTAACTGATTTCTCATTTGGCTGCCCTACTTTGAGTATCCTCTGACTGAGATCTTCCTTGTGCCCCAGGAAGCTTATTGTTGGGTAGACTTAATCACTGTATAAAACCACATGAGCCTTGGTAGTCCATCACTGTATTCTCCCTGTACTCAAACTTCCAGCTAAAGAGAAAACTGAATTCGAATATTTCCTCATTTCCCCCCTGACTTCACCACTTAGGGACTTCTCTGACTGATCTATCCACCATATCCTCATGCAAAGTATCTTTCTTCCCTCTCCCACTTTTTAGCTTGTGTGTATGTGTGTGTGTGTGTGTGTGTGTGTGTATGTGTGTGTGTGTTTTGACTTCCTAATAGATTTTAATTTCTTATGGGGCAGGGATAAGCTTTCTTTTTTCATATTTTTCTAAATTAATGCCCAGTACCTAATATGCATGTAATAAATGCATATTGACTATTAAAAAGGCATCTGGAAAATTTTTTATAATAAATTTCTTATAGATAGCTGGTTGTCAATAAACATTCATTAATTTTCATAGAAGTGAAGGGATGAGGTGATTGAAAGTGAAATCTTGAATATTGGATGTAGTGGGGAGGAAAACACCTCAATTATTGAGGATGTCTAGATAGGAGAGAAAAAAAGTTGTGAAAGAACCTGTGGGTAAAGGGACATTAGTTAGAAATAAAAATTAGGTCATAGGAGTCAGAACAAAGAGTTCAAAGCTATTCAAGTTTTATTTTACTAATATTGCTTCTAAAAGTACATTTCCTCTTATAATTTTGAAATCAATACAATCTTTTTCAATGCATCTCTAAAAGCTTTAATCACTTGTTCATTCCTCAGGGTATAAATAAAAGGGTTCATTACAGGTGCAACTGAGGTTGCAAGTACTAACACTACTTTATTCAAAGCCACTCCTTCTCTTTCAGAAGGTTTGATATAGATGAAGATGCAGCTTCCATAAGTCATGGAGACAACAATCATGTGGGAGGAACAAGTGGAAAAGGCTTTTTTCCTTTGCTTAGCTGAAGGGAATCTCAGAATAGTCCTAATGATATATGCATAAGATAGAACCACTAACACTAAGGGGATGATGAGTGTGAACACAGCAAGGGCTAAAACCATTCTTTCTATGAACTGTGTATCAGAGCATGAGATCTCCAGCAATGGTGATATATCACAGACAAAATGGTCAATGATATTGGAGTCACAGAATTCTAGTTTAAGACCAAAACTAACTATTGGAATGATAATCATCAACCCAGACACCCAACAACTCAGGATGAGCTGATTACAGACTGTGTTGTTTATGATGGCTGCATAGTGCAGGGGTTTGCAGATAGCCACATAGCGGTCATAAGACATGGCAGCCAAGAGAAAAAACTCTGAGGCCCCAAAGAGAATTCCAAAAAATAATTGAGTGAAACATCCATTATAGGTCACAGTATAGTCTCCAGTTGACATGTTATACAGGAATCTGGGAATACAGGCAGTTGTGAATGATAATTCTAAGAAAGAAAAGTTCCTGAGGAAAAAATACATTGGGGTTTTAAGGTGCTGATCCATTAAAGTGAGAGTGATGATGGTCAAGTTCCCAGTTACACTCAGGATGTAGGACAAAAACAGAAAGATCAAAAGCAGAATCTTCAACTGTGGGTCATCTGTCAGTCCCCGGAGAATAAACAATGTTATCCCTGAATAGTTTCTCATTTCTGATCTATGGCTTTAAATGGATCTGTAGGTAAAAAATAGAAAGAGCGTGAAAGAAAGAAAAAGAGAAAAGAGACGGGGACAGAGAGAGAGAGACAAACATATAGAGATTGACAGACAGAGACAGACAGAGACAGAGAGAAACAGAGACAAACAGAGATACAGGGGAGAGATAAAGGCAGGGAGAAACAGGGAGAGGGACAAGAGAAGGGAGAGGGAGAAGAGAGGTAGAGTGAGAGACAGGAGAATAGAGAGCAAGAGAGCAAGACAGAGACAAAGACAATGGATTTGAAAAGAGGCATCATAAAATAAGTCAGCATTTCAATTTGGATTTCAATGCTCAGAAGATTTTCTTGGGTCCTTTTTTCTTTCATGGATAAAAGAAATTATGCCAACAATTTTTTATCCACAAAGACTTTGAGCACTCTCTGGGCTATTAAGCATAAGATTTTTGTAAACAATTTTGTTCCAAATGTTTCTTTCTTCCCTTGACCCCAGTTCCTTTCTTCTACCCCATTCCTACAAAATGTTATTTCATTTTGTATTATCTAAAACATTGTGATTTCTTTTGCTTTCTTACTATACTAGTTTTCAGATATACCTCCTTTACTAAATCCCTTTGTAACTTAGATAAAAAAGTTAAGCAACACCAACACAGTGACCATTTATGATAGTATGCCAAATCATTTATGTTTACATAGCATGGAGTTTTCAGCCATTCCCTAACAAACATTCCCTTTGTAACCATTTTGTTGCTATCACAGAATGTACCCTGATTTCTTGGAATATGCATGGTACTTCTTTCTGTCTTTAATCTCCTTTGCATATTTATTCAGTGGTGAGATCTCTGGTTTAAAGACTATGAATAGTTTCTTCACTTTTCTCACAAAATAACACATTATTTTATGCATCATTTGGACTAGTATTTACTGCTAGCAATTGTGTATTAGTTGCTGGTTTTTCAGATCTTTTACTAATTGTGTACTTTCCTCATTTTTTGACCTTTACAGATATCCATGGTGTTTCAGGAAAAACCTCAGAGTTTTAATAAATGATTTTAAATTGAATTGCTTTTGTTTAATGTTTCATAGCATTTTAAATGTTATTACCAATTTTCAATTTTTATAAAGTGTTTTTACTGGGGAAAAGTTTCTTAGTAATATATATTTACATAGTGAATACTCCTTAAACTTAACTGGTTCCACGAGAAGTTTTGTGCCTTAATGTACCTCTTCTAAAGGCCCCATTTTTTCTTCTTACCTTCTCACCCTTCTGGGCTCTTTCCTCTATTATAACACTTCTATACAACCAGATAACTCTTTTCATTGCTCTAGAACCTTTTGGCTTCTCTTTGAACAGGCTTTCTGTCAGAATTCAGATGTCAGATTTCAGAAAAGAATAGCACAGACATCTAATTTGTTCAAGGTTTATCTATTATAACCAAGGAAATGTTGAAAATGCAGGGGAGATGACAGGTAATGGAAGGAGAAATCAGAAGTAGCACTTGGAGTAACAACTAATATTGAATTTTAAGTTTTACTTGTACATCCATCTTTTGATGGAAAGCATTGGGCCTACCAGCTCCAAAAACAATTCTCTTCAGATCCCAGTGTCTTTTGAGGGACATGTAGCTAAATGAGCTACATTTAGGAATCCTATTAAGAACCCATTAGGAATCTCTATCTGAAACCACCTTCTACTTGACTGAGCCTACTATGCACTATCATGTATCCATGTTCAGTTCTTCCCTATATAATACTAAGGATATTGATCCCCAGAGAATGACTCACATTCTACTATTTCTGACTACAGGTTTTTTTTTTTTTTTTTAATACTTCACTGAGACACTTCTTACAGTTTCAGAATAACAAGCACACTCAGATATAATCACTTCTCTGGGTCCATAAGGGGAAGCAGAACCATTATTGTATCTGGTGAAAATTTCTCATAAGAAGGATGATGGTGAAGCCCAGGATGATTTTACTCAGGTGCTAATGTTTAGGGAGAAGGAATCTTTCTGTAGAAGCTTAGATCATCAACAACTTTGGGAATTAGATTGGTGGGATTTGGTAAGGAAGAAACTTATTTGAGGGATAAATATTAATAGGACTCAGGAAGGAGGGGAACAGTCGTGCAACATGTTGCACAAAGTGCTGTGCAGGGACAGTAATTGTGCAAGGAGGAAGCTCAATTTCCTGGAGAGGAAGGACCCAGAGCCAGGGAGGAAAAACATCTGTTCCCCACTTGCACCTCTTCCAGATAAGTGTATCTAAGAGTCCATTTGCCCATAGCCCATTCATTCTAAGTAAGCTTCTGCTTACAAGGCATTTCTTCATCCCCAATTAAGTTATGAGGCCTCCACACATGGTTTGCTTGCCACCTTTACTCCAACTTATATTGGGAGCGAAAAAATTTATTGTTCATTGGACAATGCTGAGGCTACTTCATTTCCTCTTAACAGCTGCAAACTTTCACCCTTATCCTATTTTTTGGGGGGGTTTGGAGGTTCATTTCTTGTTGCCATATTATATGGATTATGAAGTAATTTTTCTGTATGCTTCTCTCTTACCTTAGAGCTGTTGGTGCCTCTATAGGGTAAGCCTTGAGTCAGAAGGATATGAGTTCTAGTACAAATTCAGAAATCTTTTTGTATGACCCTGAAACCTCTGTTTTGTTGACAAAAGGATCCACTGGGAAAGGTAATGGCAAAATATTCCAATTTCTTCTATAAGAAAGCCCCATTAGTCCCCAACCATTGGACAAAACTAAACAGCAATTCTATTCCCTTAGCTTATCAGTTGCTCTTTTCTTTACTTCCTGTATGTTCTCTGGTCATTTTTCTCTCTGAGACCTTTCAAAAAACATATAGGAAGACTTGCCTTATAAAAAATACCAATTACAAATTAGAATTTTAAGGAGCTTTTCTCTTCATTTCAGACTGTTCTCTAATGTCTGTCCCTATTTTTAATGCTTTTCTCCCCTTTCCTCTTACCTAGGACATGCACTATATCCTGGCACATCCTTTTTAATTACTTTTTTCTGTAATGAAGTAAGAGAAGATCTAATAAAGGAATTATTTTGTAGCAAATAATTAATAGCTGATAATGTCCCCTTCCAAAGAGTATTTCATCTTTTAGAAGGTGACTGATTATTTTTATTTAAATGTGGCAGAAGTGTTTTTGGAATTGGAAGTATATAACCACAACCGGAAGACTGATGTCTACTTTGCTTCTACAGAAGATTTACCAGAATGGAGAACACTGGCTATTTCACATTTCTTCCTTGCCATATCTTTTTTTTTTATTTTTTCAAGTAACAGTAAGCTAAACATTTTTAATGAACAATGATTCCATGTTCAGAGATAGGAATAGTCATAGAGGAAATATAAGTTCACATCTTTAGTTCTGTAGGACAGGGAAGTAGAGATGGGTTCATTTATGCAAAGGCACTGGATATTCGTGAGTAATACTTAAAATTCTCTTTTTCTACTAAGAGGTGGAAATTTGTGTGGTGTAACAAATTTCCTGATGGTGGTACCCCCTTTATTTCATAATTCTTGTTTTGATCATTGTATATTCTAGCTTCATTTCATATTGGAACAGATTATGTAGTCATCCACAGTGGAGCATTGCAATGAAAAGTCACTATCATCTAACATCATCTATTATCAGTGAAACTGCATTTTTTTAGATGTCATCTTTATCTATTTACTCTCTCTTTGTGATTCTAAAATTAAAGGACAGGCAATCTAATCTGAACAGGACCTGTTCACATTTGTTTTCATTAAGCACTAGTTAATTCTATTTACTAGCTACACAAATATCTCCTATCTGCATTCAATTTGCCTCCATGCTCTCCTGCATTAGGATTCCTTAGGAGAAGGCATGGATTTGATGGAAGGAGTTTTGCTTGGTTGCTTTAACCCCGAAGGGGAATTTCTCCTGGATTTTGTGCAATGAGGACTTTGTATCCGCAAACCACCAGCTCATATAATGCAGAATACATTATTGCAGACCCCACTGACATTATGCAGCCCTTAGAAGGAATGTAGCAATAACCCCTATTCTGCCTGGCCTTGAGAAATGATGTATTTCTTCTCCCTGTATGACTAGGATGCTGAGCCCACAAATTTTGCTGGCTGTCAGCTAACAGCCTGTTGGTCAGTGATAATGGGAATTCTGAAATTAACAAGCAACAATAATGAGGTACTTAAAATTAATGTAGGTTAAGAACAAAATTGGGTGTCCACCTCTTAACCTGGTGCTGTTTCAGGCCTAAAAACATGGCTTCAGTTGCTTCACCTATGAACTCTGTCCGGAGAACTTGGGTCCTGTACCTGTACACAAAATCTAAACCAGACCATTCCTCAGCTCCACTTATAAGCCCTAAACTTAGCATATCAGTGACATGAAATATCTGGTCTCTCTAAATTTTCCTTATAAATTTACTTTTCTTCTTCCTTTTTTGCTAACTTCTTTTGGAATTTAGCCTCCTTTAGTTGGCATTACAATTGTAATAAACTTTGCCCCTTAACTTGGAAATGTGTACAAGTCTACAAAATTCCTTTGAGATACCTCATGAGACCAGTCTGGAATCCTAACATTTTGGGAATCCTAATATCATCATAGCCATGAAGCAATGATCTTGGATACATGAGTTTAAGAGAGGAAATTTCTCTTTTGCTTAGATTTTGAAACCTCACCATACTTTCTAATACTAACATTTTGAAACCTCACCTTACTTTCATTAAAGGTGAAAAGTCAATGGCCATGCAATTCAGAAGAAGATTGTCTTGACCATCCATGGGACTTGGATTATTAAAATAGAGTTTTTATCAGTGTTAAGCACAGAGGTCTTGTTTTTCTTCCATGAATTTGGGGGAATAGAAAACACAATAAAGGGGATTCTGAAAAAGTCCCCTGATTCTTGTGATTCTGGCCCTCTGATAATTTTGTTTTCTATCTTGTTTGAAGGTAATGGGCCCATTGCAATTGGCCCCTGAGATAGCTAGTCATCTCCCTTCTATGATTATTTTGTCTATTTGGTGATGTTATCTGTATTCAGTCTATGTGAAAATATGAGTCTAATACCAGAGAACAGAAAATTTCCTTGTCTTTGGAGTAACACCTCATCACAATTCTTTTCTTTTCTTAATTTCTTCTTCCTTCCCTTTCTCTACTTCTTTCTTTCTCCACTTCTTTCTCTCTTTCTTTTTTCTCTCTCTCTTTCTCTTTCTTTCTTTCTTTCTCTCTTCCTTTCATTCTATATTTCTTTCTTTCTCTTCCTTCCTTCCTTCCTTCCTTTCTTCCTTCCTTCTTTTCAACTGATTTCTCTGTTCTTGTACAGGAGCTCAGACACATCATTTTAACCTCACAGTTTAAAAAGAGAAGAAAAAGTAGTGTTATGAAAAGCCATTAATTACACTACTTACCTTTCTGCTGTTACTTCAGGTCTTGATGAATGGTTTTTGTTCCCCAAATCCCTGGAATGTCTTAAAGTTGAGCAGTAAGGAATTAATGGAAAAGGACAACACACTTTTGGTCACATTATCTCACAAAACCATGACCTTAGCTTAACAGGCAGAATTGAATTCTCCTAGGTTACCATCTTCTGGAATATACCAATATTCTGTTTCTCATCATCATCTCTAAAATGATGCTGCATCAGAGATTCTGTCTTGTTTTAAATTCAGGAAATATATAGATGTGCTGTCTTTTGTTAGAAGAAAGAGAAAATCATTGGAAAGAGAATGGCTTCTCAGATCCTGTCTTTTTTTTTTTGATCCCCTAAACTGACCTATCTGAGCAGGGAGACCATTTACCTCCAAAGTGTACACTAATAGCAGAAGGTATTTCTTTCATTTGTCCATTGTGCCTAGTTGCCTAGTGACTGAATGAGTTCACAAATGAAATGTCCCCTGGGAACTCAAGTTCAAAAGTCACTAAGCAATCTTTATTTTAATCACCTTTGGCAAAAGGCATAAAGTATTTGAATGTGGGGCCATTATCCATGCGGAATGGAAAAAAATAGCAATAGCATCAGACTCAGGCTTGGTACATGGAATGAGTCAGGTGATGGAGGAAGAGTGGCATCTTTTCACTCTTCCTCACATTGTCCAAGATTGATCTCCAAAATATTTGATACTACACCTTCATCATTTAAAAAATTGAGTATGCATTCCACACTCACACTTGTATTATTACATATTATGTAATGAACTATTTCATTAATCTATTAGGTAGTCAAGTAGTCAAGCAGGATTTATTAAATGCTTAGTGTATGTCAGACACTAAGCTGAATGCTGGGGTTAAAAAGGACAAAAATGTCATCTCTGTTCTAGTGAACATTTTAAAATAGGAGAAAGCATCTAAATAACTGCTTATATAAGATACACCTACAATAGATGGAAAGTGATTTCAGAGGGAAGACAGGAGGTTAGCAAAGTTGAGATGGGACCAAATAAGACTTTTTGCTGAAGGTGGGATTTGAACAACATTTAGGAAGCTAAGAAATGGAGGTCAGAGGATCAGTGTGTTCCAGGCTTGGGGGAATCCGAGAGCAAAGTCACAGAATTAGGAGATGAGGCATCTTAGGTAAGGAATAGCACTGACTTTGTTTTAAGAAGAAACATGACTTTCTAATGTCTGATGAAAATCACATCTGTTTTTTGACCTGTAGTTTAATATCTCTGAGTTTAGAGTGGCAATAGGCACTGGGAGTAAAACCGAAACATTCTGATTTCCTTATTATAACTCTTGTGTTAAAGTAACAAGTGATAATACGAGTCCTGAGTTCATTGACTTCAAGTCAAGCAATCAAGTATCTCTTAAGCAGCTACCTCAAGTCAAGCTTTGTATTAACCTCTGGGTTTACAAATAAATATAGACTCTTCCCCTGCCCCCAAAAGTTCATACTCAAGGAATCAATAGTCTCACATGCAAAAAATTTTTCAGCAATGAGATATATAGGATAAACTGATAATAATATCAGAGGGAAGACAGTGTTAAGTAGTAGAGGTAAGATTTCAGTTGGGATTTCAGAGATTAAGAAATAGAGTTGAAAAGGCCCTGTGATAGCCAGTGAAAGTTTCTATAATTGAGAGATGGAGTGAGTTGTGTAAGAAAATCAGATGGCCAGAGTCACTGAATCATAGAGTATTCTTCTGCATATCTATGCTTATATATTGATAGATAGATGTATATATATATATGTATATACATATATACATATATATATATATATAATATAGATGCATACAAGAAAACTATCTCTTAAAATATTATATTTGATTCCAGAGGTAAAGAGTCATCAGATTTAATTCTTTAGACAAGAAGGTGGAGTTTTGCTGGGAAATCTTGGTACTTATGTTTCCCCACAAAAAGGCAGATAATTGTGAAGAGATGGAGCAGATTATCTATTGCAACAGACATGTGTATCAGTAATCCCAGAAACAGTCAGGTGGTTTGTGAAGATAATGTGGTGAATTCCTTATTACCCATAGATGAGTCAGTTACACTTCTTTATGAACAGGTAGTGAAATGGTCATGTTCTTCAATGAACCCTAAAGAAGAGAATACCACTTGGTAGTCGGAAAGTTTGTTTGACTATATGCCTAAAAATTAGACTTTTTCAGGTGAAGGTAAAGATAAAGTAATGTACTAACATGAATAGCCATTTAAATAGAGTGAGAGAATTAAATTTATAGTTATATCTTCTCTGCCTAGAATTTTGGCTATAGAGGTTCTTAGAGAAGAGACATAGTGCAAAGATCATAGCAAAGCTACTAGCTAGTCTGGTTCTATCTCACATTTTGGTTTAGCAATGCAAGAGTATAGTATTGGTAAAAATTCTGTCTGCCCATCAGATTAATCTATGGGTTTCCAGAGAATTCTCTGGTGACCAGACTGAATTAAAATGTTATAGGGCAATGTGTAAGTAGTTGATAGCATTAATGTTTACTCATATAATATGTGCCTTACATGTAATGCTACATGATCACTGAAGTATATGATAGTTACTACATTTTTCAGTCTGCTGAAAAAGTACTTCATGATTTATATTTCTTTATTTCTGACATTATTATTAAGCCATTAAAAGTTTACTTGTTTGTCCTATAATTAGCTATGCATAGCTTTGATGCTAGTTATTTTACAAGAGCTGTTTAATTTTTGTATTTATAACTCTACTACCCAGCACAGTGCCTGGCATACAATAGGAGCCTAACAAGTGCTTATTCATTATTTTGCCTGTACTTTTCTGTTTCTGCCTACTGTACAGAACTCCTAAGGTTATTTTATTTTATTTTATTTCATTTTATTTTGATTTTGCTTTTATTTTGTGCTAGCATTAATTCAGTCCTGTTCCATAATTCGAGTCTGGAGTTTGACTGCATGGAGTGATAAATATTGAAAATACAACTTTACTTATTAAATGATTAAAAACAATACAATTTTTAATTAAAAAAATATTGCTCCACTTCACATCTGTATTCATCATTATAATGGACAACAATTAGGAATGTGTCACTCAAGTCAATTTGTTTCCTTTCTGAATTTTACTTCTTTGGGTTTGCTTTTGCAAAATTTTAAGAATTTTATATAATAAACATTTGTTTGTTTAATCTTTTAGTACTTCTATTATGACCGCGTATTTCTTCCATCTTTATTCTTTATGGAGGTGAAGAAGGATCGTGATCGCAATGTGAGCAGCTGTGAGAAGAAGCCAGCCAGCATTCTCTTTCCGCCTCTCTCCTTGCCCCTCTACCTCCACCCACCAAAACTGTCATTTCCTATACAACACATCAGAACTTGCACCAAGAGTCGGGGGGGGGGGGCGGCATTCTTTCTCCAAGCATATATATTAATAGAGTATGGTCCAATTACTATTTAGCCTCAGTGCATTAACTTGAGCTTCAATCTATTACATCCTTCCTGTATGATTTATTTAATCACGACTTCTTCATCAGCCATAGATCTGAAAGGTAATTTCTTCTTTTCTTCCCTAACTTATTTATGCTATGACTTTTCATATCAAAATCATACATCCAATTGTGACTTCCCTTGGTATATCATGCACAGTTCTGGTCTAAATCTGATTTCTTCCAGACTGCTTTCCCAACACTTTTTGTCAAATAGTGAATAATTCTACCAGTAATTTGGGTCTTTGCATTTATTGGATATTATGGTATGTGTGTTCTCTTGATTCTATATATTGTATACAATGTTTCATTGATGGATCTCTTTAAAAAACCACAAAATATTCATATTCCTAGGACCTCAAATTACTGTCATGAAAATTATTTGTATGGGATTTATCCTATTGGTGAAGATTCAATACTCTATGCTTTTTTGCTGGCATGAGTTGGCAGAGTTGAGAGCTTGGGAGAAGAGAAATCTCAATCTTCTGCTTTCTGGCTTGAAAAATAAATTATATTTCCAGATTTACTTCAAGTGTCTAAGGGAAAAGAAAAACTTTAGAAAGAAGTCAACTTGGAGGGGAGTTAGTTGGAAGGTCAATCATGTCCTTATCTGAAGTTTACCACATCAGAGATTTTAGAGAATTTCTCCTTCAGTAAAGTTTGGAAGCCTTTTTGCTGAACTGATATCCCGCACATTTCATTTTTGTATATTCTGGTCCCTTCTCATCTACCTACCTTCTCTAATTTCTATTTGATATTAACTTGGATCAATCATATATTTGCCATTTGTTATATGTATGGTTTTATTAATCCTGCATTTGATGGAAAGGAACCCAATCTTTGGATAGATAACTTAAAGTTTTTATTTGTTAAAAAATATAACTAGGAACTTAGTTTGAATTAAACTAATGATACTTAAAAGACGTAATAGATATCATCTGGAGTAGAGCAGGGCAGCAGTCAGCATCTGATGCCAATTTCTTCACCTCCTCTATTGGGAGGAATCACATTTTGCCTTGTAAAAGGATGGTTGGTGATTATTTTAAAGTTATATATTTTTCTTTTTTTCTGAGGAAATTGGGGAGTTGTTTATAGGCAACTGACTTGCCTAGGGTCACACAGCTAGGAAGTGTTATGTGTTTGAGACCAGATCTGAACTCAGATCTTTCTGACTTCAAGGCTGGTGCTTTATCCACTGCACCACTTAGCTATCCAAGATATGTATTTTTTTTAAAATATACTTGGGATGGAAAATGCCATCTTCATCCAGACACAGAATTATGGATACTGAATGTGGGTGGAAGTATAATATTTTCACTTTATTTGCTTTGTATTTGTTTGTTTGCTCTATTTTATTATTTATAAATATGTTTATTCTACATCCCCCTATCTTATTTAAAATGCTGCTTTAATGGCTTTTTAGTTATTTTTAGCATTCTTAAGTAGACCATTACATCTGTAAAATAAGCCAATTTTGTTTCTACTTTGTCAATGATTATTCCATGTTTGGCAATGTAAGGTTACTTTAGAAATATAGCATTATTTATTTTATTACTGTGAGGGATGTAGAAAGCCCTTACCCAAAATTATTACTCAGAGATCACTCAGTAGAAGGCAGAAAAGTTATTTATTGAATACCTCTGGAGGTGGTGTTCCCATCGTGAGATAAGAAAGAGAAAGCTTATGGTAGGAGGGCTAAAGAAGTAGTAAAGATACATAGCTTAAGAAATTACATCACAAGTAAGAGAGCATTGAAAAGGGGAGGGGGCAGCATCTAATTGGTTGTTGCTATTCGGAGAGATTGGAATGGAAGGTTTCTGTTTCTCCAAAATCTCCTGATTTGTAGGAAACAGAAAGTCAGGCCTTCAGACTTAATCAAGCAGACAGTGGTCCACCTAATAGACTAAATATCAATAAATGTCAAATACCAATAAATGTCATCACCTCAGGTTAAGTAAATATGTTTCTAAATGGCTAAAACTCAAGTAAATATGAGCCTGCACATATCACACAGGTCATAGGGGAAAGACAGAAATAATGAAAATAAAATACAGAAAAAGAATTCATATATTCCTGTAAGTTCTTCACATTATCTCTCTCAATTCTATACAATTCCCCCCTTGTAATATGTAAATGATTTTTATCATATTTCTATGAAGAACTTACACACTGTTCAAAATCAGTTAACATTTTTATACATTGTTTATCAAGTTCACAATCAAGATCATCCCTTTCTAATACATTCCAGTCTTTTCTCTGAAGAATCATGATTTTAATAGCATCTTTTGTATGAAATATTTTGATAGTGACTGTTGAACTATTCTGGTTACTAATGTAATTATAGTGGTAACAGGATAATACCACTGATTGCAACAAGTTCATACATCAAAATTGCTTCCTCCAACTATCTTAGAAACCGTTATCACAGAACAGATTGGCATTTGGCAAACATAAAAATACAAAGATAAATAAACAAAGATGACAATCTAGGGAAACTGAGGCACAACATTACACACTCTCCTTCTGAATATTTGAATTATTGAATTACTTTCCCCTAGATACCTGGGAGGTCTCAGCACCATAATTTTGACCAATCCAATGTGAGGCAAATAAATCAAAATGAAATTAGAAAATGCAAGGACTTATGGCAAGGACAAGTCTCTTCCTGACAACCCCAGAGTTATCTGCAGTACAAAGGCCCTCATCTGAACCAGATAATCCACTTTGAGATGGACAGTTCACTGTGTTAAGTGGTCTTCAGCCATTTGTGGACTTAACTTAGCTTCTGCTTATATAGGGAGTAGCAATGCTCAAGACAGTTGTGCTGCCCATTCAGAAGGGCACCTCACTCCGGGGAGAAGGATGAGGCTTGGAGGAGCTCCACTTGTCCCTGCCCAGGGGGAACAGACAGGGCTGTTACTAAAATACAGATTTCTGAGGAGAGCTATCAGAGCATGTACAGTTAGACCATAAAGGCAGGTAAACTCAGAACTTTAGAGTCTTGATCTCAAAACTGCAATGTTATTGAAAATGCTGAGATACCAATTAAGTAACTGGGGTTACAGGGCTGAAGATTATCAGTCCCAAGACAGGTGTATATATCTTGTAGATACCAAAAAAATAAAAACAAAATAGTCCCCAAAGCTGAGTCTACCAGGGCAATTCCTCAGAATAAGGGGTTTCAAAGCTAAAACATAGTAAAAACAATTAAGGACTTTCAAGTCAATCTGAACTGGTGAGATAGAAGGTGGGGCAGAAGTACCTAAGGCAAAGTGAACAGAAAACTAAGGGTTCCCACTTTTTTAGGTATTTTGATAAAAAAATCCACGTTTCCCTAGTTCCCTATCTTTTCCTCTCCTTTTTTTTTCTCATGGAAAGGAATCATCCAAAATAAAAAAGTAAACAGTCAAATAACCATCCACATATAAATCCCAAGAGTGAATTAAAGTTCCAAACATAACAGAATAGTATAGGAGGAGTTTCCTAAAAAAAAAAATCCCTCAAACAATTACATATTCTGAAGTGAACATAGATATTACAAACATATTATAACTTCCTTAACAGCAACAGTTACCAATTTTAACAATTTCCATCCCAAATCTTAAACACACAGTAATAGATGACCAAGTCAGGATTTAACAGTCGTTCATCAACCATTCCCAAATCCCCCATATCAGTTCAAATTACATCAGGAGCATGGGGGATGGTCTCAATCTTAGCTGTTTCAGACTGATAAATGGGAGAAGGCTCTCAGTCCAAGCAGGGGGATGGGTATGGTGTCAATCTAATCTTCAGATGGGCCGATCCATGTCTCAGAAGAGGTTCAATAATCTGTAATTTGACCAAAATCTACAACAACAACAACAACAACAACAACAACAACAACAAAACAAATCTAACAAGATTAGGACAGTCTGGAACTGCAACAACATGTGGGGAGGCCAGTATAGATTGGCCAACAGTTCCTATGTGAAGGAACAAGTTTGCTTCACAGGACAGGCAGACAGTTATAGTTACAATAAATAGCACTTAGGTTTCACATACTATTGTTAATTGTCCTCTTATCATTTAAAACATTTTAAAAACAAAACACAAATATCCAATAACAGACAGATGACCAGGCTAAATACTTATTTATCTAAGTATTTAGGATATAATGATTACATATAACCATATTGGAAACAGCAAGGTATGACATATTTGATATTGAATTGCATTAACAGTTCTTATTAACTATTGCTCTGATCATAGAAATCAGTCACAGAAAAAAAAAAGAAAGAACATAACTATAACATAAGCAGTTAAAACTCAACCTTCAGCACATAAGAGAGTGGGCCTTTAAAACTCCCAAATAGCATTAATTATAAGCCCAAAGAATTTTATCTCCAAAGTTTCAGATAAATCCCAAACAGTTATTTACCATGACCTTATATCAGTTACAGTAAGAAATTTATCCCAGAAAATTCACACAATTCTTACACACCCAAGTAGATGTTGCATCTTGAATAAATTGAATATTATACCAATCATTTTGCTTTTAAAATACCCAATACACAGAAAAATCCCAAACTACATATTGTTCACGACAAAAACATCTTCAAAAGGAAGAAGGCAAAAACTATTATTCTTAGAGTCCCTTGCAGATAATTGGCATCAATACAGTTAATTAAAACTTCCTATTTTCACATAAAAAGCATCTGAAAAGTTCTTGAAAACATCAATTAAACTTTTTGAAACAACCCTTTCAAACTATAGATCACATTTCTGATCATATTCTTTAATATTCACAACCATTATGTATCTAAAGAAACAAATATTCAATCAATTAACATCTTGCAAGAGCAGCTTGTCCCTTTAAATCACAATTTGTTTCCTTCAGCCAAAGGAACCAAACAGCTAGAGCTTTCCACTGCTGCTCTCCTGTTCTCCCCTCTGCAAAAACACATCCCATCTTACAGCCATCTCTGACTTCCCTTTCCAACTAGTTCCTTCTTTTCCTCACTGATTTCTACTTGAAATCATTTGCTTTCACTAGTCAATCCTTCTTAAATCACCTTCATTCTCCTGTCCCATTTCTCTGTCGCTCTCCTCCCAATGCCTACTTGCTCAAACCTTCTCTGAAATACTTCTGACTAGATGTTCTATTTAAACTATTAATTGCTTTTGTAAATCAATCTCTTTTCCCTTGTCTTTAAATCACTTAAAAAAAAAAACTTTAAATTTCAAGATTCACAATTAATTTTGAACCAAATTTCACAAAACTCATAATACAGTTTACAAATTACGCAATACTTTAATAAAGCAACATACCATTTAAGTAGGGAGATACAAACATGAGCTCCCCCCACGGTAAGCTACTGACATTTTGCTTAATAACCTATATTTCTAATTTGAAGTCTAACCAAATAGTAAAAAAAGAAAAGTTTTTCTCTTTAGATGTAAAAGCCACAAATTCAAAAACTTCTTAAGATTTTACACTCAGAATAAATCTAACACATGCAAGGCATCAGTAAAATTATTTCCCCCAATTTCAATTTCATTTAAATTTCAAAATTATAGTACCTCTTTAAAATATAGTAAATTCCCAAAACTCTTAATCGAATATTGCAAACAATTACCCAGTTTAGTCTTCTTAAACTTTCTGTTCTCTAATTCCATGAAAGCAAACTTGCTAATAATGATTTTTCTTTCTTCTCCTTACACAAGTTTTAGAAACACGCTTAGTTTTTCCACAAGTCCAAGTCAGAGAGCCCCCGTTTTCAGCAATTTACCTCTTTTACTCTATTTTTTATTTCTCCCTTCCAATATCTGCAGTTTCTTATTTCCAATCTTAAGTTTCCAATCTTAACACACATACCAATTTTAAGTTAATTTACAATTAACCAGTACTTTAGTTTGTGAAATTTCCTAAAATCTACCTAGATATTTCATTCAAACTTCTTTTCTTTAGTAACCAGGAAAGATTTAAGCACCAATCCTTGTTTTACCATGAGAATTGTTTTCTCTGGCTGAGTCCTGATAACAGGCTCCTTGTTTACAGGACTGATAGCCCCTATTCTTCTATTTTCTCAAAACTTTCCAAACTTTCAATCTATGTTTTTATTTTTTCCTCTTCTTTCCCCCTTCCTGCAAAGCCACTGCCAGAGACAGAGGGAGAGAAAGAGAAAAAAATTTTCTTTTCTTGAGAAGCCCAAATCTGAAGCACTTTGAAAGAATACCATTTTGAATGAATTCCATCTCCCAACAATTCAGTCTGATATTTTTCTAAGCCTGTAACACAGAGGCTGAATTCTTAGCTCTTACAAGCTTTCTAACTTTTAACATAGAACAAAGATATTCACAAAACTCCATTTTCACCTTTTATATACAGATTTAAGTCTGATATACCCAAATAGTCCTGGGATATACATCCTCCCAGTTTTCCTCTCTTTTCTATCTGGGAAGTTCATTCCAGTCTTGAATTCCCCAGCTAATGTCCTGATACAAATTTTTGGATTTCCTCTATACCACCCTGGACCCTATCCAGGTGTTGGCGGAAGCCCTATGTTACCCTCATGCCTGGGCAGAGGTCCTTTGCTATCCTCATGCCCACACAGCCACCCAAGAGCCTCCTTAGGAAAAGTCCTTTATTGTTGGGGTCAATAGCAGTCCACCAAAAATAAATTTAAGAGGGCTAATCCCTCAGGGTCTCCCTTGACCCAGCCAATAAACCCCCAGACTTCCCAAGAGCTTTACCTAGACAACACGTGTTTCTTTTCAGACTGCAAATGCCGGCCATCAGGACTCTACTTCCTTCAATCTTCAATTCTGCCTTCCTGTTTCAGGTCGTTGTTTAAGAGGGGAGGGAGGCTGCTCACCCAGAGCCAGAGACCATGGAGAAAACTGCTCTGTGGGCACCTATCCCTGTTCAGGGTGCACATAGCTATCTCCCCCAAAGACCCCATCCCAGATGAGCCCCCAACTGTGAGTGATGTGGAAGACCCTTACCCAAAATGATTCCTTAGAGATCACTCAGTAGAAGGCAGAAAAGTTGTTTATTGAACACCTCTGGAGATGGTGTTCCCATCGTGAGATAAGAAAGAGAAAGCTCGCGGTAGGAGGGCTAAAGAAGTAGTAAAGATACATAGCTTTTATATAAGAAATTACATCACAAGTAAGAAAGCATTGAGAAGGGGAGGGGGCGGCATCTAATTTGTTGTTGTTATTTGGAGAGACTGGAATGGAAGGTTTCTGTTTCCCTGAAATCCCCTGATTTCTAGGAAACAGAAAGTCAGGCCTTCAGGCTTAATCAAGCAGACAGTGGTCCAGCTAATAGACTATATATTGATAAATGTCAAATATTAATAAATATTATCACCTCAGGTTAAGTAAATATGTTTCTAACTGGCCAAGGCTCATGTAAATATGAGCCTGCACATATTATACAAGTCACCGGGGAAACATAGAAATAATGAAAATAAAATACAGAAAAAGAATTCATACATTCCTGTAAATTCTTCACGTTATCTCTCTCTATTTAATACATTACTGTCTAGAATGTCTAGAATGTGTTAATTCTAGACATTAGACATAGAAAATAGACACCCATGCTTTTTCTCTGATTTTATTAGAAAGTATAACATTTCTCCATTACATTTAATACTGTCTCTGGACTTTGCCATATCAATTAATATTCCACTTATTTCCATTTTAAAAATACAGAATAGGTTAAATATTTTGGCAAAAACATTTTCCTGCATCTTTTGAAGCAATTTTGTGGTTTTTATTGTTTTTCTCATTCATTAATACGGTGTATCATATTTATAGTTTTTTTTTTTTTAAATACTCAACCAACTCTTCATTCCCATTCTAAATAAAGCCTGGTCATAATGTACAATCTTTTAAAATATTTTGCATGAAATAGTCAAGTTCTGTTTGGTCTTGATCTTGCTCTGTTCTTTCTTGTTTCTACTTCCTTGTACTTTTATGTTCAGAAAAAACTGTCAGGCTTCAACATTCTCATTTTGTGCTCTGCAATTTGCTGTCTGACTCAGGGCACTGAGTCAGTCTTTTGTTCCAATTGACACTTTTTATATAAGTACATTTTAGGGACACTTATTTTGATGGCTGAAGAGCTAGGTGGTGCAGTGATACAGTGTCTGGATAGGAGTCAGGAATATCTGGATTTTACATCCTGACACACACTGACTAGCTATGTGATTCTGGGAAAGTTGGGCAAACTAGTTTGCCATATTTACCAAGAGAATCCCAAAAGAGGTCATGAAGAGTCAGGCACAACTGAAAAATAACTCAACTAAATTGTGAGGGTTCATTTATCAGGAGTGGTTTCTATTTCAACTGAGTCTTCTTTGAGAAGTGTGCTACATAGTTTTTATCCTGCCCAAGGTTGTGTTCATTCTGGTGCTGGTTGGAATTTTGCTTTATATTTGGGATTTCCCTAGTTGATACATTTCTTGTTCTATGTCCCTTGGAATTTGTTTAATCTTAGCTATAGAGGAATGGATCATCCTTAGTCAGAGTGTTGTGTGGCCTTTCATCCTCTTGAACTTATCTCTTAAAGGGATTGTTGTTTTTAATCACTTTACTCCTAAGATTTCCATCATAAGGGCAATGGGGCTTGCCATGTGATGCTGCTTCAAACTTGCATTTTATTTACTTGTTTTTTTACTCCTTCTTTAATAGCACTTTACTTCCATTGTGTATAGCTCTAGTCTTCCCTCCCCTTAACTCAGTCCTGGATGAATCATCTTACTGAGGATTTTCTTTGAAATTCTTAATCAATTGATCAGTTCTGATGGACGTGGCTCTGTTCAACAATGAGATGAACCAAATCAGTCCTAATTGTTCAGTAATGAAGAAAACCAGCTACACCAAGCAAAAGAACTATGGGAAATGAGTGTGGACCACAACTTAACATTTCTACTCCTTCAGTTATTGTCTGCTTGCATTTTTGTTTTCCTCCTCAGGTTATTTTTATCTTATTTCTAAATTTGATTTTTCTTGTGCAGCAAGATAACTGTATATATATTGCATTTAACATATACTTTAACATATTTAACATGTATTGGTCTACCTGTCATCTAGGGGAGGGGATGGGAGGAAGGAGGGGAAAAGTTGGAACAGAGGTTTTGCAAGGGTCAATGCTGAAAAATTATCCATGCATATTTCTTGTAAATAAAAAGCTATTTAAAAAAAGAAAAAAAATTCTTAATCATTGTTTAATCTGGTCCTTGTTCTTTGTTATTGCATGGGAACAAATGGGAAAACTGTACTTATGTATTATCTACCAGTTGGTCATCTAAATGGAAGCTCTCTCAATGATCTTTTCTTTTCTTTTCTTTCATATTTTGTACCTAATATTATTTAATTTTTTAAGTACATGTAAAGATAATTTTCAATATTCATTTTTGTAAGATTTTGAATTCCAAGTTTTCTCTCTCTCTTTTCCTTTCTTTTCACCTTGCTAAGACAGAAAACAATCCAATATAGATTATACCTGAACAAATATGTTAAATTTATTTTCATGTTAGTTTTTTTGTTTGAAGGAGCAATTAGAACAAAAGGAAAACAGCTCAAGAAAGAAAAAAACAAATAAAATTTTTAAAAAGTGGAAATAGTATGCTTTAATTTGTATTCAGACCTCTTTCTCTGGGTGTGGATGACATTTTCCATCACAAATCTTTTGGAATTGTCATGAGTCACTGTATAATTCAGAAGAGTTAAGTCTATTGTAGTTAATAATTATAAAATTATGTACAATGTTCTAGTTATTCTACTTACTTCATTTACCATCAGTTCCTATTAGCTTTCTGGGTTTTTCTGAAATCTAGTTGTTTATCATTTCTTATAGCACA